>NC_135716.1:168920407-169220407 GCF_964656455.1 Halichoerus grypus
ACGGGACATGGTAACAATTTCATCATTCTTTGAAGTCTTAGAAGAGCTCTTTGTTCAAGTTATACTTTACATAGATTTATAAGCTTGTAACAAAGAACAGAACAAGTTGTGTGGCCAATTGAATTTCCCAAGATGAAAGATCTTCCATCCTATGTGCTATTCTTACAATGTGACACTGACACACCTCCCAAGGAGATGTAAGATCTATACCCCTAATCCTTGAATATGTGACTGCGGAAGAAGTGACGCTATGTGACTTCTGAGGCTAAGTCATAAAAGGGGAACCAGATTCCACCTGGTTCTTTTGGGATGCTTGTTTTTTGAACCCAGTCACCATTCTTTGAGGAAACCCAGACCAAATGGAGAGGTCATGTAGGACTGAAAATTGGTACAATCCTTAGGGAGGGCAATTTGGCAATATTTATAAAAATTACAAAGGCGTTTACTCTTTGACTCAGCTATTACACTTCTGGGGATTTATGCTACAGGTGCAATTGCACAGATATAAAATGACTTATGTACAAGGATTGCTTAGGGCATCTATTTGTTTTCTCATACGATTTAGTAAAGATGACATGATAGCAGATTCATTGGGTGAGAACACACAATACTCTTTGTTGGCTGTCATTAAAGCTTGTTGGGTAAATTTGGTAAAGCCTCTGTATACATCATAACATCTTGGCCAACACAGAGAACAAAGACAGTGGGATGAATTCTCCCTCATGCCCAGGGAAAGCCAGGGTGCAATGATCTAACCATCCACGTGGAAATCATGGCCTAAGATCCATGCCACATAACCACTGAGCTCCATTCAGGGCTGCTCAGTAAACACCTGGACAGTGTGACCTATCGGTGCCAGACCAGTCACTTTCCTTCAGTATAACAGAATGCTCACAAAGTTCCAGATATCCATCCCACATCTTGGATGTAATTGGGTTGGTTCTGTTTAGAGTGATTTTGTTGTTGTTGTTCCCAACACAGGGGTGCCTGGGTGTTCAAATGTTCATATCCTGGGGTAAACCACATAAATCCATCCCAAATGTGGGTATAGCCAACCATGGTTCTGACAGTCATATTTTTAGGATTCTTTTGGTTAACAAGTTGGTGGGCTGCCTGCATAGTTTGGTTAACAGAAGAAGAATACTTATGTCCTGTGTCATTAATAGTGTGTGCTGTAGGCCAGGCTTCTGGATCAGGATTACTGATGTCAGATGTACTAAGGATACCAATCTCAGCATGTTCTTCCTTAATGTGTTGCATTAGGACCTTCCAACCACCCCCCAGGAAGGGGTAGTATCCACCATGGTAATTCTAACAAGCTAGAGAGAGGAAGCTGTCCACATATTCAACAGTTGGATTGATTTTTATTTTTGGCAAATGAGTGTGTCTACTGCAGAAAGACATTTCCATCAGTTGTCCGTCCATGACTGGACACCATAGGATAGACAGAAACCCAACCAAATGATTTCTAAAAATTATATGATTGTACTTGGGCTATGAATTTTCTGTGGATTTATTGCCCATCTCTATTGGGGAAATTAATATAAGAGCTCCAGGGCTTTGGGAGCAAATGTGAGGCAAACTCACATTTGTATCTGTGTTAACCTAAACCAGTTCTAAAGAACTGGAGTTTATTAAAGAGGGTATTTTACCACCAGCAGAGAAGCCTGACCTTGTGTCAAAGATCAAAAGTCATGAGAATTCCAATCAGAAGGAGGAATATCGCAAATATTTCAACTGGCTTAATCATCCTATAAAATGCTCATATAGCCTTCAAGTTTCCTTAAATATTAAGTATTTAGGCACCTAAGTATTCATAAAACTCCCCAATATAGACAAGTATTTCTACAATCAGAAATGCAAGGATCAGGGTTACATGTGTGAATAAAACTTTGGATAGTAGAGCTGGTATAACAATCATAGGATAAGAGGAATAGGAGAGTATAAAGTATGATGAAAAAAAATTTTTTTTGGTGGGGCGCCTGGGTGGCTCAGTCGTTAAGCGTCTGCCTTCGGCTCAGGTCATGATCCCAGGGTCCTGGGATTGAGCCCCACATCGGGCTCCCTGCTCCGCGGGGGGCCTACTTCTCCCTCTCCCACTCCCCATGCTTGTGTTCCCTCTCTCGCTGTTTCTCTCTCTGTCAAATAAATAAAATCTTTAAAAAAAAATTTTTTTTTTTTGAAATTGTAATATACAGGCCTGGTCCAGAGCCTTGGGATAGCTGTCTACTCAGATGTCACCTGCTTTTGGGATGGCATAAGTTTTAATTTTCTGATAGCGATGGATTGCCCACCAGGTATTAGAGCTTTCTTTAAATGGGAACCATGAACCCAAGAATCAATGCCTTTGAGTTTAACTGCACAAGGATTTGTCCAAGGTAACCTGGTAGGGTCTTTTCCATTGAGGCTATAAAGGATCCTTATGGAGATGTCTTTTCCAGTAGACAGAATCTCCAGGTTGAAGGTGGTCCTGTAGGATGTCTGTCTCCTGGGAGCACTCTGTGGAAGAACTTTTCTACCAAGCATGCATTTTCTTTAAGGCCTCTATCACCCCTTGTAATATTCAAGCATTTATCCTTTAATTAATAAAGGTTCATGAACTCCTGAACTTAATCTCATAGGTCTCCCAGGTACGATCTCAAAGGACAATAATTTATGTTTCTTGAAAGGTGTGCACCTTAAATTTAACAATATAATTGGCAGTAACTTAAGCCAGGGTGAGTTAAAGCCTTCTCTAAATTTAGCTAGTTGGGTTTTAATTATACCATCTGTCCTTTCTGCCAATCCTGACTACTAATGAAAATGTAAAATAGGCCAAATATCAAAATTGTCTTAATTATTTGCCCACTAATGCGTCCGTCGATTGCTGTGCAATTCAGATGGGATTCTCCCATTGGGAGTGATATTTCCTAATTATAACTTGGCTATTGCTGATGCAGTGGCTCTGTGACAGGGGAAGCCTTCTACCCAATGGGCATACATACAAATCATTACCAACCCATATTTACATCCCTGAGAGGGTGGCAGCTGGATAAAATCCAATTGGCATACCTCAAAGGGTCCTGAAGGCAGTGGGAAGTGCCCCATGGAATTGTGAATAGGTTTCTCAGATTTATGTTTTGGACAGATTGGACAATGCTGATAGATTTCAGATGCAGCTTTGTGGGAAGGGTTCCAAAAAGTATTATTTTCCCCAATTTATCATTTTTTCTGTGCTCCAGTGGGTCATTTCATGAACTAATTTTGGAGTAGTTTTCTGTGCACAATCAGGAAGGACAGGCCATGCATCTGACCCAGACCAAAGATGGATAGTCGAGTCAAATTTGCAATTTGATTTGATCGTCTTTTCTTTTCCTTAAAGGTGGCGTTCTGTTGAGCATCCTTAGTTATTTGTTTTAAATCACCAATAGCGGTTGAAGTGAACATTAATTTTAGGGTAGAACAGCTTGGCAAAGCTACAGCTTTTGCGGCAGGGTGTGATACATGGTTGCCTTTGCTTTTCTCCGTGTTTGTTGCAGAGTGGCCAGGACTTTTAATTTTAGCTAATGACTTTGGTAATAGAATAGAGTCTAATAGTTCTAACGCATAAAAGCTATTTTTAATCTTTTGGCCAGAGGAGGTTAAAAATCGTTGTTGTTTCGAAAGCATACCAAAACCATGCGCACCACAAACGCATACCTGCTATCATTATGTCATATCAGACATTTGTCTCTTGCCGGAATGCAAGCTCTAGTTCAGGTCAAAAGTCCAGCCTGTTGAGGTTTCCAGTTATGGAATGAATAAGTCACAGCGATGGAAGGTACAGCATAGGGAATAAATGTAGTCATTGGTCCTGTAATAGGGTTGCGTGGTGACTGATGGTAGATACATTTCTGGGGAGCACAGCAAAACTTATAAACTTGTTGAATCACTATGTTGCGCACCTGAAACTAATCTAACGTTGTGTGTCAACTATACAAAAGAAATGAGAACGGTTCAACATGTTGAGCTGCAGAGGCCTCAGGTAGAGGATGAGCCTCAGTTCTCTCTGTAGCTGGTTACAGAGTATCCTGCTGATATTTTCCTGTTTTAACCCTTAAATAAGAATTGTCAGTGAACCAAATTATTCAGCATTTCTGGTAGGGCTTTCTTGAAGATCTAGTCCACGAGTCCACAGTGGACCAGTTGTAGTAATATAGTCACGAGGAATCTCATCAGAGGCAAGAGGCAAAAAAGTTGCAGGCTTTAAGGGTGCCAGGCTGGCTTGGTCAGTGGAGCGTGGGGCTTGGACTCACAACCCCAAGATCAAGATCTCTTATGAGTCTGAGCCCCACATTGGGTGTAGAGATTACTTAAAAATAAAACCTTAAAAAAAAAAAAGAGTAGCTGGGTTTAAAGAGTGACATCTGGTCACAGAGATGTTTGAAGGTGACAGCAGGAGAATGTCAGAAGAAGTACATTTGCTAGCAGATGAGAGCTTTCACCAAACGTGAAATTTAAATGATCCAGGGGAATTCATGATTGGTTCTTCTGTGTCTTCTGACAAAACAGCAGTGTCTGCTAGAGCTCTCACGCAGGGTGGCAGTCCTTCAGCCGTTGGGTCCAGTTGCTGACTGGAGTACCCTGAAGACCTGTGTTGGTCTCCATGTCTCTCTGTCAAAACTCCTAAAGCATTAGCTTTGTGTTTGTGAACAAAGAGGAAGAAGGGCAATTGATAATTTGGGGTGCCGCAGAGCATGGATTGAGCAAGGTGTTTCACCTCCTCGAAAGCCTGTTGGTTTAATTTAGTCCAATGGAAGGGCTCTGGTTACGGTGCCTTAAGTAAGGAATTTAAGGATTGAGCAATAGCAGAGAAATTAGGAATTCAATTCTGGCAATATCCAGCTGATCTCAGGAATTCCCACAACTGTTGTTTGGTTTGAGGAAGGGGAAGGGAGCCAGTGCTTTTTATTCTTTCAAGATTGAAGAGAAATCCTTATTCACTAGTGACATATCCCAAATATTTAACTTGGGGTATTTTATTTTTTTAATTTATTTTTTTCTCCCCCACCGCCGACTTGGGGTATTTTAAATTGTAATTTTTCTTTTGCTACCTATGTCCTTTTCCAACTAACTGTTTTAACAGTTGGATACTGTCAATTGAACAAGTTCTTTATGAAGGGGAGCAAAGAAGAAAGTGGTCCACATATTGTAATAAGTAGAATTTTGAAGGGAGGTTACATCAGCTATGTCTGCTTTTAAGATTTGGGGTAAATAAGTAGGGCTCTCAGTGTAACCTTGAGATATAACTGCCTATGTATATTATTTTCCTTCCGAGGTGAAGGCAAATAAAAATTGGCTGTGTCCACAGGTATACTGAAGAGGGCACTACATAAATCCACTCCCGTGTAGATTTGCTGTCTGGAGGAATAGTAGAAAGTAAGGTGTGAGGATTAGGCACACGTGGATGTTGTGGAACGGCAACATTATCGGTTGCTGTAAGGGCCTGTACAAACCTCCATTGGCGTTTTATAAATACACACACACACACACACACACACACACACACCTCGATTACAGGTTTAATCCCTTCAATGGCTTCAGAATTTAGAGGATATTGTTTAATATTAGGGAGTGGTTTAATATCAACCTGACCGTTTAGATAGGAGGGGCAGAGTTTATACGTCTGATGTCAGTAGGACTTTTGGACCAGAGTGTCAGGGACAGTGTCCAGGAGGGGGTGCTGTAGGTTTTGAATTACAGGAAAGAATGTAGGCTCCTTTTCTATAGACTTTTCTGTGTGCTGTTATGCTATTTGCGGAAACATTCCTCCCGCCTTTTTAAAGTTATCTCTACACCCAAAATGTGGCTCGTTGCTGCAATGACTGGAGTTATTTATTTATTTATTTAGCATTTTAAAAAAACATTTACCCCTTTTGAGAGAAGGAAAAGTGTGCCTGATAAATCTCAAGAAAATCGCAGCCTAACAGGTAGGAATTGTAGGGATCAGAAGGAATGGATGAGTGCCTTGTAAAGGCCCCAGCTGAAAAAAGGATAGGTAAGAATTTAAAAACTGTCATGAGATATTAGTCACTCCCACCTTTTGCAACGTTTCTGTACTCCGTGGAAGGGAGACAGAGAGCCTGGTGGGGTTGAAAATTGACAGTGTTGCTCCCGTGTCTGTAAGAGCTCCTGTCACCTCATTCCCAATAATAAGATTTATTTCCCCTAAGGTGTCAGTTTGAAGTCATCGGAAGACCCCCCTCCCGGCCTCAGAGCTGCCCTGTTCTGTCATATGAGCATTCTTCCCCAGCTGCTGGTGTCCTTAGAAGGGAAAGGGTTCTGAGGCTCTTGCAGCTGATTTTGTTTTGTCAGTTTGCAGCAAGCCTTCTTCCAATGGCCAGGTTCTTCTGCAGTAATTGCAAACACCTTTGACAGGAAAAAGACCCTGAAGATTTTGGGGATTTCTGGGGGTTGTTAATTGTTGTAATTGTAATTGGAGATGCATGATCTGGGCAGCTTGGACTTGTGAGTCCTTTCTTTTTCGTTGCTCATTCTGTGGTGTGAGATAACTGATCAGCCAAATTAACCAGATCGTGAGGCTCCATGGTGGCCCAGCTGAGTCGCTGTCATTTAACTAAGGGACCAAGTTCACTTTCTAACCCATTAGCAAAGGTGGAGTTAAAGAAAAAGGACATTTCATGTTTAATTTTGTCAATACCAGGGTATTGTTTAAAAGTTTTTTCCAATCTATCATAATAATCAAAACCAGGTTCATCTGGCCTTGGAGTACATTGTTGAATTTTTCTCTAATCTGTGGCCTTTGGAAAAGCTGCCAGAATAGTTTTATGTAATTCTTCAGCTAGCTTAAAAGCATTTTTTTTTCCCCTGTAGCATTTTCGCTTAGAAAAATCATCAAAATGCTATGTCCAGCCTACTTTCCCCATCCAGTCCCTTGCATGACTCTCATTCACAAGCATATGGATAAGTCAATAAAGGTCAGAATAACCAGATTTGCAGATCTGAATAACTAAATTGAATTCCTTAGCAAATCCTAGAGGGTCTTCAAGGGCATTGGGAAAGTCCTTGATAATGGCTTGTAATTCTGCCTTTGTCCAAGGGGTGTAAGTAACTGATAAAGTCCCAGAGCCTCTCTCATTAGGTTTAACTTTAGAAGGAGTCTGGATGACTGGAGGAGCTAGGGGAACCTCCGGGTTGTCATTATGGAATGGAAGTTCGGCTAGACTGGGGTTTTACTGGTGGAGAGCAGAGGGAGAAGATGGAAGAGGATAAGTAGTCACAGCAGTTCGCTCAGAAGACTGCAAACTTTTGTAGTTTAAATACTCTCTCAGTTACAGTTAGCTTGAGAAAGTTTAGAGTTATTTTCTTATAAGGAAGCAGGTTTAGAATTAATTTCTTGGAGGCTCCAAATACCAATTTAAATATACTTCTCACCCCCGGTTGCTTGGTTTTCTTTTCATTTTCCAATTGTGCATGCAAATAAACTAATTTTGGAATCTCAGAAGATCCCCAAAGTGGCCATAGTAAGGACAAGTCATTTTCAGTCAGATTGGTCCGACAAGACAGAAACTTACAAGGAATGGACCCATAATATTTGAACATAAACGCAGCTTGGCTTCCACACAGGGGCTGCTTTCCAGCAGCAATTTTTGAAACCAAACACCCCATTGAGTAATCAGTCACCAGAGAGAAAAGCATCTCTCTCTGTAAGTCACACAGATAGAAGCCTGCACCAGAAGGACACCCAAAGAAATTAGGCCTGAACCTTAACCAAAAAAGGGGAGGTTGGGAACCGAGAGGATTTACCACCAGAACCTGGAGTTGGTTGGGGAGAGGACAGAGCACGATAGGCTCAGGAAGATACCCTGCTCAGATCCAGCGGTGGCTCAGGAGTCAGAGTGGAGTGTTGCTTCTGACACCATTAATGTCAACTGAGAAATGAAGGCAAAACTGAAAAAGAACAAAGGCCTTTATTTGGGGTCTCAGAATTGCAATTCGGGCAGCACAGATTCCAGCAGCAACCAGAAAAATGTGTCACCTGTGTGGGGAAAGCAAGGGGCTTTTGAGAAAGGGGAAGGGGGGCAATTACACGACTTCAGTAAAAGAAAACGAAATTGTCAATTGGTACTACCAGGCTGAACAGCTTTTGGTTACACTTTGACGGACTGATTTACTGTTGCTAACGAACGAAACTATTCCTGATACGCATTAATTCCTCTATCTTCAGCCAGACGCCAGTCCCCCTTTGACTCTAGGTACAACTGTTGGTAAAAAATTGCTGTTTCTGGCCCAGTTCAAAGGTCTTTTTGCCCCGTTCCAGAGTTCATTAGCTATTTGTTTTAAAAAGGAAAATGGCGCTTGTCTCAAAATGGAGCCTCTCCTGTCTGGAAATTTTATACAGTTCTGCGGTGCGGGGAAAGGAAACCGACCAGGCGGGAAAAGTATCTCACACTATCGAAGAGAATTAAAATGGTGCCACTTGACAGTACTGAGGGCCTAGGGGAGACAAGGCAGGCAGGGGAGACCTGCCTCGCAGGAGGTGACACTGAGGCTAAGCGCTGAATGGCAAACACTCTCGCTCCAGGGAGTGGCATGCACTTGGGATGACGTCCTATCCGGCTCCAGGTCCCGCCGGTCCCTCCTAGCTGTCGCCTTCCGAGCGCTTCCCCGCCCTTGCCTCTGAGGCCTCTTGCGGCTGCGCAAGGCCCTACCCAATCGAAAACGTCTCAGTGTTAAAAGTGGCAGGGATTGGTCCCAAGCTCCCGAGACCTCCAGGAAGGGGCGGGGCTTATAGTAGGTTTTTTAATACGTATCGGCTGGGTGGGCCATAGGCAGACGGAAGTGCTCTGTGTTGTTGTCGGAAGTGGCGAGAGAAAGATTGTGATGGCGGCTGCGATTTTAGCCGAGAAGGTAAGTTCCGCCGGCTCTACCCAGGGATTTTTGTGGGGGGAGGCTCCGGGCGGACACAAAAGGCGAGAGGTGGAGGAGATGCCTGGGTGCCGGGCCAGGGAGGCGCAGACGCCATGAAGTCGGGGTCGGTGTGAGGGCTCGGCCCGGCCTGGCGGGACCGGCGGGGAATCAGCCCGGGCCGTCCCGCCTCCAGTCGGTCCTCCTCGCCGCAGGTGCCGGTGGACAGCGCGGAGGAGGGGCGGCAGCCCCTGGCGGAGGCCGCGGAACTGGCCGCCCAGAAGCGCGAACAGAGGCTGCGCAAATTCCGGGAGCTGCACCTGAAGCGGGTGAGTATCCTCCAAGGCAGCTGAGGCTGGTCGTTCTGGCAGGCCCGTGCGCGTTTGTGGAGGGGCGAGGAAGCCGCAAAACCATGCTTGACAGACCCGCAGACCTGGATGAAAGATCTTTCCCGGTGGTTCTCAACCCTGGCAGCAGATTGAAATCACCTTTGAAAATAACACATGCTCTCTCTAACCCTCCTCTCACGCACTTCTGATTTAACTAATCTGGGCTAGGTTTGGGAGTCTCTATTACTAACAGCCTCCCTGCTGTATGAGTCTGACAAACTTCGTTTTACCTAGGGGATGTGTGGAGCTGGAGACTGGAAGAAACTCGTCCGTGTTAATAAGAGAGCTGGTTGCCTGTTCATTAAAAAATAATCAAATCTCTGAAAGTCTATAGTGTCAGTGGTTCACCTAGTTGGTGGGAAACTAGCTGATTATGATATGGCTTTTGCTCTTAAGTAGAAGAGATGATTTTCTAGCCAGAAATATGGCATGCTAGCTTTGAGAACAAAGTGCCCTGGGAGTGTAGAGGAGAGATGAATACAGTGTGAGGGGCTCCAGGGAGTGCCTCATATAAGAGGTGACACCTAAACTACCGTTTGAAAGATGTGTAAGGTATTATCAGACAAAAAAATTGGAGGAAGAAATATCCAAGTAGAGGAACCAAATGCAAATTAAGGGAACTCATATTAGGGATCAGAGTCCAGCAAACAACTGGCTGCAGTTGGAGCTGAGAAAGGAAAAAGCAGCTCTGGTCTATTTCCACTTAAGTGGCTTGACTGACAGCTTGGCTGTGGTTTCACAAACCCCCAACATCACTCTGACTGTTGGAGTGAGACAAAAACAGTACTGTTCAAACCACAGAAATGACCACACATTCCCCTCTTCTGCTAACTCCAGTGACTATTAGGATCAATTACAGCATTAGTCTCACCCCGTTAATCCTGTAGAAAAACAGGGTACCCAGTCATCGAATGCCCTGCCTTTCTGACACTGTCTTATCCAGAGCACCGCCATACTCCCTTGAACCTTACCCCCCCACCCCAGGCACCTGATAAAAACCCAAATCCTGTAACTAGCCTCTCCTAACACGCTCTCACTGAAATGCCTGTAGTTCCCCATGGTTTGCTCTCCTTCAGTGCAGCAAACACAACTTTGACTATAGGTATGTTCTTGGTGTTTTCAGCTGGAGGGCATTGCCAGAGCCAAGAGTACAAGAGTGTAAGAGGGATGGTAGTTGAGAGGAGTATCTCTGTTTGCCCAGAAAAAGTTAATGAAGAATTACACACACTTAAATATTGACTTGGAGGGAATGTGTAAAGTACATGTGGTTGGAAATTAGGAGACATGGCTTCCTGGACTAACTGCCACCAACCTGTGACCTAAGGAACCTCTAACTTAGGTTGTCCTTAAGATGATATACTCATTTTGTTGTGTGCAGTTAAGTTCACTTGATAAGATTTGATTTATTTGAGACAGCACAAGCTGGGGGTGGGAAGGAAAGGGGGGAGGGTCAGGGGGAGAGGGAGAAGCAGACTCCCCGCCGACAGGGCTCCATCTCAGGACCCTGAGATCATGACCTGAGCCGAAGGCAGACGCTTAACCGACTGAGCCACCCAGGCACCCCACTTAAATTCATTTTAAATCACACTTCATGGAGTAATTCAAATGGAAGATACCTTTCCTTTGCCATAAAGTAAAATGTTAAAATATTTAAGAAGGAGGAGAGACTTGGAAAGGGTTAGAGATACTAAGATTAGTGTTAAAGCCTCCAGCCCCAAATTGAAGCTTTTTGCTTGAATTAGGATTAAAAGAGAATTGAGGGGTGCCTGAGTGGCTCAGTCGGTTAAGCATCCAATTCTTGGTTTCAGCTCAGGTCATGATCTCAGGGTACTGAGATCAAGCCCCTCATCGGGCTCTGTGCTCAGTGCAGAATCTGCTTGAGATTCTCTCTCCCTCTCCCCCTCTTGCTCGTGCGTGTGCTCGCTCGTGCTCTCTCTCTCTCTCTCAAATCTTTTAAAAAAAAAAACAAAACAACCCTAATTAGGCCATTCCCTTGCTTAAAATCCTTTGATGGCTATCTGTTGCTTTTAGGATAAAACAGAGTCCCCTTGTTAATGTATCTTACCTGACCCTTTTCAAAGTGGGCAAGATTTTGTTTGGATTTGTTTTCATGTCCCAGCTGACAAATTTTGTGTTAACGGTTTTAGAATGAAGCTCGTAAATTAAATCACCAGGAAGTTGTTGAAGAAGATAAAAGACTTAAGTTACCTGCTAACTGGGAAGCCAGAAAAGCTCGTCTGGAATGGGAGCTGCAGGAAGAAGAAAAGAAGAAGGTTAGGATCTACTCTGCTGGCTTCATAAGTGGTTTATTCAGTCATTCTTGTGTACAGTGACTGTAGTACCTGGTTTGTACACTGGGTCTGGGCCAGACTGCTGGAGTCCATGTGGTGGCCCTGCTCTTGACTAGCAGCAACACTTCGGAGGAGTTATTTCACCTCTCTCTGCCTTTGTTTTCTCATCTGTAAAACGGGGACTATAATAACAATGATTCGAGTTACTGAGGAATTAAACGAGTCAGTGCATGTAAAACATTTCCAAGGGGCCTGGCACCTGCTACCCGCTGAGTATGTGTTTTAAATTGAGGCACGCACTCTTACACACCATAGCAGGTTCCCATATTTCCTCCAAATAATAATCATTAGTTTTAAAGTATTGCCTGATACCTTTGTTCAACCTTGATTTAAAATAGATCCGATACTTGCTTGGATCATCATTGCAGGTATTAGCTTCTTTTCCCTCTTCTTAGGAATGTGCAGCGAGAGGGGAGGACTATGAGAAAGTGAAGTTGCTGGAGATCAGTGCAGAAGACGCAGAAAGATGGGAGAGGAAGAAGAGGAGGAAAAACCCTGACCTGGGATTCTCAGGTAAAGCTTGCCTTTCCTTGACTGAATGGCCCCATTAGATTAGCATTACCCTCAGTGTTTCTGGTTTTAAGAAAGGATAGGCACTCCCCCCCCCCCCCAAATGATATGTCCCTTCGTGGAATAATCTCCAAGAGGCTTAAACCCAAGAAAAATACAAATAATATCTTATGGGCAGAAGTGAAAAAAGCGGTACTTCAGCCAGCTGGATTCTTTTATTCTTTGTGGTAAAAGTAACAAAAGCCTGTATCGTCAGCACCTTCAGGGTAGAAGCTGTTTAGTGTCTTGTGCAGGTAGTACTAATGATTGTGATACTCTGGATCATCATGACAAGACAGGGAAATAGATCTTCTCCGATTCTCCTTTTATCTTTAGATTATGCTGCTGCTCAGTTACGCCAGTATCATCGGCTGACCAAGCAGATCAAACCCGACATGGAAACTTATGAGAGACTGAGAGAAAAACAGTAAGTTGACAGAATTAGTGCAAGTCCTGTTTCATCGCAAAGGGACATAGGTGTGTGTGTGTGTGTGTGGTGTATACATACATACACACATACGTAAATACAAACACTTTAAAGCTTAGGTAATGGTCATTAACAGCTGCCTAAGAATGCTTTCTGGCCTCGACAATACTGTTTATTGCTCACTCCACAGCAGTTCAGCTAACCACCTGGTTATTGTTCTAGCTGGGCATTCTAAGACTAGGTGTTGAGAGTTTAACAACCAGATTATCATAGTTACTCAGATGTTTTAGGAGGCCGGATGCTTTAGTGCCGGGATGGGTGAACATTTTCTGCAAATATTTTAGGCTTTGTGGGCTCTTTGGTCTCCACTCCACTGCTGTGATGTGAAAATAGCCATGGAGGATACGTGAACAAATGGGTGTGGCTGGGACCCAGTCAGATGTTTGCAAAAGCAGGTGGTGTTGTTAACTGACCCCTGCGTTAGTGGGAAGAGAAAGAACCTGAACCTAGAAGCATGTCCCTTAATCTCTGGCCCTTGGCTCTTAAATCTGTAGAATGAAGGTGCTGGGGGAGGGGATATCTTAGGTCCCTTCCAATTCTAGCTTGCTTGCTTGCTTGCTTGCTTTTTATTTATTTATTTATGTATGTATGTATGTATGTATGTATGTATGAATGAATGAATGAGAGAGAATGAGATAGAGCATGAGAGGGGGGAGGGTCAGAGGGAGAAGCAGACTCCCCACTCAGCAGGGAGCCCGATGCGGGACTCGATCCCAGGACTCCAGGATCATGACCTGAGCTGAAGGCAGTCGCTTAACCAACTGAGCCACCCAGGCGCCCCTGCTTGCTTTTTATATATATATATATAATATATAATATATATATAATATATTATATATATATATATATAAGAGTTAAGGTAGGATCCCACAGTCAACACTGTATCTATTATAATATATATAATGTCATGTGTAAAATAATGTATGTATTTTATTGCTCACCAGGAGTGGTAGTTTGGTTTGAAATTTGCAAATGTGGAACTGTCTAGTGTTACTTTAAGTCCGTTTTGCTGTCTTTTCAGTGGAGAAGAGTTTTTCCCAACATCCAACAGTCTTCTTCATGGAACACACGTGCCTTCCACAGAAGAGGTTGATAGGATGGTCATGGATCTGGAAAAACAGTGAGTACTCAGTACAGCAGCCTGAACTTTTAAACATTTAACGACAAAATGGACATAGCGCGCTTAGAGTGAATTGAAAGAGCAGATACTGTTTTTGTTCATTTCTGACTCAGCGTCTGTAGTCGTTTTGGGGACAGACAGTATGTGTGAGTTGAATCCATATGATACGGGAGGGAGGTGCAAAATATTGCTGAAATGGAGTTCTCATAATTGAAGCAGGGAAAGGTCCAAAGAAAATGATTGTTTAAGGGCTTTGACCTTCATAAGCATTCCACTATTTGATTTGTACTATTTGATTTGAAGAAGTACGAATGTTCTAGTAAATGAACCTTTGTTATATTTGTGTTTCTTAATACTGATATGTGAATATTAGGCAGAATTAATTTCTATTTTAGGAGTTAATACATAAAACTATTAATACTAGTATATCGTGTATACTCCATTCATATTAGCTGTGGTTCTTACTAATATAAGTATTGTCATTTTCTTCTAAGTAGAGCTTCATGTGTCCAGTGGCTAACAGTGTATCATTGCTCTTCTAGAAGCATTCTAAGGACGAATTTGTATTTATTGAATTTCAGGGTTCATACCTAGGGTTGTGCTGTCAATTAGCAATTTCAGTTTGATCTTGATGAAAACTTCCCCCACCCTTCAAGGGTGCTATTCTCGGTGCACTGATTCTGTTCTTAACTATTTGGCCATGTTTTATTAAGATTAAAAAAAAAAGGCAATTTTGAATTTTGTAAATTTTTTTCTTCTTCCTTCAGAATTGAAAAACGAGACAAGTATAGCCGGAGACGTCCTTATAATGATGATGCAGACATCGACTACATTAATGAAAGGAATGCCAAATTCAACAAGAAGGCAGAAAGATTCTATGGGAAATACACAGCTGAAATTAAACAGAATTTGGAGAGAGGAACAGCGGTCTAATCCCTTCAGGAACTGTTTTTAGAAGCTTGAGAATGCTGGCAAATTGAGGTTCTCTTCAACCAGCACTCCGTCTACTTTGCCTTTCCACTCAACATTTAGAAATAAATGCTTTTTCTTAAACGTATACTTCCATGTATATTCCCACATTTCTGTGCTTGGATATAAGATGTATTTTACGAAGTAGTGTACTTGTTTTGTAAAAAATCTACTTTGTATAAATACTAATTATTTTTCTATGTATTTTAAATGGGTATGATTATTTAATCTTTGAAGCATTTTGGGCTGAAGATTGTTGCAGGGTACATAAATGCAGTCATTGTTGCTTTGAATGTTATGAATTTGACAAAAGGTAGAGTTGGACTCAGCAACCTTTTGAGGTTGTAGACTTGGAAGCTAAGTACAGCGAGGAGGAAGGTGGCCATGGTTACTGGAGGGCCCTCTCTACCCATGGCCTCTTATGACCAAGTTCAGGAAGCATCATGAATATTGATCATGTACAGTTCCTTTTAGAAAAAGCAAATATCCTGTGGAGTAGGATCCCTACGAAGCACTAGCATTCAAAACTAATATTTGTATATATATGCAAAATTACGTGCTTCCATTGAATAAACATTAAAATCTTTTCTTCAATTATGTGGAATTCAAAACCGTCAAAAGAAGACAGAATAATACAATGAATCCCATGTACCCAATACCTATCTTCAGTAATCAACTCCTGGCCCGTCTTGTTTCAGCTTCATTTCTATCTACTTTCCCCTCTGTGAGTCCCATGTTATTTTGAAGCAAATATTAAATGTATACTTTTGTCTATAAATATTTCAGTATCTGAAAGATAAAGACCACTATCCTATTATCACAACAATAGTTTTATTTTAATAAAAAGTCCAGAGAGAAAGATTGGTAAATAGTTTTTTTCTATGTGTTGTTTAAAATGAGGACATTCCAAATCTGAAAGAAAATTTCAAAATTATATCAGCATTTGTGTTTAAAGACAGCTTAACATTTAATACCACTGGTGATTATTCCCTTTTAAAATTTATGTAGCACTTTCTATTTCTGTACTCCTTTTGTTTCTGCTGCTAGTATTTCTATGTGCAGTTAGGTCTGATCACAGGGCCTTGATGCTGCCTCCCAACATATATTCAGTACGTTTCTATTTCCATTACACTATCTTAGTTCAAGTCTTTGATCCTGAATATTGCAATAGCTTAAAAAAAAAAAAAAATCAAAACATTGTCAAGTGTATTTAAAAGCATAGTCCACGATAAGCTAGCAAGGTTTATTCTAAGAAAGCAAGAGTAGCTTGTAGACCCGTTAGTTGTGTGTCCAATATCAATTCTCAGTTCTTTGTTACCCACCAGAACCCTGATTTTTTTTTGTGGATTTGTGGTAAAATTTCCGGCTAAACATTTGCTTCTCCAGATTGACTTGCTATTATAGGTGGTCACATGTTCACATGCTGGCCAACTGGATACCAACTAATTTATTCTGAGAAACTCTTTGCTTTCTTGGTAAGGGAATTGCTACTCCCTGCTTACCCCTTCCTTCTTCCTGCTTTCATCACAGACATGAGGCCTAGAGTTGTAGCAGCCATGTTGTGCCATGAGGTAACAAGTATGAGGACAAAAGTCAGTGTGCTGAGGAGTGTGGAGCAGAGCTTGAGTCCCTGTTGCCGTTGCTAAGTAGCTACACTAGCTCTAGGTGTCTCTCATCTTCGTTTCTTGCCACTGAATAAATTTATGACCAATGCATTGTTCAATCTCAGGACATCTGTTGATAAATAGTACATACACACAAGTCAATATGCATGTGTAAACATTACATAAACAGCTTATCTAGTCTAGAAGTAGGAATGGAGATGAGAGGAAATAGTTACAATAAAAATTAGATATTTAGACACAAATTTAATGAGAGGGTCTTCATAAGACCTATGTGAAGAAAATTATAAAATCCAATTGAAGGAGTGAACAGGGGACTTCTACTTCCAACCAAGATGGAGTGACAAGAAACAGATTTACCTTGCCACTTGAAACAACCGGAAAAAAAAAAAAGGGATAGTATATATGAAACAAGTTTTTAAGATCGTGGAAATCAGGCAAGGAAGGCCAGTGGACTCTAAGAGGGGAAACAAACATGGGTAGCCGTATGATCACCCAGCTCACTGCCTTTAAAGAACTTCCAGGTTGTGGTGTGCGGAGGGAGAACCCAGGTGATGCCCAGCAGCTCCCTTGGTTGAGGAGATGGAGCTGGAAGTCTGGGGAGACCACAGTGGCAAGGGCTCGCAGTACCTTTCTGGGAGAGGAGGGAGCCGCCTACAGGGAACTCTGCAAGTGCAGAGAGGGCCCCCTCCAGGATGAGGCAGAGTAAGATCAGCATGTGTGTGAGCTGATGATGGGGAGGAAAGACCCACCTGAATGGAGTGGAGGGAGTAGTACCTGGCATTCACGTGTGGCCAGGAATAGTGTTTATCCACCAGCTGGAATGGAAAAGCTCATAATTCATGGGGTGGGATGCTGAAAAGATTTTGCCTCCATAGTGGAGAATAATTAGCTGTAGACTGAATGCTGCTTGGGTCTCATCTAAAAAATTTTTTAAATTAAGACATGACAGAATCAAACTGTTTCCAAGTAATTTAAATGCATTCCAGAATGAAGATCAAGAATAATTGGTTATAAAAAACATAGAAACATCCAGAACCCAACAACATCCAATTCACAATGTTTAGCATCTAATTAGAGAAACTGGAAAATTGGACCCAATGCATGAGGTGATATAGACGTTTGGATTAGGAGACAAAACAGTAATTGTAACTTTACTGCACATGATCAAAAAGGTAGAGACATGAAGAGAGATATATAAAAGACCCATACTGAACTCAACATGAAAACTGCATGTGTGAGGTGAAAAATACACCGGGTGGGTTTAACCACAGATTAGACATCACAGAAGAGAAGATGTGTGAACTTGAAGACAAAGCAACAGGAACCGTCTAAAATGCAATATAGGGACTAAAAAAGAATTAAAAAGCGTGAGCAGGGCATCAGTGAGCTGTGTGACTGTATGTGTCATTTGGAGTTTCCAAAAGGTGGAAACACTGCTTGCTGCCCATGGGAGTCTCTGGATCTGAAGTCTGGTCTCTCTGTTCAAATATGAGCAAACACGAGAGGTGTTATGAAAACACTTTATCACTGTGCTGAGGCTTGCGGGTTGCAAAAGAATTGTCTCACCCGTGCCCACCTGTGGAACACATCTTGCCCTTCGGGAAATGCTATGCCAGCAGAAAGGAGATGCTTTATGCCAGTCCTTCCATCCACAGGACTGATGAAATTGAGCACCTGAACAAGGAAGCAAGGCTTCTTTGGGGGGAGGTAGAGGGCAGTGATGGAAGTGGAAATGGGGGCATTCTTTCTCTCTGGTGGATGTAGTGGGGAACAGGGGCAATATTAAGAATCCCCCTTGGATCCCAACCTGACTGCCGCTGAGTCCCCGTTAGCCGTTGCGTATTCGAAGGGAGCAAGGACAGTGACCCTGTTCATCCACTGCAGTAGTCCTGGCTGGGTCACGTCCCTCTAACAGAGCTCCTCTTTCTCCCCACCCCTGCCCATGAGGGCAGGGCTGCTTCCCCACAGGCCCTTTCTCCTCCAAGGCTGTGATGTCTTAGAGGGAACACCTTCCTCATTGGCTCATTTATTTCAAAGGCCTTCTCAGAGAAGTGGGGGGCTTCATTATTACTCGACTCAACTATGTTATCTCACTTGCAAGGCTGAGTTGAACAGTTTTTGGCCAAGTGGTGGAGCTGACCAAAACAGAATGATCTCTCATGGTTGCAATTACTTATAGAATAGCCTACCGTTCCACGCTGGCTCTGGAGTGTGTTTGCCCCCGTTGGAATGCTCCTACAGCTTTAGGAAATGGGGACAATCATGGCATTAGCCTCCCAGGATTGCTGTTGGTTTTACACGGATAATCCGCGCTAAGCGCATTGGGCTGGTGCAGACTAAGTGCCCATGCGTATTGGTAGTTCTATGACCATCATCCTGCTCCCCAGTGGGGCTCTCTCTCACTCTACCAGGGCAAGAGGCACAGTGCAATAGCCATGGATTAAAGTGGCCTGGGGGGTGCCTGGGAAGCTCAGTCCGTTGAGCGTCTGATTCTTGGTGTAGGGTCAGGTCATGATCTCACGCTTGTGGGGTTGAGCCCTGTGTCGGGTTCCACCCTCAGCACAGAGTCAGCTTCAGATTTCCTCTCCCTCTCCCTCTGCTTTTACCCGCCCCACCCCCTGCCCGCTCGCCTGCACATGCAGGCTTTCTCTCTCTCTAAAATAGATACGTAATTAAAATCTTAAAAAAAAAAAGAAAATGGCCTGGATTAAAATGCCAGGCAAAAGATCCGGGCAAGTGACCTTGTATCAGCCTGCAAGGGCTGCCATAAAGGAATTCCGCAGCCTGGAGTGGGGGGTGGTAAACAACAGAAGTTTATTTTTTCACAGTTCTGGAAGCCGGAAGCCCACGAGCAAGGTGCCGCCGGGGTTGGTGTCCGGTGAGGACACTCTCCCTGGTTTGCAGATGGTCACCTTGCTGTGTCTTCCTTATGTGGCCTTTTCTCCATGTCCACATGTCACTTCCTCTCCTTATAAGGACACCAGTCCTATTGGATTAGGGCCCCACTCTTATGACCTCATTCAACCTTAATGATTTCCTTAAAGATTCCTATCTCCAAATATAAACTCTGGGGCTCAGGGCTTCAGCATATTCATTGGGGGGTGGCACGGTGAGGTCCATAATGGCACCCACCCCCTTTGTGCTTCATTTTCCCCAGCTTCCAGAAAGTGTTCATAATCTCTACCTCAGAGGGTTGTTGGGAGCACTGTGTGCTTAGATCAGTGCCTGGTTCCTAGTGGGATCGATGCGAGTTATAATAGCAATAGCAAAATGAATAAATATTATCGTCTTCATGGACATCTCCTACACGTGGTCTTCTCTCTTTCCTCACCTCTGAATCAAGATAATGCCAACCTGAACGTTCAGAAATCTCGGAGGGAGGTAAGATTTCCATGTGACTTCCACCCTGCCCCCAAAAGCGTTGGCAGCAAGGACTTCCTCTTTTTGCCAGTCTGAAGTTTTGAAGCGATAGGAAGCCCTGAGCTGTGAAGGCCCCCTTCCCCAGCCCTCTCCTCCCCTGCAGCACTCAGCTGGGTAGCAGCTACTGAGCATGCTCTGCACGCACTGGCCTTGCTCCTCTGGGACTCTCTTCAGAAGCTCATCACTTATGCAAGGTTAACTAACTGTGTGCTCTCCCTGGGCTGCTTCTTCAGTCCAAGGCAGTTAGAGTCAAAATCCAGTTTCCGACAAATGACAACTACTCGCAGAACCCAGGGATCTGAGGACCAGAGGTCCCACCTGGCTTTTTGCTACCATAGAACCAGAATATATGGTTGAATCATTAAGAAAAAAACAAAACAAAAAACAAAAACAAACCCAAAACAACTCTTATCTTTAAAAATGTTTACATTTTGGATGAATAGTTAGCTTTGTATCCAGTCTTGTTCCCTTAGATGAGGTTGGAGGATTTTTATTTGGAAACCTACAGGCTGTTGGGAGCTCTACAGGCTGGAGCCCTTAAGAAACTGGAAGATACTGACATCTCACCTTGCTGAAACTGTGTGTGTGTGCGTGTGTGTGTGTGTGTGAGATAGGTTGGGAGGGGCAGGTATGTATTTCTTCAGCTGGAAATGGCCCCCTGGGGAGAGATGTAGAAAATAGCCCCAAATCTCAGAAATACAGTAGAATGCATGAAATCTTCCATACATACGTCATTTATCACATACATGTAATGGTTAAATGTAAAACATCTAAAATACACAGAATTTTTACAAAACCCTGTCTTGGCATTTCTCATTCTTTTTAATATAATAGACGCCCTGAAATAAGGATTGGTCTAGCCCTCTCCTGTTGCTTAGAGGCCGGTGTGCACAGGGACCATTCCAAGCCGAAAGTGGGTGGGGACCGAGAGCCGGGACAGCTGAACACCACCTCTGAGATCATGGCAACCTGTTTAGCGCCCTCTTGTGGGGTTTGCGGAGCATAGCTTCAAGTCCGAGGCGCGGTTATTGCTAATTGAAATCTTTTCGTATTTTTTTTTAAATCCAAGAAGCAAGTGTTTTGTTTCTTCCTAGTTTCATCAATCCATAGTCACTGTAGAAAATTACTTCCTCCAACTGGGGTGTGTGTGTGGAGTTTGATTGGTTTATTAAATCCTTACGTATGGGAACCACGGGACTATCTTAGACCTCTTTTTAAAAATTCTGCCGTTTAACTTACGTATAATAAAGTGCACAATCTTGAGGGCATAAATAGATGAGTCTGTACATATTTATAGACGTGGGCAACCACCAACCAGGTCAAGCCATAGAAGGATCCCTTGTGGCCTCTTGCAGTCAAACTGCCCCCAAGGGTAACGAATATTCTGACTTCTATCACTTCAGAGCAGTTTGCCAGCCTTGGGTCTTCCTATAAATGGCAGCCTACAGTATCTACTCTTTTGGGTCTGACTTTCTTCACCCAACATTGTGTCTAGAGCGAGATCTTTCCAGGTTGTGTGTGGGGCTTAGCTTAACCTTTACATTGCTTTCCAACTTCAACATCATCTAATTCTATGAAGGAGGAAATGAGGGGAGAATAAATTTGAAAGAGATCCTTGATGTCATTTTAGAGATGATGGTTTCAGGCTCTTCAGGAGAGTGAGGATCACTTTGAAAGGAGAAGACTTCTTGTGAAGGTGACCTGTCCCACCACGGCATGTGGTCTCCTTAGCGGACGACTTTTTAGATCAAGAGGAGCTGTGCTCTTTAACTGTGCTCCGGGAGCCTCGATGTTGTCTGGACCTGATTTACATGGAAAGATCCTGGACGGTAAGTTGGTGCTGTAGTAAGGCAAGACTTGGTGGTTTTGTGGGAGAGGATGAGCATGTTTTGCATGTGGGAGGGCTGTAAATTTTTGTTGGCCAGAGGATGGGCTTTGGCAGATTGTAGTTTCCAAAGATGGCCACACCAATGTTTACCCCATCCCACCGGCTCTTCCTACAGTGTGATGTTGATGGTCCTCTATCAAGAGTCGGTGGATTAGTTTCCTAGGGCTTCTGTAGTAAAGTACCACATGCTGGGGTGGAGGGGGGCTTAAACAACAGACATTTATTGTCTCAGGGTTCTGGAGGCTGGATGTCTGAGATCAGAGGGCCAGCAGGGTTGGTTCTTTCTGAAGGCTCTGAAGGAGAATCTGCTCCATGTCTTTTCTCAAGCTTTGGGTGCTTTTCTGGTGATCTTTGGAATTTCTTGGCATGTCGAAGCATCACCCTCATCTCTGCCTTCATCTTCATATGGTGTTTTCCTGGTTAGCAGAGCTGTCTCCAAATTTCCCCACTTGATAAGGATACCACTCATATTGAATTAGGGTCCACCCTAATGACCTCATTTTAACTTGATTAGCTCTATAAACCCCCTATTTCCAAATAAGGTCAAAGTCGAGGTATAGGGGTTAGGACTTCAACATATGAAATTTGGGGGTACATGTATTCGATAAAAAGAGCCCCCCCACACGTATATGTAGTTTAATGTGTGTGTGTCTCTGTGTGTATAATCTATATAAATTTGTACACATATATATCTATGTGTGTATAGATAGAGTTATTATGAGGATCTGGCTCACGTGATTTGGGAGGCTGAGAAGTCTCATAATCTTTCGTTTGTAAGCTGGAGATGCAGGAAAGCCAGTGGTGTAGTTCAGTCTGAGTCTGTGGGCCTGAGAATTAGGGGAGCCGTGGTGTAAATCCCAGCTCAAGGGCAGAGAAGACTGAAGTCCAGGCTCAACAGGCAGGCTGGCCGAGGATGGATTCTCCCTTCCTCTAGTTTTTGTTCTATTCAGGCCCTCAGTGGATTGCATGATGCCCACCCACACTGGGGAGGCGAAGGTACTCTACTGAGTCCACTGATTCAAATGTTAATCTCATCTAGAAACACCCTCACAGGCACACCCCAAAATAATGTTTAATCTGGGCATCCTGTGGCCCAATCAAATTCACCATACGATTAACCATCACAGAGCATAATGCAATCCATAGCAGGGAGGGCTTGTGTTTACTTCCCTTGAACTTGAGTGGACTTTTGTAACTATGATGGGTGATGCCAGAGAGACACCAAGCCTAAGTCCTAGAGGCAATATACAGCTTCCCCCTGGCTCGCTCTCAGATGCTTGGTTTGGAATCAATTCAGCCACCATGTTGTGAAGAACATGGATAAGCCATGTGAAGGTCTCTGTCAAGAGCCAGGACTGACTGCCAGATATTTGAGTGATACTGGATATTTCAGTCCTCGCCTTAGAGTCTTATGATAGAGACGCCAGATTTGTGTAGCAGAGTCAAGCCATCCTGTGTCTTATCCAAATGCTGACCCACAGAAGCTCTGAGAGGTAATGAATTATGGTGGTTGTTTTAAGACACTAAATTTTGGGATGATTTATCGCACGGCATAGATAACTAATATATGCTGCTAACCTCATAGGTAGGGTTCTTGTGAAGTTTAAATGAACTAACTGTTGGAATTAACTTAGTATAACACTTGGCACATAGCAACTCAGGAGAACAAACATTAGTAGATAAATAAAAAAGTGGGAAAAGTTGTAACTAATTTATTTAAAGTAGTCTACATCCAATGTGGGGCTTGAACTCATGCCCCCAAGATCGAGTTGCATGCACTTCAACTGAGCCCTGAAAAGTTATAATTATAAAATAAAAAGTAAGCTATTCCAGTTACTACATGTAATTAAAAGAAGAAAAGGGAATTCTTGGGACACCTGAGTGGCACAGTCAGTTAAGTGTCCAACTCTTGGTTTTGGCTCAGGTTGTGATCTCAGGTCACAGAGCGCAGAGTCTGCTTGGGATTCTCTCTCTCCCTCTCCCTCTGTCCCTCCTCTTCATGCTCTTTCTCTCTCTCTAAAATAGGTAAATAAATCTTTTTAAAAAAATAAAAGGGAATTCTATAAGCCATTTAGAATTTAAACTTTTCACCAATTCTATTTGCACTTTTGCTCAAGTAGACTGAATTTTTTTTTTTTTTTCCTGCCAGACATACTCGGTAATGGGACTTTAGTGGCTGAAAAAACAGAATCATCTTTTCCTTTGTTGTGGATACGGGAAATCTGTGCACACGAGTTAACCAGGTTTTAAGACTACTTTGTTCATTATTAGGGAAAAAATAATTTTGGTTTCATAATGTAGACTTGCAAAAGTTTTCAGCAAAATGAGCCTACACAGATATGATTAACTTTATGTCTATACTTTTCTTTTTTTAAAGATTTTATTTATTTATTTGACATAGAGAGACACAGCGAGAGAGGGAACACAAGCAGGGGGAGTGGGAGAGGGAGAAGCAGGCTTCCCGCCGAGCGGGGAGCCTGATGCAGGGCTCGATCCCAGGACCCTGGAATCATGACCTGAGCCGAAGGCAGACGCTTAATGACTGCGCCACCCAGGCGCCCCTATGTCTATACTTTTTTAAAAGAAGATATATGAATGGCCAATGAACACAAGAGAAGATGCTTAAAACCATTAGCCCTCAGGGAAATGCAAAATAAAACCACAGTGAGATACCACTTCACACCCACTAGGATGGCTCTAACCAAAGAGATAGAGAGCACCAGGTGTTGGTGAGGATGTGGAGAAATTGTAACCCTCCCTACACTGCAGGCGGGAATACGAAACAGTGTGGCGGCTTTGGGACACAGTCTGGTAGTTCCTCAAAAGGTTAAATATAGAGTTACCATGTGACCCAGCAATTCCACTCATTGGTATGTACCCAAGAGAAATGAAGATATATTGCCACGCAAAAACTTTAAGCAGCATTCTTCGTAAGAGCCACAATGTGGAAGCGATCCAAATGTTCATCAGCGTGATGAATGGATAAATAACATACGGTATATCCATATAATAGAATATTACTCAGCAATAAAAAGGAGTGGAGTCCTGATGGCTACAACATGGATGAACCTTGAAAGCATCTTGCGGAGCGACAGAAGTTAGGTGCAAAAGACCACACATATGGTAGGATTCCACTTATACGAGATGTCCAGAATAGGCAAATCCATAGCGACAGAAAGTGGATTAGTGGTTGCCAGGGCTGGGTGGGGTGGGGGAGGGAGGGATGGGGACTGACTGTTAATGGGTATGAGGTTTCCTTTTGGGGTGATGAAAATGTTCGAAAGTTATATTGTGGTGATGGTTGCACAACTCTGTGAATATGCTAAAAACCACTGAACTATGCACTGTAAAAAGTGAATTTTGTGGTATAAGAATTATATCTCTGTTATGGTTTCTGTTTGTAACCGTATCATGAGAAGACTTCCATTGATTTTGGAGGGTCTGTTTGATATGCAGGCTTCACAAAATTCACTTGGGTGTGACTTCCGGGAGTCCCCTTGAGAAGACAAAGCAGCCAAAACAGATTCCCGAGACACACATGTGATTGCCCGTGGAGAGAAATATCAACAACTCAATTACATGATTCATCCAACAAGCTACACTGAGCACTTCTTATATGCTAGGAAGTGTTCTAGAGACATGATTACATCAATGGACAAAAATCAAGGGTTGATTTTAGTTAAGCTGTTTCTCAAATGGACAACTTTAAAATTAGTGGCCCTGGGTGGCTCAGTCAGTTAAGCATGACTTCAGCTCAGGTCATGATCTCAGGGTCCTGGGATCGAGCCCCACGTTGGGCTCCCTGCTCAGCAGGGAGTCTGCTTCTCCCTCTCCCTCTGCCCCTTCCCCTGCTTGTGCTCTCTCTTTCTCTCTCAAGTAAATAAATAAAATCTTAAAAAAAAATTAAACTAATAGTTAGGGTGAGTAGAAACAGTTACTGGTTGACTTACATTAGGAAGGATTGTGACTTCCCTCCTGCTATTCTGGAAAGACCAGACAACTTACAGATAAAAGAGGGAGATGTGAAGATACAGCTTTTGTAACAGGTTTTGCCATACTTTAGAAAGTCAATGGCAGTTAGGAATGGCTTTGGCTGTGATTAATAGAAATCCCAACTAATAATGGCTTGAACAAAGAGGGGATTGCTTTTCGCACTAAAATGTGGAGGTGGGCGATTGCTCAGTGGCTTGATAAGGTCGTCAAGGACCTAGGATTGGTCCCCTTTTCTGCCTGGGCATTCTCCACATATTGGCCTTTTGTCTTCGTGCCTGTTGCCTGTGGTCACCAGATGGTTCCCAGCAGCAGGCAATATGTCCTCATTCCAGTGTCCAGGGAGGAAGAGGGGGGCAAAGTCAAAGAATGTTTCTTCTCTGGAGTCTCCATTTTTTTCTGGAAAGCTTTCCTGGTGTATCATTGACTAGAACATGATCATGATCTATATCGGCACATAATGTGGTGTAGTCAACAACCACTGGGTTGGCTGGAGTTTGCCGATTAAGGCGGGGTTCCGGTGTGTCTGACTTTGGGCTTCAGTCCAGTTTGGGCAGGCTCCACGAATCTCACTCTAGGGCCCAGTAGGACAGGGGCATATGCAGATGGCACAAGCCCATTTCAAGCCCCTGCTTGAAGCACATGGTGAAACATCCCATTGGTCAAAGCAAGTCACATGGCCAAGCCCAAAGTCAGGGGGCAAGGAAATCCACTTAGTCTGCTATGGAGTCGTGGTGAGGGCTGAGGTGTAATTCTACCACAGGGGAGTGAAGACCACACGTGTTGTTCCCAAGACCACTCAACAGGGGGTGGATTGCCAGGGATGACTTAGAGCAAGGCCGATGTCTGAAGTCTTCTGGTGTAGTGGTGAAGAGCATAGTCTTTGGAGAAGGACTTCTAGGATCAAATGCCAGTTTGTCCTACTGTTGACCCGGGGCAATCAGTTTCCTGTCTCGGATTCCTCAGCTCCACAATAAGGGTAATAATGGCACCTTCCAAGCACTTCTGAAACCGCCTAGCGCATAGCAGGGCCCCATTCGTGTTAGCTCTGGGCCTCTGGGGCCGGAGGGGAGGAGGACCCTGATGTCCCTGCTGTCCCCCGGAGCTGTGACATTGGAGTCTGGCCACAAAGAAGAAGACAGGAACTGCGTCCCCGTGTTGCCCTTGTGTCAGCGAAGGCTTCCGTCTGGCTCTGCGCAGTTCTCGTTCTTCCCCAACGGCTCACCAGCTCGAGTACCACAGTTGCTTTTTCATTAGTAGACACAGAATTCACATCCAGTAGCTCTTGACCACTGAAGTTTGCAGTTAATGGTGGCCTCGTACACAGAACCATGAAGCTGAGTGATTGGCTCCAGCTTGTTGGGCTGGAATCAGCCGCTCGAATAAAGAAGGCCACTGCATTCGTGACCTGCTCTGGGGCCAGGCAAGAGGGAAAGACTGTCCCACCAGATGCTCCACGAGCCCAGGCTCCAGAGTTCTCAGGGGTTCCGCGTGTGTACATTCCAGAGAATTCTCAATCAAAGCACAACCCCAGGCAGACACATTTTCACACTAGCATGCCCACAGCATGTGTGGAAAAAGAAGGGAAGATCTGTGTAGATCTAAGTCAAACTAATTAGCTGTCAGCTGCATCACATCTGGAGATCAAATATAAACTGTTGGCATCAAAAACCGTTCCGGTCCCTGTCATTTCCGTTCTCCGGGTACCACGCCATCCTTTGTAGCACGGCCCTAATATGTTTCTCCACGCTGACAAAAACCCAGCAGCTCGTCAAGCATGGAGTCCCATCATCTGCTATCGGTGACTGTAGTGCCCTTTATTTTGTGCCAGGTGCGGTTAGAGACCCAGGTCTTTTGCTGGGATGGGTAGGTGGGAGTGGGTACTTGCATTTTTAGTATGTTGGAGCACAAATATTTACACGGTTGCCCATCACCAGGGTCCTTTCTCATGGCTACTGTTCGGTGTGTGCAAAGATCACAAAGTCCAGGGTCTGAAACACGCTCATTTCGGCCAGTCTCCTGCTGAATTTTATCACTTGCACCAGGTCAAGGCGGTTGGTCAACAGCAGATTGGAAGGCTGGGGCGTGGATTTTCCTTTCAGAAGAGGTATGTGCATCTGGAAAGGAGAGAGTGGCCAGAGAACAGAGCCAGCAGCGTTTTTATTCTATTTAGATATTTAAAGTGTTTTTCCCTGGTGGAAAAGAATCTGTTTCTGGTTTAAGTTGATTTAAAATTGCTGCCATGTTAGTGTAAATAACGTGACACCTTATTTCTTTACAGAAGCTTGGAATATGGTTATGGAATCCCAGTATACAAATGACAAATTTGCTTTATGAATTTGACTCTTCTCCACGACAAAAGATGTTTAATTTTTAGTGCACTTTAAAATCAAATGAATAGTTGGCATTGGGTACTTCTAACGACTATCCACTAGGTGGCAGTATACCTTTACGTTTTTGACATGTAGCGCAGTGATTCTCAAAGCCTGGTCCGCGGACCAGCAGCGTCAGCATTGCCCGGGAGTTTGTTAGCTACTTGAATCCTCTGGCTCCGCCCCAGACCTTCTGCATTAAAACTCTGGGAGTGGGGCCTAGTAAATCTGTGTTGCACTCTCAGGCTTCAGAGCCAGTGATCTAGTCTAGCTTGAGATCTTTCTGTGATCTGAAAATGCCAGCATTCCAGACAACAAGGTGTGGTGGGCTTTAGATACATGTGTTGTGACTTAGAGACACTAAAAGGCACCTATGTCTCAATGTATCTTTTATGTTGGACTTTTCCCAGTGTCTAAGATGTTCCCCATTGATCATGACTTAAAGTATGAAAAGCCCCAGCCAGGAAGTGAGTAAGTAAGCCTCTAGATCCAATATATTAATTATTACGATCCATGAACACCTAAGAACTATTTCGATTCTTGGGCTAAATCTGTCCCATCACCTGTTTTTGTAAATAAAGTTTTATTGGAACACAGCCACACTCATTGGCAAATTTCCATGGCTGCTTCCACACTGCGCAGAGTTGAGTAGTTGTGACATAGACTCTATGGCCTGCAAAGCCTAAAATATTTACTAGCTGGTCTTTAGATGAGGAGTTATCTAGGGGACCTGGGTGGCTCAGTTGTTGGGTGTCTGCCTTCGGCTCAGGTCATGGTCCCAGGATCCTGGGATCGAGCCCCGCATTGGGTTCCCTGCTCAGCAGGAAGCCTACTTCTCCCTCCCCCACTCCCCCTGTTTGTGTTCCCTCTCTCGCTGTGTCTCTTTGTCAAATAAATAAATAAAATCTTAAAAAAAAAAAAAAAAGATGAGTTATCTATCAAGGTCCTGAGGGATTGGGTCCGCAGCACCAGGACAGTTGAGGGACCCAAGGTGGGAGACCTTGAGTGGTGATATGGCCAAGAGCATGGGGGATGGGCAGAAGCAGCAGTGTGGGTAAGCCACAGAGGGGCCCTGAGATGCTTCTGGACCATTCACTAACATGCTAATGTGCACAAATCCAATACTAACCAACAAACCTACTAACTAGAATCACCTTTACTCGTCTGTAAATGATAACCATTTACTCATCTGTAATCAACTAAGATGCTTCTTGTTGGGATTTTCCCTCCACTTACTTTCTAAGGACTTGAGGTGAGTGTGCAGATTCAAAGTGCAATGATAAAGAAGATGCTTGCTGATAAAACAGAATGACCATGTTTGCCAGACCTCTTTCCATTTATTTCCATCCTTAGTACCAGCTATTGTGCTGGAATTTCTTGAGCCATATTTTCCACGCATTTGAAGCCTGTTTTATCCCGGGCAATTTTCATATATTCACCTATTGGATTTCCACAACAGCCCTGACAAATATTCCTCAATCCTTCCATTTATCTGAGGGAGGAAACAGCTCAGAGAAGGCAGCCAACTCTCCGGTTGAAAGTTGGGCTCTGAGTTTGAACCCCTCTGAACTAAGCCTGGCATTAGTCTGAGCTGGGTCCACTCCTCCACACTCCCTTTTCTTGAATGTCTTTTGAATTGTGCTATTCTTGGTATTCTTTTTATAAACCGGCAGCTAGGCCTTGCAGTCTTATTTAAGTTATTATATTATTATCCTCCCTAGTAGGACCCTAATTAATTAATCATATAGAAATTGTTCCCTGTGTAGTCCATTAAGTTAAATTGAGGTCTTACCAAGAGGAGCCAGAAGCCTTGTCTGATGCGTGCCGGTCCCAGGCCGCGGCTCCGACTGCACGTCTGAGAGACACAGGGCAGAGGATCAAAGGCAAGAGGCCGATATTCAGAACAATGTACCTGCAACTTGCCATCCTCGGGAGGTGGGAGGGAAATCAGCCCAAAACCAGCTCCATGGGTCAGGATAATTTGTTAGACCCTATCCTGGGCCTTAACCTTTAATGTCGACCTGTGGAGGAACAAGTTAGCCCAGCCCAGGAGTGGGCTCAAAATCCCCATCCTCAGACCAACTTTGGCAGCTGGAAAAGGTCCCTTTGGTGGACAGAGAAAGGTACAAGGGCATCTGGAAATAAATGCGCCAGGGAACACATTGCTCTTTTATTCCTTGGTATTTTGTTTGTTGTCTTGGGAAGTGTTGACAGGGGCACAAATTAGAAATAATAAGAAAAGTGTGAGTGGATGCTCTTGAAGAAACGCTTGCCCTGAGGGTCTCCAAATCCCCTACCCTCGTTTTCTGTAGGAGGTGCTGGTGGCAGAGTAGGGTCATCGCTGATGTGGCTTCAGGTATTGATAACTGGACCCTTTCATGGCCTAAAATCCTCCTCTCTCCTTCCCAATCATAGGTGGATAACAGGGTGCTTAAGCCCACATTACCTGGTGGGGAAGGCAGCTTCAGAGGACACATTCTCCGTGGATTTCTTTACCTGTTGAATTGACCTCTTGGAAGGTTCTGGAGAACTTGTCCCCAGCAGGTGACATCCAGCTTGTAATGGCGAAGGGTGAACCGGAAGCTGAAGGCCGTGGCTGGTGGGTTACAGCCACCTGAGCCCTTTGATGGAATTACAGCGATTCCTCTGTGCTGTCGCTGTCTCCCTGCCTCTGTCTCCCTCGGCCTCTGTTTCTCTCGACATGGAAAGAGCTGGAAGCAAACCAGAATGTGCGCTTGGGCCACCTCTATCCCCAGTGCCCATGCGCTGGTGAGTCTCGGCAACGGGGACACGGAGCGCCCTGGCGGAGGCAAACTGATGAATGGGTGCTTAAACCGAGCGTTTCCTGACTGAGCCTCATGTCCCTGGTTCCAAATTTATCACTTAATTAAAGGGCGGTCACAGCCTGTCAAGAGATGCTAGATCTTTCTTTCCTTGTGCCAGTGGATAGTTCATCTAATACTCCCTTTTGCCCTTAATTCTGTCTGTCTGTCTGTCTGTCTCTTTCTCTCTCTCTCTCTCTCTCACACACACACAGAGTCTTAGATCAAGTAAGACCATATTTGCCTTTGGTAATATGAGATTACTCCCTGGTTAAGACCACACGCAATACTTCTTTGCCACAGCACAAGGCAAGAGGACTGGTCTAGCTCTTGCTTTCAGTGGCCATTTAATGGGCTTGAGGTAGGGGTCCAGGGGCAGAGGAGTCAAGGGGTTGTGGCTCAGACCACACTGTGGCTGGCAGGGCCGGTGGAGATACGAAGGACCCCAGCTCCCTGCTGGTGGCCTCCAGACCCGCACTGCGCATGGCTTGCTCCCTGTGGTGACCTCGGCTGCCCCCCTCCCGCCCCCTCGTTCCTTATGCTTTGCCTCATCGGAGATGAGCCGGTGTGCTTTGGAGCACAGCAAACTATTGTTCCAAAGACAATTAAAAAAAAGATCGGGAAATGCAGCGGTTGTCACTTCCCTGGGTCCCCAAGTTAGAATTCACTGTGTGTGTTGGGAGCGCCGTGGCCATCTTGCCAACTGAGGTAGAACAAACCAGAAGGAACAAGAGAGAAACATGAGAAGGCTGCAATCAGGCACCCCAAAAAGAAGATGAAAGAGGCAGCTCCTTCCTTAACCTCCTGTGGCAGATTTAAAGCTTCGGTAGCGGCCCACCCGGGGATCTCAAACAGCGACTGCCTCATCCCTGTGGCCATTAAGCAGAGCGCAAATGACCCGCCAGGGCCTTCGACCCGCCACGTAGCTGTCACCAGTGTGGTTTATGGCTTCTGAGCACGAGGTCCCTGATGGGCAACACTATCCCTTTCTTCCCTCGCCGGTGAAGCTGGACTCTGGAGCTCGTAAATTCAGCAGGGTTTCCCAGGGGCGAGCAGACGTCTCGGAGGTGCGGGTGAAGATTGATGGCCGAGCTAGCGGGCGCCACAGGTTACTGGTGGAGGCACTGGAGGGCGCCAAGTTGCCCCGCACAACAAAAGGTGCCCAGGCTGGTGGCTCAGAAAGAGTGGCGCTTTGCTGGCACGAGTGAGGACGTGTGATTCGTTCATGAGCCCCGTGGCAGCTGACACCTAGCGAGGCGCTGGGCTCTCCGTGCACTGCGTTCCTGTTCTCCTCACTTCGGGTCGGGGGGCTGGGGCGGGATGCAATCTCGGCAGAGAGGTGGGTACTTAGTGTTCCTGAAGGGCGGGGCACAGGGCAGGAACAGGGCATTGCCTCTTCTCCACCCAGAATCCCCCTGCTCTATGCAAACGTCTCCAATGCCCCCTGACCGGTCCCTGCCTCAGGCCTCCGAATCCCCAACCTTGCTGGCATCCATCTGCCAGAGCCGGGCTATTGGGCTCAAATCCTCGCTCTGTCACTTACTAGCTGTGCGATCTTGGACACGTTACTTAACCACTCTGGGCCTCAGTTTCTCATCTTAAAATAGGGGTTTTTATGGAGTGCCTCTGTCATTGGGTTGTTGGGAGGACGACATGAATGTGCCTGGCCCATCGTAAATGGTGGATAAATGTTAGCTTTTTATTGATATTAGTATCATCCTCATGCCGACTCATCAAACACAGACCTGCTGGGCTTTGTGGCAAGACAATCTGCCTGGTGTCACACTTTGTGTGTGTGTGTCTGGCTCATTCCTGGAAGCCTCTTGCAGATTCGCTCCCACCTCTGAATTCCCTAGACAGTCATCCCGTGTAGGGGAACCTACGACTGAGAGGCTTAGGCTGGTTTCAGGGTGTGTCGATCTGAGTGTCTCAGGTGATTTAAAGCCACCTCGGAAATGTTTTTCCTGATAATCTTTCAGGGTTGTTTACAGGTGGGAGGGATGTGGTGATCTAAAAGTCTTCTCTGCAGCCTTTCTGTGGGCCTCTGGAGTCCTCCCCAGGGCTGGGTGCCCAGCTCCCCGCCTCTGTGATTTAGCCGTTGGGACCCCCGTGCGTGCACCTGCCCCTGCTCAGCCCCCTGCTGGCTTCCTGGGCTGGAGGGTACCTGCTAGGCCTGGGGTGTGCCAGGCTCTCCTGCCAGGGCGGGGTGAATGGCCTGCTCTCCCTGCCCACCTCTCGCACACATTGTTTGCGCAGACAAAGGAGAATGGAGTTTTGGTTTCAAGGTGTGACCCAGCTGGGCACATCCATCAGGCCCTGCTGTCGTCCTCTTTCTTTTTCTCCCCTTCTAATTTCCGCTTTGGGCTCTGGAGGGGAAATAGCAATTGTGAAAGGGCCACTTGTCAAGATAAAAATCACACTGCTGGACAGCGCTGCTGTGCCCGGGGCTGGGGGTGGGGCGGGGTGGCAGTGCTCAGGGCTGCTGCCTGGGGGGGCAGGGGCAAAGCCCTGCCTGGCTCTAAATCCTAGCCCTGCCTCTTAGGGCTGTGCCACCTCGTTGCTCTGTGCCTCAGTTTCCTCCTCTGTCTAATGGGCTGCAAGGGAGGACTCAGTGAATCCATTTGTGTAAAGTGTCTGGAACATGCCTGGTGACTGACCCGGAGTGAGCTTTCCATACAGGATGACTATTTTATCAGGAATCAGGAAGGGGGCAGATTTTGGGGGGAAGTCCACTGGGGTTTCGGGTGGGATGGATATACTCAAACCCAGCTGTTCATCATAATCACCCAGGGAACTTTAAAAATTCATCCCACCAACATTGAGGGGCTACTGTTTGATTCATCAGCCTGGCCTTGGGGGTCAGCGTGCCTAGGTTCCACTCTGGGCTCCACCAGTCAGAGGCCGATCACTGGACAAGTCATCTGACCTCACTGAGACTCAGTTTTCTCATCTGCAAAATGGGTACTCTTGGTGCTGCTCCAGGACCCAATGGGATGATGGAGCTGAGTTCTGGGGAGACTTAGTTCTTCCGTGAGGTGCTGGGATGCAGCAGGGAGGAGACAGGCACCCTGCACCCTGGGTTAGTGAGTTTGGGCAGCAGGCTTCTCCCGGATGCGGCACTGGTTTTGTGCGGCTGTTGCATTAAGAGCTAAAGAGAAGGGCTGGCGCTTCCCCGCCCGCGGCCACCGCACGTCTCCATACACATGGAGGAGCGGCCCTTCGCCCACGTTTGCTCGCTGATCTCCGCGGCTCGAGGCAGCGCAGGCCCGTGGAGGCACGGCTGTGGACACGCAGGATGGCAGAGGCCCTGGCAGGCCGGCCACAGCTCTGTTCCCTGTTAACTTGCTTTTGTTCCCCAGACAGGCCAGACGCTGGTGAATGATTACAAGTATCAAATCGTCCTCCAGTGTCGTGTTACCCAAGCAGGGTCTGTGTCTGAGTCACAGGAAGGCCAGTTCCCCAGTCCAGATTAGACTGGGGTGGGGCGGCCTGAGGCCCGGCTGGCGTAGCCGTGTGGGGCTGGACACGGGACCTGGCCCCTGGGGGTGTGCTGGGACCGCTGACCCCGTGGTTGAAAGATTATCGCTCCCAGGGACCACTTGTGGAGTGGGATGTGTGAGTGTGTGTGTGTGTGCGCGCGCGCACCTGTGTACGAGTGGATGGGAGAGATTGTGTGTTAGTGTAAGAGGGTGAGTATGCCTCGGTTCTGGCTCAGGGCTCCCTTTTGTCCCTCCTCCTGCCTCTTGCCCTGAGCACTGGGCATCGAGACTCCCATGCCACGCTCTCAGGGCCACCCCCATCCTGCCCTCCTTCTAGGGCTGAAGCCTTATATCTGCTCCCAGGGGCAGGGGCTCCTCCCGGCCAGCCTGTCACCTCTGCCTTAGAGTACACATGAGGAGCAAGGGTTTGTCTGGCAAGTGGGTAAAGACACCAGATCATTTTTGTAAGTGGGCCAGGGGGTGGCTGGGGGTGAAGGTGTTTTTTTCTGGAACTCTTGGGGGAGCCACCCTGAAGTTGAGACAGGAGAGGCAGGTCTCCTCCATGAGGTCATCCCCCTGGGGCAGCACTGAGAAACTCTAGGGGCCGGCAGGAAGGGTCCTGCTGAAGGGGGGACAGCCAAGTCCCCTGGCCCTTGGGCTTTCACAGATTGGTAAAGTCTACTTCTCTCAATCTCGGGACCACTTGGGGTGGGCCAAGTTTTATTTTGCCAGTTGAGGATATTAGCACTAGGGCCAAAAATAGACCTTGATTATCATATCATAAAAGGAAAGACAGTTAAGAAAAGAGAAATGACATAGTCTCAGTATCTTTCAAGAAAAGACATTCAGTAACTTTACTAGGACATGGTTTGCCTTGGACCGAGTGAGCCCAAGAGGGCGGAGAATGGGGGAGACAGTGTTCTGGGGGCCTAAGGGTTGGGAACAGCTGGTGGGGTGAGGGTAGCGAGGGGGAAGGACCACCAGCCCCGCTCCTTCTGCCCTGGGGGGCGGGACCTTGTGTGGAGCAGTGAGTCCAGTTCCGGGGAGGGCTGTGGGAAGTGGGGGGAAGCCAGGGTGGCGTGATACCTGGAACCACCTCGGGAGGTGGGGGTGTTGGGCTTGACGATGCTTCTTCTGCTCAAGTCCTGGTGCCATGACTTCCTGGCTGTGTGACATCAAGAAGTTACTCAACTTCTCGGGGCTCCTGGGTGGCTCAGTCGTTAAGCGTCTGCCTTCGGCTCAGGTCGTGATCCCAGAGTCCTGGGATCGAGCCCCACATCAGGCTCCCTGCTCCGCGGGAAGCCTGCTTCTCCCTCTCCCACTCCCCCTGCTTGTGTTCCCTCTCTGGCTGTCTTTCTCTCTGTCAAATAAATAAAAAAAAAACCTTTAAAAATAAAAAAAAATTAAAAAAAAAAAAAAAAAAGAAGTTACTCAACTTCTCTGGGCTTCCATTTTGTAATTTGCATACTGATAGTACTCTCAGAATAGTCCCTGAGGCACAAAATTCGACCTGTGGTATTATTATTACTACTATTACTACTACTACTACTGTTGTTGTTGTTGTTATTATTATTATAAAGAGGGCTGCTTCCATTTTGGGGAAGGAATCTCAGGTGCAGAAGGAATCGGACTTTCTCTGTGAGGCTTCGGAGGTCAGCACCAAGCTCGCCAGAGCACTTGCTAGGAGCCAGGCCCTGTCCCAGATGATTTTAAACGTTCTCGAAGAAGGCTTATCAGTCCCATTCTACAGGTGGGGAAACTGAGGCTCAGAGGGTTTGCAATTTATCAAGGTCCCGTAGCTAGGATGATGCAGAGCTGAGAGAAGGCCCGGTGTCATTCTGTAGCAGGTGGAGCAGACTTTCAGTGTCTGGACACAGGGGATCACTGCTGTCCTGGTCAGTGCTGTCTGGTCAGCACCGAACACAGCGCCTGGCACGGAGCGGGCCCTCGGCGAGCCCGCAGCGAACGAACGAGAGGAGCTAGTGAGTCTTCCGACGGTGGAAGTCTTCAAGCAAAGAGCTGCTAAGGCGCCAGACACACATTAGGGACCCATCGGGCTTCTAGCCCTGACTTCTATGAGTCTGTGGCCAGCCATGCAGGGAATGAGCCCTTCTGAGGTACCATGTCAGCTGGAAGCGCTTCCCGCTCAGAGGTGCTGGTCCATCCCTCCCTGAGGCCTCCAGGGAGTCGCTGACTAGCTCCTTGTTTCTGCAAAGGCAGGGACCCCTGCCTCATTACCTCCTGCATTGCTGCCCGCATCTGTGACTGACAGGTGGCTTTGGTCCCTGTCTCCTGCCCCCTCGCTCTGGTCACCACACCCAACCACAGGACCTTGGGACGCGTGGGGACTTTGGTTTCAGTCACACCCCCTTAGGGGCTGCCCAGGAGCATGCTGGAGCTGACTAGTACCGGATCGTGAAATCCAATAGCTAAATCTTGAGGAATTTTATGGGCAGGCCATCATTAAAAATTAAATTATAGAAGCTTACAATGAAATTATATTAAAAACAAGGACAGGGCGCCTGGGTGGCTCAGTTGGTTAAGCGACTGCCCTCGGCTCAGGTCATGATCCTGGAGTCCTGGGATCGAGTCCCACATCGGGCTCCCTGCTCGGCAGGGAGTCTGCTTCTCCCTCTGACCCTCCCCCCTCTCATGCTCTCTCTCATTCTCTCTCTCAAATAAATAAATAAAATCTTAAAAAAAAAAAAAACAAGGACAATATGTATTCAAAACTCACCACTTCCTAATTATTTTCCTACAGTTTGCTATTTCCTCTGCTTTTGAGGTGATTGACATCTACTGTGGCCGTGTGGGGACAGCTCTGTGATGGTGTGAGTCTTCCCGAGTCCGTGCTCCACGAGGTCACTTGGGTAGCTTGACATTGGCTGCGGTGGGAGGGTGTATGCCTCAGAAATTGGCAGGCCCCGCAAATCAGGTCTGCCCACCCCCTAAGTCAGTTGGTAAACACTTACCAGCACACACGGCCTCTGCCTACACTGGCTTTAAGGACTCTCACAGTAATGGGGTGCGCGAGAAGTCGTGAGACCTGTAGACTCACGCGCTCAGGATCGGGAGTCTGCTGCGCTTTTCCCAAACAACGGATTCGTTTCCAGCTTCCTGGACATGATTTGATTGTGTTAAAATCATTTTTCCCTTTTTTCCTCTCACTGCTAGAAAAGTGACACTTAAAAATAAATGTGAGTCGTGCCTCAAATGGTATGTTCTGCACGCTAACTTCATTTCTAGCACCTTATGGTCCTCCTTGGATTTCCTCTTTGCCTTGTCCCCCTTTCTCTTTTGTACATTTCATTTTTTTTTACAGCTTTGTTGAGGTGTAATTGGCATATGATAAACTACACATATTTAAAGCGTACAGTTTGATGAGTTTTACCATATGAATACATCCGTTGAACTGTCACCAGAGGTGAGATTCTGAACATATCCATCACCTTTAAAAGTTTCTGCATGCCCTTTGTAATCCATCCTTCCTGTCCCCGGGCCACCTCTGATTTGCTTTCTATCACTGTTGATTAGTTTGCATTTTCTAGAATTTTGTATAAATGGAATCTGTAGTATGTACTCATTTTTTTTCTTCTTAGTCTGGCTTCTTTCACTTAGTGTAATGTCTTTGAGATTCATCTCCATTGTTCATGTATCAATAGCTTGTTTCTTTTGATTGCTGTGTGGTGTTCCGTTGTAAGGATAGACCACAATTTGTTTATCCATTCACCTGTTGATGGACATCTGCGTTGTTTCCGGTTTTCGGCTATTATGAATAAAGTTGCTTTAAAAATTTAGGTTCATTTATGCTTTCATTTTTTGGGGGGGTAAGTACCTAGGAGTGGAATGGCTGGGTTGCATGTTAGGTCTACATTTAACTTTTACGAATGTGCCAATTTCAGTTTGTTTGTTTACCAACCTGTGTTACCTTGGATAAATGACTTAACCTCTCTGGGCCTCAACTTTGTTATAAAACTCAATGATGCAATTCCTATCAACTTCTACCTTTATAGAACTGTTTCGGACAAACAAGATAGTCTTTGTGAAAATGTTCAGGGCTTTCAGGAAGAAAAGTTGCCCCTGAGAAAGCCTGGATATTATTATTATTATTATTATTATTATTATTATTATTGGATTGTCCTCAGCAAGTCTGTGTGAACAGAGGGGAGGCGGTCAGGGAGACCGAATATGTCTGGCTTGGTCTGGTGGGGTTTTGGGAGAATGGGTCAAGGAGGAAGCGGGGAGAAGGGAGAGAATTTATGGGTCAAGCTCGTTAAAGGAGACCCCACTGTATGGCTCCAGCCCCTCAGGATGATGGGTACAGGGGCCATAGGTTCTTGAACCCCATCAAACCTTGCAGCGGGTGGTCCCTCTGGGTCCCTAGCAAAGACAAGCCAGGGGCCAGTGAAGGCCCCCTCTTGCCCTTGACACATGATAACAGATGCGTGCTCCCGAGAAGATGCAGAATCAGAAGGAAAATGATTTTCTAGATGAGTCAGTTTGTCCATCTCCCTGCTTCCTCATTTAACTGCAACTTTTCGTTTTATGGACTAGCGACTGGGGCAGAGGTGGGAGGTGAGGGAGGGCACTGGGGAGGGAGGAATAATGGGAAAAAGGAAAAACAGAAAGAAAAAGATTTGTGTCAGCAAATTAAAGAGCCAAGTTTTTCATGTGTTTCTGGGGAAATAAAATAGAATTTGCAGTGCTTACGCTTGACTGTAAATCAAGGCGGCTGCTTTGGGCGGCTGTTGGCTCTGTGTTTGTTCTGGGGGGCCAGGATGTAGGTGGGGTGCAGAGCCAGGCAGAGCACTTCCTGGCACTGGGCTGTGGATGGGAAAATGGCCTCAGGTATGGGGTCTGAGAGAAAACAGAAGCTGGCTAATGAAAATCAGTGGTCAGTGGGGAGTGCGGGGCAAGGACATCTGCGAACCCAAGGTGGTTCCCTGTTTGCTCCCTCTCACACGAGTCCAAACCCAAGTTCAAGTTCTTTGCTGTAGGCAGCTAATGCTTGAGACTTCTTTCTGCCAGGTGCTGTGGGAAGAGGTTGGGGAGATCCTGGGGGCGGATAGAATGAAAGGAGGGACGATTTTAGAGAGTGTTGGTAGGGCCAGGGAAATTTTGCAAGCAAAATTGGACTTTTATGGGGCTAATGAGTTTGGAAAATATTTTGCAGAGCTGCTCCAGCTCGAAGGGTTGTCCGGGAGGTGAGTTTTCTAATTTGATGAAGTATTTTGTAAAGTGGAACTGGATGGAACTAGCAGCCCCCTCCCACCTGGAGAACCTCCTCTTGCCTGATGAAAACCCTGCCCATCCCAGTCCTCCACGTGGCCCACCGACCTGCCCATCTCAAGGTTGTTTGGTGACCATGTGAGTACCTGCTTACTCATGTTTCTCTTTGGCTCTCTTATCTGGGTTTGAAGCACCCTGGGAAGAGCCCAAACCCTTAACCTGTTGAACAGGTCAAGAACGGATTTATCACATACACACCTGTGGACACAGGCCGGGGTATAGCTGTGTGTGTGTACGTGTGCGTGTGTGCATGCAAGAGGAAGGGGGGATCTGCCACTGGGGCCTTGGGACACTTGGGTGTGAGTACCAGGACTTCTCTTGGGATCCGTGAGACCTCAGGCAGAATTGGCGAAGGGACGGACTTCGGCATTGCAGGTTGGGCCCTCGGGATGATGGGTCTGAGAGTTTTCAAACAAAGAGGGAAACTGGCTGGTAGGAGCACACGCCGGTACCCCGTCTCTGGAGGGCCATTGCTAAGATGTGTTAGAAGCCTTCAGCCGGGTCCTTGCCTGCCGTCGTGGTTTCATCTTGAGACAGCAATCACAGACGTGTGTAAAAGCTCAGTGACTTAATCCCTTCAGTTCCTTCATCTGTAAAATGGGGATGCTCATCTGTCGGCTCCCCCTGCCCCCCACAGAGGGCCGTCCTGAAGCATCCAGTCGGTGCCCTGTTAGCTGGTGCTGTTACTAAGACTAAGGACAAACTGAGTCCCAGCGAGGCTGGAGGGACTGGCTCCAGGGCACGGAGTGGAGCCACCACATAGCTGGGCCTGGGGCAGCCAGCCTGCCCACGGTGCCCAGACAGTGGCGGCCTGGGGGGCCGTGCGTGGTGTGCTCAAGAGCGCTGAGTGTGGGAAGAGTCCAGGGTGTCAGCCCACATGCCTTTCCTCAGGTTCCCCATTTGCCAAATGAAGTCAATGGTCCACTTCCCCTTCCTCTGCCTGCTTAGGGGGGAAAGCAGATGCTTTCAGCTTTGGGGTCTCTCAGGTGGTCCTGGACCCTGCTCGTCCCCACCATATTCCTCATCTCAAATTCCTCTGAGAGGCCTTGGGAAGCACAAATACTCACGTATACTCACAATGCTCTCACACACTCCTGTGTACTCACACACATTCATTCACACACACTCACACACACCCACACTCTCACACATCCATTCAGATTACACACACACTCCCACACACTCATGTATCTACAACACACATTCACTCACACAGTCACACACTCCTACACAAATTTACAATGCTCTCTCACACTCACATATACTCATATTCACTCTTGTACGCTCACACACACACATTCCCTCCCCCCCATTTACACCCTCCCCCCCACTTACACCCCCCCCCGGCCCCGGGCTCCATGAAACACATCTTCGACAGCGCTGTTGGCCGACGGTGAGTGGGACCATTCCCACTCTGCCTCCGTGAAGTGAACCCACCCGGTGAGGGAAGGCCGCTCGCGCCGTGGCTGAGAGGCCCAGAGAGGCTGATGGAGAGCGATGGCTTTTCATTCGCCGGTGAGTTCTGAAGTGATGGTGGCGTGTTTGCAGGGCAGGAGTTAGTAGCTGGGTTATGGAGAGAAGAGGCGCAGGGAGAGAGGCAGACCCTGCCCGGCCTGGAGCAGGAGGCCAGGGGGCAGGCAGGCGGGCGCTGGGCTGGGGACCCGGCTGTGGCTCAGGCCCATTCAGAGACCCCCTCGCGGGTGGAGGGCCCTGGCCTGGGAGCTGCTGCCAACAGAGCTGCTTTTGTGTGAAGATAAATGAACCCGGTCTCAGGAGACCATCACCGTCTGTGGAAGGGAAGAGATGGAGACATGGAAGGCGCTATGGGAAGGCCTTTGCAGGTAGGTGGGGGCATGAAGATGGTGGGCATGCATCGTGCACGCAGCTGGGGACCCTCAGGGGCCATGGCCAGAGCCACGCTTCACCTCATGGGCCCTCAGTTCCCTCCCCTGTAAAACAGGAAAAAAGTCCCCTACCTCATGCGGTGTTGTGAGGGTTTCATGAAACAGTGAAGGCGAGACTTAGCATGGTGCCTGGACCAGGTGAAAATACTACAAATAAATCCCGTGTGGACCCCTCGGCGTGTGCCAAGCACCCCCACTAGGAACCCAAACCTGGGTAACCGCATTAAATCCTCACAACTGCCCGGGGAGCAAGGTATATTTATTATCATCTGTGGGCTACATGTGAGGAAACTGAGGCACAGGTAACTTGCCCAGGGTCATCCGAGGCCAGAGCATGCCCTCCTTGACTATTGTGCTGAGTCACCAAGCTCCTCTGCCTTCCTCGCTAGAGGTGAGGGATAAAAACAATTATTGTTGTTCTTAGGAAGGCAGAGATGGAGAATCAGCTGGAATTGGCTCTTTGGCTTAAGTAGGTGTTCATATATCTTCCTCATGTCACATTCTCATTAGATGGCGTATTCTACCGCCTTCCGGAAATGCGGTGAGGGCCTGAGGTCCTGCTTCCTTTTGCCAGTGAGCTCGGCTTGCAGAGAGAGGGATGGGCAGCCAACCATATTTTACACCAAGAGATTGTGGGTTGATTTCACTTGTGCTTAAAAATTTATAATGTTTCCATCCAGACCTTTCCACGCATGGCACATTCCTTCAATAGATGCTCCACCGTGGTTCATAAAGATGACTCATCTTTATGCTGCTTTCATGTCACAGACTGGGGGAAAGAAATCTTCCCAAGAACTTCCCAGTCAGGAAGCTGCTGGAATGCTGTGGTGGGTCCAGATCCGAACAAGCTAGGATTCATGTCCCTGCAGATGACTCGGCTCCCAGGAACGAGCTCCCTCCTTGTACCCAGTTTGTATCATGTTATTGGGAGCCCCTGGCCCCCCACAGATATGAGTGATATGCCACCTTCTTCCTGCACAATTACCAAAGGACAGAAGTGACACAGAAAAGTCTTTCTTTTCTAAAATAAAATTTGGGGGGCCAAGTGGGGCTATATTTTCTAAATATTTCTAAAACTTATTCCTAACGTTTCTAAATTTCCCAAAGGTCTAAATTCCCTTTCCAGATTCAGCCAGGATATCCCAGGTTGAATAGGACCGATTCTCTTCTGGATGTTTAGGTGTTGGTTTGAATCCCGATTCAGAGGGAACACTTGGAGAAGGCAGTTTGTCTCTGGGCGGGGGGTGGGGTGGTGGGGGTGGGGGGGAGGTTTTATGTCATGCCAATGATTTGCCCTGGAAGTTGCTTTCATAAAGCAAGTGACAAGTAACCTTGCTCTCCTAAAGGGAGAGAGAAGGATTACCGTTTCAGCCATGGAGCCTTGCTGGGTTTGGCACCTTGCACCACTGAACCGGAAGAAAAGCCACACCTCTGCTCGGCTGTTTGGCCACCCTCCCGAAAATCTTGTTTCTTCCTATTAGAGACTTTTGATTTTTCTGACTTTCCAGAATTCACCATTATCTTCAAAGACATCACTGGCCCCACCAGCCGCTTTGTCCTCCTAGTCAACCCCAGCCATGTCCCTTTCTTTATGGTTTGGGAAGGTGGGGGTGCAGAGGGTGCACAGGGGAAGAAGGGGCACATGATGCCCCCCCCCCCCGCCCGCTCTCAGCTGCAGTGTTCACTGTTGGGCAACATCTTCCCGGCGGACACAAAGCCAGTCTGTCATCTCCCGTGGGTTCAGAACACATTTCAGCTCTCAGCTGAATTTAGAGATTAAAAATACCATCTTGGGAGGACTGGAGGTGATGCATATAAAGCACACCTGGCACCTAATGATGGTGCTATCGTTAGTATTATTTCTAAGCAAACAGATGTGCATGACAGCACCTTTCTCCCCTTTCAGTGTTACCGACCGAGAACTGGCATACAGCACCACGGAAGTTCAAGGCGTACAGTGTCATGACTCACACACACATTGCCAAATGATTACTGCCGTAAGTTTAGTTAACCTCTCCATAATCTCATATAGACGCTCATAATAGCATTTATGTCATGTATTAGTGACATTAGAAGTCCTACCTAGTGCCTGCCTGATGGATCCACTTCTCTTGAAAGATCCAAGAGCTTTAAAAAAAAAAAGTTTTAATTTTGAGATAATTATAGATTTAGACACAGTTGTAGGAAATAATGCAGAAGGAACCCATGTGTCCCTCACCCAGCTTCCCCCAAGGTAACATCATGCGTAATGACAGCACTGTACCACGGCCAGGAAATTCACACAGATACAATCCACTGACAACATTAATACAGATCATCGACCTTATTCAGATGTTACTAGTTTCACATGCGCTCGTGTGTGTGTGTGTGTGTGTGTATTTAATTTGAAGAGCATTTTATATTGTGAATGATGCCCAGACCTTATATTTTGGTCAGGGAGGCACTTTTTCATTTTTTCTTTCTTTCTTTCTTTTTTTTTTTTTAAAGATTTTATTTATTTATTTAACAGAGAGAGACACAGCGAGAGAGGGAACACAAGCAGGGGGAGTGGGAGAGGGCGAAGCAGGCTTCCTGCTGAGCAGGAAGCCTGATGCGGGGCTCGATCCCAGGACCCTGGGATCATGACCTGAGCCGAAGGCAGATGCTTAACGACTGAGCCACCCAGGCGCCCACATTTTCATTTTCTAAAGCGTGAGTGGGTTGTGATGATTGGGGAGTGGGCTCCATTGGGGAGCGTCTGTCTCCTGCAGCCTTCTGTTCCCAGAGCCCAGTCAGGGCCTTTCTGATGCTGACAACAATACGACAAACCCATAGGGAGCCCCTACTGTGTGCCGGGCTGTGTTCCAAGTGCCTTATCCTGCGAGGCCCGTCCTAGTATCATTATTCTCACCGTGCAGGTGAGGAAATGGAGGGTTAGGTGCTCAGGAAACACTTGATGAAGGAATGACAGAGTCTCCGAGGGGTGTGCCAGCCTGGCTACACCAGCCCCGGTTATTCAGGATGGCCCCTTTTCTTATGATGGGCTCCCCAATTCCACCGTCTCAGAAAAGAAATGCTACTCATTAATTCCTTAAACATTCCCCCCTCTTCTGGAAGCATCGTGTAGGAGTTAAGGGCACAGTTTCCAGAGTCGAACTCTGTGAGTCCAAACCTGGCGCTGCCACTTCGCTGTGTGGCCTCAGGTAAGTTACTGAAACCCTCTGGGCCTCAGTCCTCTCGTCTATAAAGTGGGGTTAGTAATAGAAGCTGCCTCAGGGGTTTTCTGTGAGGAGTAACGCACATGTGGAGAGGTCTGGGAATGGGGCCTGGAAGGATTCAGAGTCATACCCATCAGCTGTTCTACTTTCTGTGCTTTTGACACCACCAAAGCTGCTAAAACTTCAGAAAGCTGAAACAGAGCAATATGGTACCAATTTGTGGATCATTCCCCTTATTATAATTAAAATTCTTATTTTCCCCCAATGCTTCCAGGCACTGGACTTAAAGACTCTGGGTTTAGGGTGTAACAATAACATTTATATTGGGAGGGCTGTTCTGGCCGACACTAGCGGCCCCTCCTTCCCTCCCTCTCCCCATGCCCTTCTTTTCTTCCGTTCGTAAATATTTATTGAGAGCTTGTGAGGTCCCGTGTCGGCAGAGGGGGACCCAGCGGTGAGCAGAAACGGGCCCGGTCCTGCCCTGACGAAGCTTGCGTTCCAGGGGAGAGAGAACCATGGCTCCAATAACCACAGAGGGACAATGATATCATGCTGCCCAAAAGGACAGGTGGGGAGGGGGGCGTGCAGACGGGCCCCACCCTGTTCCCTGCTGACCAGAGGAAGCCGGCAGAAGGAGGCAGGCTGTCCACCGCCAGGCTGCTCTTGAACCTGAGCTGGGAGAAGGCCCTGGTCTGCATAGGTAATGATCACAGCTGACATGTGGGTTCTCTCCACCTTTGCCGCTATGAACACCCATGTACAACTTTTGTGTCAGTGAATGTTTCCATTTCTCGTGGGTGTGTATGCCAGGAGCGGAACCCCTGGGTCACGTGGGACCTCGGTTGAACTCTTGGAGGAGATGCCGAATTGTGGCAGGTTCCAGCATTTCTTGTTCTCTCCTTTGTAAACAGTTTTATTGAGGCATTATTTATATTCCATAAAGCATACCCATTTTAAGTATACAATTCAATGCTTTTTAGTAAATTTACTGAGTCGTGCAACCATCACCACAATCGAGTTTTAGGACATTTTTTACCACCTCAGTAAGATCCCTAGTGCCCACTTACAGTTAATCCTCCTTCCCATTCTGAGCCCCAGGCAACCACTAATCTAATTTCTATCGCTATAGATTTTCCTTTTCTGGACGTTTCACATACATGGAATCCTACACTTCACTCCTTTCAGTCGGCCTAATGGTTTTCAGATCATCCATGTTGTGGGAGTTATCAGCTCTGCATTCCCTTTTATTGCTAAATAATATTCCATCGTATGGATATACCACACTTGGTTTATCCATTCACCTCTTAATGGACAGCTGGGTTGTTTCCAGTTTTAGGGTATTTTTAAAAAAGATTTTATTTATTTATTTATTTGTCAGAGAGAGAGAGCACAAGCAGGGGGAGCGGCAGGCAGAGGGAGAAGCAGGCTCCCCACTGAGCAGGGAGCCTGATGCAGGACTTGATCCCAGGACCCTGGGATCAAGATCTGAACCGAAGGCAGATACCCAATCGACTGAGCCACCCGGGCGTCCCCCAGTTTTAGGGTATTATGAATAAATCTGCTATGAACATTCACGTCCAAGTCTTCGTGTGGACACATGCTTTCATTTCTCTTGGGTAAATACCTGGGAGTAACAATTGCTGGGTCATATGGTAAATGTATATTTAACCTTTTAAGAAATGGCCAAACTGTGACTAAAGCATCTGCACCATTTTACATTCCAGCCACCAATGTATGAAGTTTCTAGTTTCTCCCTCTCCTCAGTGCCACTAGTTGTTGATTGTCCTTTCCAGCTCCTCTTCTTGGGGAAAGTGTCCTCCTCCCACCCAGCGAGCAGACAAGGGGACTGGGCCTCGGAGATGGGAGGTGAAGTGCTCAGGCTGCAGGGGAGGGGGCTGCAGAGCAGGATGGAAGCCCAAGGTTGAAGATCGGCCCCAGAGAGCACAGGGGAGAGAAGGCTGGGAGAAGAAAGTGGGGTCCAAGCCGGGGGCACTGGGCCTGATCCGGTGAGTCCCATGGTCCAAAAAAGCCTGGAGAGTAAGGCTGGGAACGTTCCTGTACGACAGTGAGGAGGGTTGCCCTCCCCCAGGGAACAGGCAGGCCTCGGATGCCCAGCAGCACTCAGGCCAGTTCCAGAAGCCCAGCCCTCCTGAGTCTCGGTTCCGGTTCCATGGAACAAAGAGAACTTCGTCCCCTGTGCCCCCACCCCCAGGCTTGGAGAGAACCACAGAGTGGGCGTCCGAAAGAAGCAGCATCCTGTTCTCCCCAGGGTTCGCACCCCCACCTTCCCCACCCCGTTAATCAGGACAAGATTTGGGGAAGAAAGTTCCCGTCCAGCGGGCGGCAGGTAGGAGGCCGGCCTGCGCCCCACAGCCCTCAGTAAATCACCCAGCTCAGCTGGCGTCTCGCTGGATTGCAATTACAATCCTTCAGGCCCGACACAAAATCATTGGGCTGGAGAGAGGAGAGTACCTGGCTAATGTGTTTAACAACAGCTAACCTGGTTAAGCCCTGACTCTATTGAAAATGAGAAAGTGCGGATGGGTCTAATCGATTTGGCCTCAGCCCAATTTACTCCAGAGCTGGCTTTGGATTTCAGTTAAGTGGGCCGACCCGAAAACAGGGATACTCATTTTATTAAATTACTTCTTTGATCATAGAATTCAGGTTCTGCAGAGTTGTCTTGTGTCCACCGTGGGGGCTGGTGGACGGAGGGGACAGGGCTTTGGTGCACATACTTGTTTCCGGGCACAACCCCCTCGCCCACACAAGTGTGTACACAAGCCTTCTCAGAGTGAGAAGTGTTAGTAAATATTTATCTCCCCCTCACCCGGGGAGTTGAAAATATGGATTTGATCAAATACTCATTTACTTCCCACCCACCATCGCTCCCCACCCCCTTGGCCTCTTGGCAGTTAAATGATGTTATTTGAAGGTATTCTTGAAATTTCTGATGGAGACTGTTTCTTAAGTGCTTTTAGAGCTGGCCTATACTTTGTAATCCTTGTCATATTCTGGCTAGTAAACTCCTGCCCTTTAAAAGCCGGAACCTTACTCTGTTTCCTGAATACGAAGGAATAGGTCATTAACTGTGAATTTCAAATGAAGCAGATTTACAGTATATATCACAGAAATATGTTTATGAGAGACAGCGGATACCAAGGAATCCATGGAGCAGAAAAAACCAAGAACCCAGACAAAGATCAGCTGATCTGGGGAGCTGCCCCCCGCTTCCCCGTGCCCCCACGCCCCCAACCCCCTACCATGCCCGCCCCAGGTTTTTGTGGTTGATTTGGCCAAGTACAGGTCTCTTGTTCCAGGTTCCCGACGGAGACACCTTTCTGGTTCCATTTCACGCCCACCTACTGGGTGAGGCCCCTGGAGGTCGTCAACCTGGAAATGCGGCTGTCTGGAGATGAATTGTGGGGCCACATGGGCTCAGATAAGGATGGGGAATTGGGGTGGGATGGATTGGGGAAATCGGAGACAGTCAGGGAAACACAGTTGAGGTCAGGTCAGCTGGTCGGTGGTCAGCGTTATGTGTCAGCCTGGCTGGGCTCCGGTATCCAGTTATTTAATCAGACACTAATCTAGGTGGTGTTGTGAAGGGATTTTGTAGGTGTGGTCAATGTCTACAATCAGTTGCCTGTAAGTAAAGGAGATCACCCTTGATGGTGTGGGTGGGCCTCATCCAATCAAATGGAAGCTTTAAGAGCAAAACCTGAGGTTTTCCAGAGAAGAAATTTGCCTCAGCTCCTGACTGAGTTTTTGGCCGCCGCCCAAAAGATTTTGGACTTCCTGGCCCCACCACTGTGTGAGCCAATTCCTTTAGGTAAACCCATCCACCTACTTATCCTCTTCTATTTCTCTGGAGAATCCTATTGATATAGTGGGTTTCTAGAAGGCAATGATTTTTGGACCTTTTCCCTCATGATTTCTGCGTACCCTTCTTCACTTGCTGCCATCTTGAAGTGCCGGAGCCCATGTAAATGCTTCGTCCCACACATGCACATGGGAGTGTCCAGTGAGCAGAAGCTAGTTCTATTCTTATGACCCCTGCCTAGACTGACTCTCACTTCTTGGGGCGTTCTGCAGTGGTGGCAGACACTGTTGGCTGCTCACAAACAGCCCTCACCCATCTCCTTCTAGAACTGAATCCCAGTTTTGTTCCAGCACCAGGGCCTTGGTCATGATTGGTCTTGCCCAGTCATGGCGCTTCCACACCCCTTGGCTGGTGATGGGTCCTGGGGTGTGCATGTGACCCAGTTCTGGCCCAGAAGACATTTGGGGAAAGCCGCTGGGGCCTCTGGGAAAATTTCCCCCTTGATTAGAGAGGCCTGTGTAGTGGTCCCTTTTTCTCTCTTCTTGATGCTTTGATTAAAAAAAAAAAAATTGAGATATAAACACATGCACTGTGAAGTGCACACGTCCTGATGAGTTTTTGCATATATATTCATGTAACTGCTACTCAGATCAAAATATGAAACATTTCCAGCATTCTAGAAGATTCCCTCATGCCCCACCCAGCCCATAACCCCTATCAGGGGTAACCATTATTCTGACTTGTGTCACCGTGGTCAGTTTTGTCTGCTCTGTGCTCCATATGAGTGGGATCATCCAGTATATCTTCTTTTGTCTTTGGCTTTAAAATATATATGTATATATTTTAAAATATATTTTAAGTTCACAGCAAAAGTGAGAGGAGAATACAGATTCCCATATATACCCTTTGCTCCCATACATACATGGCTACCCCATTACCAGTATCTCCATGACTGGCCTCTTTTGCTGAATAGCATTATCCATGCTATTACTCGTAGCAATACTTAATTCTTTTATTTTTTAATTGCTGTGGGCTTTCCATTTGTGGATGCATCAAAATTTATTTATCCATGATGGACATTTGGACCTCCTTTCCTGCCTTAGACAGTGTTGTGGGAGGAGGTAATGCCTGGAGCTATGGCAGCCACATTGCTACTGTGAGGCAATAAATGTTCAGATAAAAGCTGATAGCTGATTGGCTAAGGATGGCAGAAAGGAAGGGAAAAGGGGACACAGGGTCTCTTGAAGCCCTTAAACTAACCCTGACTCTGCCTTTCTTTTAACTTAACTTGTTGAGTTAACATAAACACCCTCATGGCTTAAGCCACTTTTACTCAGGTTTTCTGTTGTTTGCAACCAAAAGCATTCTGACACAGAATTCAGACTATCCTTCTGGACCCAGATCATGGGACACCTTTTTCCATGGAGCCTTCCTTAAGCACTCTGGCCCCACTGGGCCCCTCTCTCACTTTGGCCTCCTCTAACCCTATGTGCCCCATCATTAATCATGAATTCTCTTAAACCACCCAGTCTCATTTTCCTCCTACTAGAACGTCACTGGAATTGCTCCCAGGGCCCAGAGCAACAGAACTGAGACCTTGCAGATTCAACGTTTATGGTTTTGACTATTCATGGTCATCCAAGAAGGTCTACCATATATAGTTATTTGCAGTGTGCCTGAAGGATAAACTGGAACCCATTCTGTAGGGCTAACCTACAGGAATTTTTATTGGTCAGCCGGGCAGAGCACTGCCGAGACCCCCAGCCTTTGCCGCCCACCTTGACTTTGATCCCTACTTGTGGTGGTGCAGGCATTCATGCAGCTGTGCTCAAATCTCTCAGCAAAGCCAACTGGCCCAGTTCAGACCCCAGCTTCTCCAGGAAGCCTTCCCAGACATCCCCTCCAACCACACGATGTTTCCATGACTAGTCCGCCACCTCTGAACTCCTGTGGGACTGCACTTCATTTAGTCGTGAGCTCATTTGTTTACTCAGTGCCTATTTATCAAGCACCTACTGTAAGGAACTATTCTTTTTTTTTAAGATTTTATTTATTTATTTGACAGAGAGAGATATATAGCAAGAGAGGGACCACAAGCAGGAGAAGTGGGAGAGGGAGAAGCAGGCTTCCCGCTGAGCAGGGAGCCCGATGTGGGGCTCGATCCCAGGACCCTGGGATCATGACCTGAGCCAAAAGCAGTCGCTTAACGACTGAGCCACCCAGGCGCCCCATAAGGGACTATTCTAAACCTAGGGGATATAGCGGTGGAAAAAACAAGCCTGGGGCCTGCCCTCATGGAGGGTTTTGTCTAATGGGGAGGTAGACAGCAGATGGCCACAGATCAGATGGCTCACAGGCTGTGATGGGATGGTGTGCTGTGGTGGGGTGGGGGAGGAAGAGTGGGGGCAGTGGGTGGCAGTTGATATTTTCAATAGGGTTTTCGGGGAGGACTTCCCTGGTAAGTGATGGCATGAGCCCTGGGAGTGACAGGAAGGGTGTTTCAGGCAAAGGGACTGGAGCAGCAAGGGCAAAGACCTCTGGGTATGGTGAGCAAGAAGGCCAGTGTGGCTGGTGCAGGGGGAGAGATGGGGGAGAGGAGGGTAGATGGGAGATGAGTTCTGATCATGCAGCCCCTTGCAGGTCGTGGTGAGTGTTTCCGCTTTGGCTCTGAGTGACATGGGAGGCACTGGAGGTTTTGAACATGACCTCCTTTTAAAAGAGCTCTCAGCAGGGTGTCCGATCTTAGGAGGGTGGTGCCAGGGTCCTTGGCCATGGGGGCGATTAGAAGCCCTCGGAAGGTGGTGTGGTGTGGCGGCAAAGCACGTGGGCATTGGAGCTGCACAACCTGCCCTCAAATCTCAGTCCCATCATTTCGTGGTTGCTTCACCTCTCTGTGCCTTAGTTTCCTCATCTGTAAAGTGGGGATAAGACTACCTACTTCATAGAGTCAGTGCAAAGATCGAATGACTTAATACGGAAGGCGTTTAGAATAGGGCCTGGCGCGCAGCATGTGGGACACGTATTAGCCGTTACTCGGGGGTGAAACCAGCAAGACTTGCTGTGTTAGGGTCTCCAGGAAACAGAACCAATAGGGGACGTGCGCACACACGTGCACATGCACGCACACACACACACACACACACACTTTTATGTATATAAAAGGAGACTTACTGTGGGGAGTTGACCCACGTGATTAAGGAGGGCTGAGAATTCCCACAGTCTGCGCTCTGCTGGAGATGCAAGAAAGCCAGTGACGTACTGCAGTCCCAGTCAGAAAGTTCCAAGGGCAGAAGACAGGAGACGAGATGTCCCAGATCAAGTAAGGAGGCAGGAAAAAAGGGACAAATTCCTCCTTTCTCTCGCCTTTTGTTTATTCAGGCCCTCAACGGATTGGATGCTGCCCACTCACACTGGGGAGGAAGCACCTTTCGCAGACACCCCCAGAAAGAGTGCTGAACCTGGACACCCCGTGGCGGGTCAAGCGGACACGAAATTAACTGTGACACCTGCTCATTTTTCAGTGGGATTAACAAAAGGGTCAAGGATGATTCCGGAGTTTGAGTGGAAGAATGAGCTGGAAGAATAGCAGGGTCACGTTCGCAGGTGGGAAGGCTGTGGGCGGTGGGTTTCAGACACATCTGAGGTGCCCACAGTGACTCAGGGGGAGGGAGGTGCCCAGGAGGCGGTTAGCTACTCAAGTTGGTGGTTCACGGGAGAGGTTCCACACCGACTGCCGAGGTTCCGTTGCTCATTTTGGTCCGTAGAGTGGTTAGCTCACTGAGATGGTGTGGTGTTTCACTAGTCTGACACTGCATCTTATAAACTGAGTGGGCTTTTCGGGCAGTGAGAAACTCTTGACTCCCAATCCTGGTCTACCTTTCTCCTGGTTGTAGTAAGAGGGCCTTCCGACAGATTCCAGTCGAAGCATAGCTCAGGGCCAGATACCCGGACAGATGCCAGACTGCCCGTGGCTCGGCAGCGAGAAATAGGGAGGGGCTTGCCCATGTAGGAAGGGGGCTAGAGACAGGCCTTCCTTTTGTTCTTTTTTGAGGTCTGAGTCTCTGAGCCTTATCCTGATTCCTGGAACACCAGCCCCAAAGGAAGCCCTATGGGTCTTACCTTTTAGCAGCTGGTCCCTGGATGTCCCAAATGACAATCTTTCTTCTTTCCTTTCCTTCTTCTTCTTCTTTTTTTTTTTTTTCTGGAATCAGCCTTAAAAGAGGATAGTAACTAACCAGTTTTTATGTATCATCCATCCACCCATCCACCCATCTCTATCTACCTAGCTATTCATTTTAGGAGGAATTTGGGTATAAAATACATCATAGGACCTTAGTTTTGAAGGGAACTTCAGTTTCATGAAGTCCAGACTCTTCATTTTGTTGATGAAAAACACACAAAGCACGGGGAGGAAGTGACTCACACAGGGTAACATGGGGCATTCTATCAGTGTGGGTACTAGACCCCAGGCCCCCCGGCTCCCACCACCTCTTCTGTGGCTCTGATCGCATTTAATCACAGCCATGCTGGGGTGGGGCTGGGGTCCATCCCAGAGGGTCCTCCCTGAGGCCCGAGGCAGTCTGCCACAGCTGGGCCTGCCCTGGGGGCGCTCTGCCCTCGGCTGCCCTCAGCCCTCCGCCTGTTTCAGCCCATGCGATGTTCCTTGCCGTAGGTGAGCTGGCTGTTAAGTAACAATGCTCCGGTGGGTAGTTTCTAGGGTGTCATGGTAAGAAGAGCTACCATTTGTTGAATATTTACCATGTACCAGACACTGCACTTGGCACTCTTCGGGGACCAAGGTCAGGAGGCCATTGTCTGCCCAAAGATCTCAGCTACTAAGCGGTGCAATTGGGAGATCTAGCCCTGGTGTCTTCATTGGTCAGACTGCCACTCCTGGGGTGGAAGGCTCCTCGTGTGCCTGGCAGGGGCACTGGATGGGGATCTCGAGGGTCCGGGCCCTCTGGCCGGCTGTGTGACCTTGGCCCACTCTGATTCCATTTCCTTACCTGTGGTGCACGTACCAATACGGGCCCCGTCTCCCTCGTGGTGTGCCGGGCACTGTAAAGTGCTGTGTGCACGGGAAGTGATGCCACCGCAGAGCTTGGCGCTCCTCTTGCTGGGTATCCGGCTGGTGCCCAGGGGTACCACTCGTGTCCTGCCTCCTCACCTCCGGGGGCAGAATGTGCCCGGAGAGCTACGCCCGCTCCAGGGCTGGGCTACCTCTTGTGTGCGGTTGGCTGGCAGGAGCTTTGATCTCCTCTCTGATGTGGAGGCTGGAGGATGAGGCGAGGATTCTGCTCTGCTGAGCCAAGACCACTGCCCCAGACAGTCGCAGCTTTGTGAGCTCTGCCTTGGGGGATCCGCCCACAGAAACCTGTCACCTCAGAACTGCCTCATGAGGGAAAGCAGCCTGCAGGAGAAGGGGAACAATGAGCTTGTCATGTTCAGGATAGAGCAGGGTCTGGCCCCGGCTGGCGCTGGGTGATTTGGAGGCAGACACAGGAGCCCCGTTAGTGCTTGAGAAAGGAACAACCTCTAGGCTGACAGGGGTGGGAGCCTCTGGAATGTGCGGGAAGGGCGTTGTCTCCCGTGGCTATATGATCAAGTCCCCACCTACTTCTCTCATCTTGTGCCACCTTGTCCTTTGCTCCCTGCTCTCCAGCCCACACTGGCTGGGCTTCATTCTGCCTCAGGGCCTTTGTACCTGCAGAATCCTTTGCCTGAGATTTTAATTTTTCAAATACGCAGCAAATGATAGAACGTAGTTATTCAGATAAATCGCATAGCCGTCTCTGAATGGATGTTAACATCTCGTTACTTTTGCTTCAGCACACTTTCTTTTTTTATTGTGGTAAACAACATATAACACTAAATTTGTCATCTTAGCCATGTTTAAGGGTATAGTTGTGTTAAGCATATTTACAGTGTTGTGCAACAGATCTCTAGAACTTTTTTATCTTCTGAAACTAAAACTCTATACCCACTAAACTCTAAAAAATGTGGAACGCTTCACAAATTTGCATTTATTCTTCTTCAGGAACCACGCTAATCTCCACATCGTTACAGTTTCAGCGTATGCGCTGCCGAAGCCAGCATAGAGATGTGCTTCTTAACCACTGACACTGACAATTCAAAAGGTAGAAAAGGGTGTGCAGTGGCCTCCTCTGTCCTTCAAGCACCTTGATCCCATCAGAGGCCTCTGGTGTTATGGTTTCTAGAGTATTCTGTGCGTATGGAAGCACGTATGTATCACACATGCATGTGTATATGTATATGGTAGCATTAATATTTATTAATTAATGTTCTGCCTTTGCCTTTTGTAAAAAAAAAAAAACCCTTTTATTTTAGAATAGTTATCGATTTATAGAAAAGTTGCAAAGATAGTACAGAGTTCCTGTCCACCTTTTACCCAGTTTTCTCTGTTGTTAGCGTCTGACATTAGCAGGGTCCATTTCCCGCCACTGAAGCACCAACACTGCTCTGCTACTCTTCACTAAGCGCCACGGTTCATTCTAATTCACTAGTTTTCCCCTAACGTCCATTTCCTGTTCTAGCGTGCCATCCGGGACACCACATTCTGTTTAGCTGTCAGGTCTCATTGGCCTCTGCTGGCCTATGGCAGTCTCTCAGACTTTCCTTGTTCGTGATGACCTTGACAGTCTTGAAGAGTATTGGTTAGATATTGTGTAGACCATCCCTCAATTTGGGATTGTCTGATGTTTTTTCCATGCCTAGGCTGCGGTTATGGGTTTTGGGGAGGAAGACCACAGAGGTGAAATGTGCTTCTCATCACATATTGGGGGCACATGTCATCAACATGGCTTTTCACTGTGATGTTACCCTTGACCATTTGGTTAAGATCATGTTTCTAGGTTTCTCCACCATAAAGTTCCTTCCTCGGACCCGTTTTAATGTTCTGTTCTTTGGAAGGGGGCTGAGATGTGCAACCCACACTTAAGGAGGGGGAGTTAAGCTCCACCTCTTTGAGGTGGGAGAGTAGCTACATAAACTCTTTGGAATTCTTTTGCATGGGAAGTCTGTCTGTTCTCCCCTATTCATGAATTTTAAAATGCAATCACTTATTTGCATCAGTATGGACACATGGATATTTATTTTATACTTTGGGTTATAATCCAAAAATTTATAGAGATATATCTATGTGTATGTGTTTGTGTGTTTTGTGTGTGTGTGTATGGAGAAGATGAGGTTTAGGGGAGGAAACTAGTAGTTTCTTTTTTCTTTTAAATTAAGGTGAAATTCAGGGCGCCTGGGTGGCTCAGTTGGTTAAGCGACTGCCTTCGGCTCAGGTCATGATCCTGGAGTCCCTGGATCGAGTCCCGCATTAGGCTCCCTGCTCGGCAGAGAGTCTGCTTCTCCCTCTGACCCTCCCCACTCTCATGTGCTCTCTCTTTCATTCTCTCTCTCTCAAATAAATAAATAAAATCTTAAAAAAAAAAAAATTAAGGTGAAATTCACATAATATAATACTAATCATTTCAAAGCAAACAATTTAGTGGCATTTAGTGTATTTACAATGTCATGCAACGTTTGTCTAGTTCCAAAAGCATTTTCCTCATCCCCCAAGGAAACCTCTTGTCCAGTAAGCATTTACTCTTCATGCCCCTCCCCTCTCTGCCCCTGGCAACCACCCATCTGCTTTCTGTCTCTAAAGATTTACCTATTCTGGATATTTCATATCAGTGGAGCCAATATGTGGCTTTTGTGTCCTGTTCTTTTCACTTAGTATATTTGAGGTTCACCCATGCTGCAACACTCGTCATTCCCTTTTATGGCTGAAGAGTATTCCATTGTATGTATACACCACAATTTGTTCGTCCATGCATCCATTGCTGGACAGTTGGGTTGTTTTCCAAATGTCCTTTGGCTCTTGTGAGTAATGCTGCTATGAGCACACATGTGTACATGTATTTGCAATTCTTTTGGGAACCTACTTAGGAGTGGAAGTGGAATTATCTGGTAACACAGTAACATTTTGAGGACAGCCAGACTGTTTTCCAAACTGGATGCACCACTTTACATTCCCATCAGCAATGCACGAGGGTTCCAATTGCTCCACATCCTTGCCAAAACTTGTCATTTTCCATTAAAAATGTCTGGAAAAAAAAAAAAAAGAAGATATGTAAATGACCAACAAGCACATGAAAAGATGCTCAACATCATAAATAATTAGGGAAATGTAAGTCAAAACCATGGTGAGATACCACTCCACACCCACTAGACTGGCTAAAATTTTTTTAATGTGTAGTGGTATTTTGTTTTAATTTATATTTTTCTAATGACATGTGATGTTAAACATCGTTTCATGTGCTTATTTGTCATCTGTATATCTTTTTTTGGTGAGGTGTCTGTTCAGGTCTTTTGTCTATTTTTAAATCAGGTTGTTTGTCTTCTTACTGTTAGGTTTCAAGAGTTCTTTGTATATTTTGGGTAACAGGCCTTTATCAGATAGGTTTTTTGCAAATATTTTCTTCCAGTGTGTAGCTTGTCTTCTCATTCTTTTGATGGTATGTTTCCCAGAGAAGTTTTTAATGTTAATGAAGTCCAGCTTGTCAATTATTTCTTTCATGGATCATGCTGAAGGTCAACTAGATTTAATCCTAGGTTATCGTCTAGAAGTTTTATAGTTTTGCATTTTACATTTAGGCCTGTGATGCATTTTGAATTACTTTTGTGAAGGATGTAAAGTCTGTGTCTAGATTAATTTTTTTTTGCATGTGGATTGTGGATGTGTAGTTTTTCCAGCACCATTCTTTGAAAAGACTGTATTTGCTCCATCATATTGCCTTTATTTTTGTGTCAAGAACAGCTGACTATATTGGTGGCGCCTGGGTGGCTCAGTCGTTAAGCATCTGCCTTCGGCTCAGGTCATGATCCCAGGGTCCTGGGATGGAGCCCCGCATCGGGCTCCCTGCTCTGCGGGAAGCCTGCTTCTCCCTCTCCCACTCCCCCTGCTTGTGTTCTCTCTCTCGCTGTGTATCTCTCTCTGTCAAATAAATAAACAAAATCTTTAAAAAAAAAAAAAAGAACAGCTGACTATATTTATGTGGGTCTATATCTGGGCTCTATATTCTGTTCCATTGATTTATTTGTCTATTCTTTTGCCAGTACCACACTGTCTAGATTATTATGGTTTTATAGTAAGTCTTGAAGTTGGGTAGTTCTAGTCCTGCAACTTTATTCTTCTCCTTCAATAGTATTCTTCTTCTCCTAGCCACAAAATAACTTGCTGGGATTTTAACTGTGATTGCGTTGACCCTACAGATCAAGTTGGGAAGAACCGATATCCTGACCATATTGAGTCTTCCTATCCAAGAACATGGAATACCTCTCCATTTATTTAGTTCTTTGATTTCTTTCATCAGCATTTTATAGTTTTCCCTCATATAGGTATTGTATATATTTTGTCAGGTTTAACCTAAGTATTTCATTTTTGGGGAGATGTTAATGTAAATATATATCGTTTTTAATTTCAAAGTCCACTTGTTCATTGCTGGTATATAGGAAATGAGTGACTTTTCTATATTCAACTTGTATCTTGCATCCTTACTGGAATAGCTTATTAATTCCAAGAGTTTTGTTTTTTTTTTAAGAGACTTTATAACTTAGGGCAGTTTTAGGTTTATAATACATTTTTTTTAGATTTTATTTATTTATTTGAGAGAGAGAGAGAAAGAGAGAGAGTGAGCGGGGGCGGGGAGGGGCAGAGGCAGAGGGAGAAGCAGACTCCCTGCTGAGCAGAGAGCCTGACGTGGGGCTTCATCCCAGGACCCTGGGATCATGACCTGAGCCCAAGTCAGACGCTTAACCTACTGAGTCACCCAGGCGCCCCTACAAAACATTTGAAAGGAAGGTACAGAGATCTTTCATATACCGCCTGGCCCCATGCATGCACAGCTTCTCCCTTTACCAACATCACTCACCAGAATTGCACTTTTTTTTTTTTTTAACGAAGGATGAACCCATATTGACATCATAATCACCCAAAGCCCATAGTTTATTTTAGGTTTGCTCTTGGTGTTATATACTCTATGGGTTTGGACAAATGTACAATGGCACATATCCATCATTATAATATCATGCAGAGTATTTTCATCACCCTAAAAATCCTCTGTGTTTTGCCTATTCACCTAACCCCCACCCCAGCAACCACTGATCTTTTTGTTGTCTCCATAGTTTTGCCTTTTCCCTGGGTATCATATAGTTGGAATCATACAGCATGAAGCCTTTTCAGATTGGCTTCTTTCACTTAGGAATATGCATTTAAGGTTTCTCCATGTCTTTTATGGCTTGATAGCTTGTTTCTTTTTAGTGCTGAATAATAGTGCGTTGTCTGGATGTACCAGTTTGTTTATCCATTCACTTACTGAAGGACATCTTGGCTGCTTCCAAGTTGCAGTAGTTATGGATAAAGCTGTGCTTCCAGGAGTTTTTTCTTTTTTTCCTTCATATTTTCTACATAGACAATCATGTAGCTTGTGAACAAAGACAGTTTTATTTCTTTCTTTCTAATCTTTAGGCTTTTTATTTCTTCTTGTCTTATTGCATTAACTAGAACTTCCAGTATAATGCTGAAAAGTTGTGAGAGGGGACATCCTTGCCTTATACCTGATCTTAGTGGAAAAATTTCTCATCATTAAGTGTGATGGAGCTACAGGTTTTCTGTAGATGTTCTTTACCAAATTGAGGAAGTTCTTCTCTACTTCTAGTGTGCTGAGAGGTTTTTTTTAAATCATGATTAGGTGTTGGATTTTGTCAAATACTTTCTCCCCATCTATTTATTGATGAGATCATGTAATTTTTCTTCTTTAGCTTGTTAATGTGATATTAATGTTATTATTTATTTTGATACTCTGCTTGTCCTTAATTTAGCCAGTGGGAGCCCCTTCAGGTTGTTTTCTGTTCTTCTGATATAACCTTATCTATCTTTGAGTGTTTCCTTACAGTCTAGCACAACAAGATGTTCCAGGCTCATCTTGTACTTTTCCTACCCCAATCCTGGAACCAGCCACTTCTCCAAAGATCTCTGGTAATTTTTAGTGGGAAATGTATCTAGAAATCCAAGATCTAGGCTCTAGGTGTGCTCATTGCTATTTCAGGTGAGGGTGGTGGCAGGTGCTCCCACACATCTTGTTATATATCTGTTTATTTTACTCTAGCCAGGACTGTCCTGCTGTGCAGACATCCTTATTATGCCTCTGGCCACACTCCTTTAGGAGTGTTGTCTCTAACACCCCACTGCTGGGCCATTCCCACCCCTGTGTGACAGACTCCCTTATCTTGCTGGGGCTTCAACACCTGTTAAGGATCACCTCTTTAGGAAGAGAATAAGGAGAGAAAGAGGAGGAGGAAACTGGGTGAATTTTTAAATTAAAACATAAAATACCTACAGAACAGTGTACAAATGATAGGCCTGAAATTCAGTGATTATTTACAAAGTGAACACATCCTTGTAACCCCTCCCAGATGTTTTACATACTAAGGGATCTTTCCAGCTTCTGTGTGGAGAACAGATGGAAAGAGAATCAAGAGTAGACACAGGAAGATTTGTTGCATGCTGATATCCAGGTGAGAGATCACAGGACCTCAGGTCAGGGAGGATGCGGTGAAGGGTGAGAAGTGGCTAGATTCAAGACTTATCTTGAAGGGAGAGCTCACAGAATTTGCTCCTGGATTAAATGTGAAGCATGGAGGAATCCAGGAGGCAAGGATGGCCCAAGGATTTTGACCTGAGACCTAGGGAATGGATGCCACCATTTGCTGAGAGGGGGAAGACTCAGAGAAGTCCTCCCTTATCCTGAGAAATATCAAGTGTTCTCATGGACACATTAATTATATTTGAGATGCCAATTAGACATCCAAATATGGGGGTTCAACAGGCTGCTGGGGCTGCTGGACAGTAGTTCCCAGGAAAGGTCTGGTTGAAGATACCAATGTGAAGGTCTTCAGTGGACAGATGACGTTTAAAGCCGTGGATTGGGTGAGATCACCAGAAGTGAGCATAAGTGGAAAAGAGATTTAAGAGATCTCTTAGCTTTGGAGCATTTGAGAGTTGGCAGAGAGTCAGTAAAGTAACCTGAGGATGTCAGTTGCCTCATCTAAAAATGGGTATAATACCTTTTCAGTGGGATCATTAAGGATTGATTGATCATTAAAGATTATGTTAAAGACCCTAATAGGTAGTTAATATTGACCGTTCCTATCCCTGCTCCCTCCAAAACTTGCCTCCTTCACTTACCATTGTCCTGAGACTCTATCTTCCTTACTCCCTTTTTGTGTCTCTCCCAAATTCCCTCATCTCTGCCTCCCAACACTGTACCTCCCTTTCCTCCTTTCAGTGAGGATTAATTTGCAAAACTCCTCTTCATGAGCTAGTATCACCTCCTCTCCTTTCCCCCATCACCTGCCCCCCAGTTTAAGAAAAGTGACTTTTAACCATTACTTTTGAAGCTCTTTGTGTGCCACCCCCTCAATCTTATCCCCTCAGCCTCACTTCTCAAGAGGCAGTTTAACCAGATGAATGTGTTCCCTAAGAATAAATATTGTTTGCTTTTTGCATTTTTAAGCTTTATAAAAATGGAATCTTGTCTTCTTCTGTGACTTGCTTTTAAGTATTCAACATTTTACTCCAGAAATACAGCTGTGTAGCTGCATGTAGTTGTAATTCATTTGTTTTCTCCGCTGTATGGCTATCCCACAGTTTATTTACGCATTCTACAGTTGATTGGCTTTCCGGTTGTTTCCAGATTTTGCTATTACAAGCAGTGCTGCTATGAGCATTTTGTTGGTCTTCTGTGGGGCAGGTACAAGTGTATCTTAAAGTAGGAATATTCTAGGTATACTCTAGGAGTGGAGTTGCTGCGGGGAGGGGGAGGAATCAGAGAGGGAGACAAACCATGAGAGACTATGGACTCCGGGAAACAAACTGAGGGTTTCACAGGGGAAGGGTGGTGGGGGGATGGGGTAGCCGGGTGATGGGTATTAAGGAGGGCAGGTGCTGTGATGAGCACTGGGTGTTATATGGAACTATTGAATCATGGAACACTACATCAAAAACTAATGATGTACTATATGGTGGCTAACTGAACATAATAAAAAAATATAGAGAATGCATATTGTCAACTTTTCTATAGATGAAACATTGTTTTTCAAAGGGCTTGTACCAATTTATACGACCAGCAGTGTATATATGTGTTTCCTTTAAGATGAGGAATGAAGCAAAGGTATTTTATGACCATCTGTATTCAATGTTCCACAATCTTTGATTAATATGAGCAGAGTTTTCGATTTTGCAAACATGGTAAAACATTATAGTTTTCATTTGTATTTCTTGAATACTAATGAGGTTGGATGTCATTACATGTTTTATTAGTCATCTGGTTTCCTCTGCTGTGAAGTGCTTGTTTTAAATCTTTTGTCTTTTGGATTGTTTCGTCTTCTACTTCTTGGTTTGTAGGAGTTCCTTACGTAAATTTTGACTATGCATGGCAAATGTCTTTTCCTAGTTCATGGCTTGTTTGTTCATTCTCTCTTTATGATGTGCTTTGATGAAAGTTCTTATTTTAATGTAATTAAATTTACTATTTTTTTCCTTTAATGGTAAGTTCTTTTATGCCTTGTTTAAGAACTCCTTCCCCTATCACAAAGCTATAAAAATTAATTTCTTTTGTCTAATAAAAAGTTCTATATGTCTTTAATCAACCTGGAACTGGTTTCAGTGTATGGTGTGACGTAAGGATTGAGTTTCATTCCCCTGTCCCATAGGTATAATCAATATCCCAGCAGCAATTATTGAAGAGTCCACCCTTTACTCATTGATCGACAATGCCAAGTTGGTCATACCTGTTGATACATGTGTGGGTCTATTTCTAGGCTCTCTATTCTTTCCATTGATTTTCCATTCATTTTGTCTATCCCTATGCTAATATTTCATTGTCTTAACAATGAATAACTTCAAAATGATTTTGGATCTCTTTAAAGACAAGTCCTCATTTTGTTCTTCATTTGAACGAAATGAGTTGGGAATATTGCTTCTTTTTCATTATTCTGGAATAGTTTGTGTGAATTTGGAAATACTTATTTTAAAGATTTTGTTGATAAAACCACCTGTGTTGATCTTTCCATTGTGGGAGTTTTTACTGAAGCAAAAATTCTTTAGTGGTTTTAGAATTATTCAGAGTTTCTATTTCTTCCTGAATCAGTTTTGGTAATCTATACTTTTTTTTCTTGGAATATGTCCAATTCATTTAAGCTTTCGAATTTCCTGGCATATAATTGTTTGTAATATCTGCTGGCTATTTTTAAAAATCTCCACAGCATCTCTAGTTATGCCTTCTTTTCTACTATTATTTATTTGTGCTTTTCTTCTTTTATCTTTTCATCAATTTTGCCAGAATTCTTTTCAGTTTTTTTAATCTTGTTTCTCTTTCAGCATTAATTTTGTTTTTTTTTGTTTTTTTTAAAAGATTTTATTTATTTATTTGAGAGAGAGAGAGAGAGAATGAGAGACAGAGAGCATGAGAGGGGGGAGGATCAGAGGGAGAAGCAGACTCCCTGCCAAGCAGGGAGCCCGATGCGGGACTCGATCCCGGGACTCCAGGATCATGACCTGAGCTGAAAGCAGTCGCTTAACCAACTGAGCCACCCAGGCGCCCTCAGCATTAATTTTGTCACAACTTTTTCTTTTAAATAATTTCAAAACTACCAAAAGTTGCAGGAATAGCTCAATGAATGCATATTCATCCTTTATTTAGCTTCATCAAGTATTAACAGTTTGCCACATCTATGCTCTCTCTTTTTCTCATTTTTTTTTTCGGAACAATTTTAAGGTAAGTTAGAGATACCATGACACTTTACCCTGAAACAATTAAGCACATATTTCTTAAGGACAAGGATATTCTCCTACATAATTCCAATACAATGATTACACTTGGGAAATTTAATGAAATACTACTAATAAAATACTATTATTAATATATAGCCCATGATCAAATTTCTCCATTGTCACAATAATTAACTTTATAGCTGTTTTATCTCATATAAATCTAGAACTCAATCAAGTATTGCACATTGCACTACTAAAATACATTTAGTTGTCCTGTCTCTTTACTTTCCTTTAATCTACAACAGTTCACCAGACTTAAAAAAAACCATTTTATGACATTGACATTTTTGAAGGGTTCATAACAATTATAGAATATTCCTTTGTAGGCAGAATAATGTCTCCCAAAGATGTCCATATCCTAATCTTTGAAAGCGGTGAATGTATTACCTTATATGGCAAAAAAGACTCTGGAGATGTGATTAAAGGATCTTGAGATGGTCAGAGTATGCTAGATCATCCAGGTGGGCCCAATCTAATCACCTAAGTCCTTGAAAGTTAGAGAAACTTTGCTGACCGAGTCAGAATGAGATGAAATGGAAGAAGGAGGAGAGATTCAAAGCATGAGAGAGACTCAAGCTGCTATTATTAGCTTTGAAGATGGAGGAAGGGGATATGAGCCAAGGATGTGGGAAATGGTCTTAAACTGGAAGTGGTCCTAAGGTGACAACTAACAAGGAAATAGGGATCTCAAGGAAATAGGAAATAGGGATCGCAGTCTTACTACTACAAGGAACAGAATTCTGCCAACCACATGAATGAGCAAGAAAGTGGATCTGCCCTAGAGCTTCCAAAAAGGAATGCAGCCCTGCCAACACCTTGTTTTAGCCCAGTGGGATCTGTATCAGACTACTGACCTACATAATTATAAAATAATAAATTTGGGTTGTGTTAAGCCAATAAGTTTGTGATAATTTGTTACAGCAGTCATAGAAAACTTAGTTTGGATTTGAGCTCCATGACTGGCCTCAGAGCCAAGAGGCCGGGTTCTGGAAAGAGACAGGCCCAGACTGCCATCCTGACTCCTTCTGGCTGAATGGCTTCAAGCAGGTCACTTTACTTCACTGAGGCTCAGTTGTCCTGGAGGTGAAATGAGGATAATAATGCCCACGATGAAGAAAGTTCCTGAGACTCAAAGGAGAGAACGTATGCAGAACCTGCTGGTATGGAGTACTCACGGAGTAAGACTTTGTAGCGCTGAGCCTCTTCATTGGTGGATAAATGAGTGGGCCCGTGGTATTTGGAAGAGGGGCTTGTCCCGGCGGAAAGGGCACAGGCTCGCAGGCTAGAGACTCGAGCTGTAGTCTCCACTCTGGTTTCCTGCTGCGTGACCTTGGACAAATCATATATCCTCTCTGGGCTTCAGCTTCTTTAGTGGTAAACGGAGAAGTTGGAAGCTCAGAGACATCTTTCTGACAGATCACACGGGGTCCCTGCGAGCCAGTGTATACAAATTACATGTGCAGATGAAACAAATCTTCATCTGCACGGGGGATGGAAATTAAACTGCTCCCGGACATTCAGTGGGTGGAAAACAAGACTTAGTTCCTCAGGGTTCACGTGGTCCAGAGAAGGTCTGCCTGGAGTTCTTCTGGAGAAACTGCTGCAAGGAAAAAACTCAAGATGTTGATGAACCAAAGGGAGGAAGGGAGGGCATGGGAGGAGGGAGAGACCCCTTCTTACGGTGGAAGCCCCAGCAGAGCTCACTCTTCCATTTGCACAAGAAACAGCTCAGCTAGCCCAGTGGGTCCCAAATCGGGTGATCATCGTAATCATCTGGACAGGTTGTAAGAATATAAATTCCTAGGCGCCATCTCAGAGACTCAAAGTCAGTGGGTCCAGTTGTGGGACCTGGGAATCTGTCGTTAGCAAATGCCCCAGGGGGGTTCCCTCCCGGAGGCTGCATCGCAGACCAGTGTTTGGAAACCTCAGCTTGATTTTGTAAAAGGCATCATCCCCTGTCATGCCAAGTGTGTCCTTCCCTGGCATATGACCCAATCAATTAGAGATTAATAAGAACAAGGGATGTTCATTAAGCATTTCCCCTATGCCAAGAATTAGTTTAAGCATTTATACACTCATACACATTACCTGTGCTCATGTATATAATCACATTATCTGTAAGTCATCTGTGTGAGTCATCTCTGTGAGTACACAAACACATATACTCTTTCCAAGAGCCCTGTGGGGTAGAGGCTATTAACATGCCCATTTTCCAGATAAGCAGGTGAGCCCCTGAGAGGTTAGGGCCGTGGCAGAGCTGCTTGCGGCTGGGCCACAAGGTGCACACACTTTAGGGCGGGGCCATAGCAGGGATGCCAGCAAAAGGCTCTGAAGACTCCAGCAACACTCTCAAGTCACACGTGTGGAATCAAGAAAGACTGCTTGGAGGAGGCAGCCTTGGGTAGTCCCTGCTGTCCTTGGACAGGAGACACCTAACCTGTGATAACAATCTGCTTGCCCCTGGCTTCCTTCCCTGCCTCTGAGACCTCTGCTTCACCAACATGAGGATGTGGCAGCCAGGGCCAGGTGGGTCCTTCGGACCCAGGAGACTAAGCCCCCTCAGTCCCCCCCTTAGCAGTCACTTCCTCCTGCCCTCTGTCCACGGCGAGTTCCACATTCCCAGGGCTCTGCTGGGCTCCAGCTCTGGGACAGGGGATTGAGATAAGTGTCAGACCCCATCTGGGCTTGAGATGTGAGAAGAGGAAATGGGCTGATGGTCGCAGGCACGGTTTCGAGTTACACACGAGGGGCTTTCTGAGGTGGGTTTCGGGCGGGAACGGCCGGTGCCTTAGCAACTGCATGCGCTCCAGGGCTAGCCAGACCCACAGCCAAGTAAGTCAAGGCGCTGTGATCTCTGGCAGGCTGCTCGGCCTCTCTGAGCTTCATTTCCCCACCCTGGAGGCGGGGGTAATGACAGCAGCTCCGGGCTCATGAGGTTGTGTGCACTTGACCGAGGCAGGAGCGTAAAGCATCCAGCATGGGGCCCACACATTAAAAGCACTTAATACATGTCTATTTTATTATTATTTAGAGACCTTTAAGGACACATTAGATACCCACTTCTTATTATTTTCAGCCTCAAAAATTGAAGTGATGGGGCCATGTTATGGGAAGTTAGCATTTATTTCCTTTTTTAACCCACCAAACATTTATGAAGTGTCTACGTTCCAGGCTCAGTCCAGGGGACAGAGCTGTGACCAGGTGGCCATAGTCCCTGCTGGCTGGAGGCTCCAGCCTAGTGAGGGACAGAAGTGACCTGTCCTAGACTGGGGTGGGAGGGCACAGGGAGCTTCCTAGGCACTTAGCAGCAGGCGCTCAGACCTTTTAGTGAGAACCAAGCCCAGGCCTCCTAGAACGGTAGACATTGGTGAGCTGGGATCAGGGGTGGGAAGCCAGGTGAGGGAATGGTGCTCCAGGCAAAGGGAACTTCAGTGGCAAAGGCTGAGAAGGAGAGGAGAATGCAGTGTGTTCCAGGACCTGAAAGCCTGAGGGGAAGGCCATGAGGCTGGAGAGACCTCTCACAGGAGTTCTGGGAGGTCCCCAGGCTGTCCCCCATGAACCTTTACTGGAGGGAGACCAGCAGCCTGGCTGAGAAGCAGAGGAGCCCAGACCAAAGCTCTCTGGGGCCGTGTGGGGTTCCGTCGCTGCATCTTCGCCATCAGCCTCTTGGGTGGAAACAAGCCCCTACCTGTGTCCCGGCCTCTTTTGTGTGTGCTGAAGTAATTCCTGGGCTTCATCACTGTTTTCTCTGGACTGGGTTTCTGTTCCAATTATCCTTGGCACCCTTCTATCTTCCCCCCAGTCCCCATTATTTAATTTAAAGCTATTCATTTAATTCGCATCTGTCGGGATGGTTTTGGTGTGGTTTTGCCTGGAAGGACTGGGTTGCGTTGGGTGACATCTTGGATTTTCTTCCAGCTCCAAGACTCCACCATGGGGTTCCCACATTTATTTTGGTCCAAGAATGTTCTGAGGCAGAGATCGGAGATCAGGAATTTGGGAGCTTTGTTGTCTCTGGGGCTGACTGTTTCTGGCAGCAGGGCTGAGTCCTTTGTCTTGGTAGTCAGCCATTTCTCCATCCAGGAAGGGGCCAGCCCTGGGTGCCCACCTGTCTTAGAGAGCATTGAGGGGGCCAGTAAATTTGTGACATGTTTGGCATTTAATTTTCCAGTTCCCTTCTTCAGACTCTGAGGCTCCTCTCCTTCTATGCTGCCACCTTCCCCATCTTTTACCCCTAATATTCTTCTGCATTTGTTGTGTTTCTTGACATCAACAAGGAGAGGTGGCAGCAATCAGCGGGAATCTCCCTCTTCACTGTCCTTTGTGCTATTCTCCTCCTCCGACTTGTCCTATTTGATCTTCTCTGAGCCTTCATTAAGTACCTTTGTTCCCAAATTCATTCTAAAGGCTGAACTCTGCAGAACTGTCAAATAAAAAAGCACCCCCCCCCCAAAAAAAGGCCCAGAATGTAAAATCAGAGAAATGAGTTTGCTTCCCATACCTCTCATGCTCAGTGTGTCACTCGGAAAAACTTCTGAGCCTCAGTTTCCTCATACGTAAAATGGAAAAAAATAATACCTAATATTCACTGTACTCACTCTACGCCAAGCACTGGGGTAAGCCTTTTGCATAGTGACCTCAGCAAATTCTTACAGTAAACCTGCTGGCATGAACATTCCCATTTTATAGTCACAGAAAATGAGGCTGAGAGATTACCTGAGTTGTCCAAGGTCATAGAGTGGCAAAGTCAGGACTTGAACTCAAGTCCATCGTGGTCCTGAAGCCCATATAATATTCTGCACTAAGGTTGCTCTGAGGATGGAGGGGTCTCAAGCACCTGCGCCCACTTTGGTAACTCTACAGCTAAAGATCCGTGACAGGGATCTGGAAGACTGGAAGAAGCAGTTCCGAGTCATGAGTCTTTGGCACTGCGGGACTTGCGTCCTACAGCAGAGTGCCGTGTAGATAGATATTAATTAAGAGAATGAATGAGAAACCAGAAGAAGGAAGCAGGGAAGTCTGAAAGGTTGTACCCTGTGGTCGTTATGCTGCAAGCTTTTGGGTTTGCCACATTTGACATCATCTGAAATGTGGCAGCAGGGTTATTCTTTGCAAGCTAATGCAAGCGTTGGATTTATTCCATTTCAGGGCTAGACTAATGGCTGTTGGTGAAAACATTTTCTGGGAATCAGATATTTGGATTTGTTCTTCTTTTTCGGGTCTCCATAAAAGGGGAGGTAAGGCATAAACAGTCACTGGAAAAGCATTGTTGCTATTAGCCCTTCATGTCCCAAGCTGTGGAGACCCTGCCCTTGGGTCAGGAAGGCAAACGGATGTGACTTGGAGACACCAGAGAGAAGCTCTATTGAGTAAAAAGGACCATTGAGACCAAGTCTTTTCTCTAACCACAATTCTCTTTAAGAACAGCGTGGCTCTTTCTCAAGACCAGCCAATGCATGGAGCCTCATCCAGGCCACATTCTCTGGGGCCGACCCGGGGGGGTAGGGTTAAGCTGCACCACAGCTCCTGTCCTCTGTGGGAGGAAGGGAGTCATGTTGATGTGTCTGTTGGGATGTGTCTTGAATGCGTCTGTTGGGCAGGAAATAGCTGCCCAGGAGGAAAGAACACCTCAGCGTTAACTTGCTTACTCAGAGGGAACAAGAAGCCAACCTTCTGGGTGGATGAAGGATGGGAGCAAGAGTAGGAACTCTAGGCAGTATGAGCTTGGTTGGGGCTGACTCCTCATCTTTAAAGAGATGAAGGTGGGTCTTGGTCCCCGAACTCCCTTGGCCCCAACAGTATCTCCCAAGGGATGACTGCTCAGGTCTTTGAGAAACTGACCTGGTTTTGCTTTTGAGGAGATCCATTTTTGGGCTCCATTCACTATATCCGGAGCACTTTCTAAAACCAATGGCTGGCTCCAGATCCCCACAGCACCATGAACGTGTAAAGATCAGGGAGAACAAGAAGCAGCAAGGAGCCCAGTACCTGGTGTCTCTCCAGGCCACAGAATAAGGGCCACGGGAGGCCAGAAAGGGGGTACCCATGGAGGGCTGGGTATTTGGCAAAGGATTTTTTAGATCCTTAGGCAAGATTTGAACTAGGTCAGGAAAGATGGGCAGACATCAGGATCTCCAAAAAACACATTCCTTTAAAAACATTCAAGGCAAATATTGCCTCTTATTTGTGTGCTGAATAAAGAGCACAAAAAATCTTTGGTGAGATGGAAGTGTCTCGAAGCAGCTCACTGTATCAGGCAGGAGTTCTCTGAGGACTTTGGGACTGGCAGCCATAGGTCCTGTCCTTTGAGACCCTAAGGAAGGAAAGGAAACCGACCACCAGTGTTGGCCTTTTTAGCATTAAGTCAGCCCAGGGGTACTGGAATCTTCTGCAACAGTAATGAAATTTGGGTGTGGTGGATCCACATTGGATTCAAAGTACTCGAAAGGATCCCCAGAGGTGCCAAGCCAGAAGCCCAAACCTACCTATACTTCAGAATCACTGTGGGGAACTTCCAACTGGGACCCCTCTGCAGACATGAAGAATCAGAATCTCTGGGAGTGGGACCCTGGAATCTGTAACTAGATGATTCGGAAGCGGCCCAGGGTGGGGTCTGTTTTTAGGGATCCCTCTTCTGGGCCACTCACCATGTGAAGCATTTGACCTGGACCTTCTACATTTCCCCAGCAGCCTCCCCGTCCCGGTGTAAGCCTCTGATTTGGGCCTGGGGCTGTGATGTTGTAGGAAACGTGGGCGGCCCTCTCCCCACATTTGTGTGGGGTCCCCAACACTGCATCTCAGCAGCTCTGGCCCACAGGGAAGCAGGCCCACTGGACCTTCCCTAAGCTCTTCTCTGAAGCAAGAACCGTTTGGCATCCAGAGTCATCCTTTGTCCTGTGGGGAGACACTAGGACATGGATAAATGCAATTGTGAAAGCAATTTTTCTCAGATCAGGATCATATAAGACAATTCCTTGGCATTCAAATTATTATAATGAGTTGAGTTCCACTTCAAAGGGGGCTAATTTAATAATAAGGAGAGCTGGGGCTCTGAGGGACTCTAATTAGATTTCTTTCCACACCCCCTCGTGCTTTTTTTGTGAAGAGCAGCCAGGGCCGCTAGATTGTGTTATGTTTGGGTCCAGCATGAAGAAACTTGGAAGCCAGGCCTGGCTGGGGAAGGCCATTCGTCTGACTCAAGCCTGACAGCCCAGATCCTGCTCCCAGCAGGAGAGGGGTCTGACCACCGTGAAAGTCAGGAAGATTTAGGGTGGCAGGCGTGGGGAGGGGGGAGGGAGGGGGTCTGGGGTGGCAGAGGGCTTCCTGTGCCAGTTTGGTGAGATGGGGGGGCAGTTAGGTGAGTGAGCTCTGGAGCTGCGCTGTGTCTGAATCCCAGCTCTTCCTTTTCTCAGCTATGTGACCCTGAGGACGTGGCATTGTCTCTCCGCACCTCAGTTTCCTTATCTGTGAAACGGGCTAATGATAGAACCCATCCCGTAAGGCAGCTGGGAACACTGAATGTACTAGAACACATACAGTGGCTAGAAGAGCACCTGGCACAGAGGGACTATTCTTACTACTTTCTAAAGAAAGGACATCGAAGGATGGTTTCCCAAGGTCAGGACTGACTTAATTTTGCATGGGCACATCGGGCTCAGAAGCCAGTGCGAGGAAACACTGAGGAGAGGATCTATCCCTGCTACTGTGACAAGATCAGAGACTACAGGTCAAGTCTTGGCTTTGCCACTTATTAGCTGTGTGACCTTGGACAAATTGCTTTACCTCTCTGAGCTTCAGTGTCTTTGTCAATAAAGGAATGATACGAATAAACTCAAATGAAAGAGAGGCGAAATGAAGGGAAGAAGGCCGTCGGAACACCCAGCACCTGGCCAGGTTGACAGTGGGACCTTAAATGTCATTACCCAAACCATCCATTCTCTAAAGCAAACATTTTCACATATTACATCTCTGGACTCTGGATGCATCTTGTGATTGGTGGTATATTGTGGTTGCTGTTGTCTGAGCGAACACCAATATCTTCAGTGTCAAGACTTGTGGGAAATCCAGGGGGAGGTTAAGAATAAACTGGTTGTGGGGGCGCCTGGGTGGCTCAGTTGGTTAAGCGACTGCCTTCGGCTCAGGTCATGATCCTGGAGTCCCAGGATCGAGTCCCGCATCGGGCTCCCTGCTCGGCAGGGAGTCTGCTTCTCCCTCTGACCCTCCCCCATCTCGTGCTCTCTCTCTATCTCTATCTCATTCTCTCTCTCAAATAAATAAATAAAATCTTTAAAAAAAAAAAAAAAAAAAAAGAATAAACTGGTTGTGGAGGGCAGTGGCGGGGGGGGGGAGGCATGGCAAACCCTACGTGTTCAGTGACCTTGCCCATGATGGGGTCAAAGTGTGCTGCTGCTACATCACGGTGAGGCCCACCCAGGCGCCCACCACCCATGCCTTGCATTTCTATTGGATTCTTTCAGAAAATGCCACATGACCCGTGCTCCTGAGGCAAGAGGACAATATTATGTGGGAAAACATGACCTCCAACGACTCCACATTGAAAGGAATTCAGAAGACGTGGGCTGTGAAGAAGTTTTAGGGACACTGTAACCAATTTATGTTCTTTATTTTTTCATTATAAGTATGCACAGAGTGATATATAATTAAAATCTGGGTCTAAGTTGAAAAAGCCTTTTCTCCAAGCATGACATCACAGTTCTAAGTGATAAGATTGGGTCATAGATTATCCAGCAGCATTTTGCATTCTTAGTGGTACATAATTTCATGGTGTGTTCTCTGGTGGCTATTGTCTTAGATTTGATGGATTTTGATCCTATTTCCCATCTTCTCACACTGCCTTTAAGATGTTGGGACCAAGAACTTGTTCACCTTACTGAGCTCCTCCTAAGCCTGGCACTGTGCTCAACACCTTATGTGTTATTTCGCTGATTCCTCCTAACCAGCCCTTAAGGGAGGGATTTCGCCTCCCTATTTTGCAGAACAGAGGCTCATAGGAAGGGAAATGACTCGCCCAAGGTCACAGGGCCATTGGAGTGCACCTAGCATGTCCCTCCATCCCGGGGGTGGAGGGAAGAGCCCTGGTCCTCCTTGAGAAGCTGCCCATCTGCTTTGCTCACCAGAAAAAGGGAGCTGCTTGCTTGTGTTGGAGCGCTCACTGGGCTGAGCGCGGAGGCCGCTGCAGGTAGCCAGCCGTGTCCAAGGCGACGGTAACCTGTGCTGCAGACGGTGAGCTGAGGTCTCCTGCGTGCCAGGCGCTGTGCTAGGCGCACGCACATTGGCCCGTCAGCACCAGCAATACCAGCAATAACAGCTGGGTTACTTGAGGGCTCCCATGAGCCAGGCGCCATGCCAGGCCCTTGACAGGTATCATTTCCTGGGATGCAGATGGGACACAGACGACAGGCGGGCTGAGACTGGGGTTTCTGCCGTCAGAGGCCACGGGTTCGAATCTTAGCTTCGCTTCTTTCTGATCAACTTGGGAAGTCGTTTAACCCATTTAGGTCTGCTTCTCCATCTGTCAGGGGAAGAGGATCATAGTGTCCCAGGCTGTTATAAAGATTAAATAATGCACGTGATGCTCTTGGCACAGCATCTGGCACGCTTCTTAGCAGGTGTTCAAATAACACTGCTAGTTGTCTGTATTGAAGATCATCTGCCCAGCAAAGTGAATATTTAGGCATTGTGTGTCTATGAGAGACGAGGAAACAGAGACCCAAGGAGGTAAAATGACTTGAGTAAGGTCACAGAGTAAGTAGATGGCTTGGCCAGGATTTAGAGCTGGGACTGGCGGACACCCGCCCCCTCCTCCCTTTGTTTAGTATTCTGCTGCCTCCTCAGTGACCAGGGCTGCTATTCTTGTCACGTGACACGTCTTGGGGGAAGGACCTGGAAGCAATGTCCCCAGAGATCCCATCCAGAGAGTGGGTGACAGTGTAGCAGAGTGCTTCCGGGTATAAGATCTAGAGTCAGCCTGCCAGCCTCACACTCCCTGGCTGTGTGATTTTGGTGAAGTAACTTAGCCTCTCTGGGCCTCTGCTTCTTTATTAGTAAAATGAGGTTGATGACGATAAGGAGGATTAAATATATTAGGAAATGTAAAGTGCTTGACACTGAGCTTCCCCCTGTGTCCAGAGCTCAGTGTTAGAGTTCCCGGGGTGCATCCACCTGAAGGTGCTCCCCAGGGAGCCTTCAGAGGTTGCGAGCCGCCTGGCAGGGCCTTCAGAGGCATGAGGACTTTCAGACAGTGGCAAAGCTGTTGTCTCCAGTTCTCTGGCCAGGACAGGGGTCCGGGAGGGCTGGCCAGCAGCCCCAGCTGTCCAGGCTAGGTTGAAGTTTGGTCAGGAGGAGAGCTTGGATCCTGGCACTTGCATGCCAGGCAGGAGGGAGCCAGGCTCTCGATGCCCATCTGGGAACACTGCATTAAAGGATTCCACTTCAAAGGCTCAGTCTTCAGATGCCCGGCCCTCCCCCAGCCTCAACCACAAGCCATAGGCTCTCCAGGGACTCTATTCTCCAGGGAGGGAGAGGCGCTGGATTTCTGAGCTGGCACAGAACCCAGAGTGGCTGGGGCTGACCAGCACCTCATCTACTCGAGCCTGAAGACATCAGGCAGCAAATGAGAAGCATGTTGAGGCCCTCTGCCTGATTTCTTTGAGGCAGGGGCATAAGAACATGCTTCCCCGCCCACTTTCATTCTCCTTCCTTGTTGTTCTAGACATAAAGAAAATTCGCATGATCCAGGTTAGTAAAAAGAAGAAAATAAAAGTCCTCCATGAACTTACAGTCTGTGAATGTTTTGGTGCTTATTTTTACTATCTTTTTACTATGGGCAGATATATGTATAGAATTTTCCAAAAAACCTGGAATGCTGGAGTGCTAAGAACAGTACCTGGTACATAGTAAATGTTTAATAAATGTCCTGTTATTATTATTGCTTCCATTTTATAACCTGATTTTCTCTCTTTTTAAAAAGGATTTTATTTATTTGAGAGAGAGAGTGTGAGCAGGGGGAGGGGCAGAGGGAGAGAGAGAATCTCAAGCAGACTCCCTAGTGAGTACAGAGCTTGACTCGGGGCTCGATCCCACAACTCTGAGATCATGACCTGAGCCAAAACCAAGAGTCGGACTCTGAACCAACTGAGCCACCCAGGCACTCCCTGATTGTCTCTCTTGAACAGAGATTTACCTCCATGTGAATCAGGTGAATGCCTTATTCATGTCTGTAATCTAGTGCTTAGCACATAGTAGGTTCTCATTAAGTGTTTTTTGAACAAAATGGATGAACAAACATTTCTTCCTCTGAGTAGATCTTCATCTGTAATATTTAAGAGCAGCATAATAATGTATTGTTGATTTTGTTTCTAAAGTTTGGCTTATTTTAAAAAAATCACTACCAACCTCCGAACTCTCCACCCCATCCCCACCTGCAGGAGTTGGGGGATGCTGGGTTCCCTGGAGCCTTGGGACCCAGCATCGCTTCAGCGAGGCCAGTAGTTAGCCTGCAGGCTGCCAGTGCCCTCCTTGGCTCACAGAAACCACCAATCATCGACTTAAACTGTCTAGGTAGCACGCAGACGAGTAAAACCCCAACTCCTGCATTTTTGATGAAGTCGACATTATACAAACGCTCGGGGTTTATTTGGTCAGACCCGGCAGCGAGTGGCTGAATCAATAATGAGACACTGCGAGGAATAAAGCATTAAACAGGCCGTTCTGCAAGGCAAGCAGCTGGGAGGTCATGTCCCGTGACCCAGCATGGCCCATGGCCAGTGGTCCCTTTCCCCTGGCTGCCAAGCAGGGAGATGGCTGGGCATGCAGATCGCATCCTCAATCCCTCCAAGTTGGGGAGGCAGTGTGGAAAACCTCTAGGCTAGAAGCCCAGAAACATGGAAATAGTATCCACTTTGTGGCCTCAGGCAGGCTATTTTTTGCCCCTCTGCCTCAGTTGGGAAAACAGATCCTTGACAAGGATACCAAGGTCTTTCCCAGCTGTGGGAGTCAGTGCATTCAGCATGAACTTGGGGATACGTGTGGTCCAGCAGCGAGTCTGGTAAGAGCCACAAATGAGCGGGACTCGGGAAACTCATCGTGTGGACCACTCCTAGTTTTCTTTCCCAGACGGAGAGGGCAATCTTCTCTCTGCTTTGAGATTCTTGGCCTTGGGGATCATTGAGAAAAGCCTTCCTCTGGCTTCTGCTCCATCCAGAAGACGTTTGAAGATAACGCTCTGAAGGGAAGGAGGCCTAAACCCCAGACCTAGCCCAGATCACATCTTTGGCCCCTGCCATAAGGTGTCTAACTTTGGGACAGGAATCCGCCCCCTCCCCAAAGAGGGGGAGGCTGACAAAGGGAGGAGGGTGGAGCAAATGGGGAGGAGGGAACTGTGGGGGTGTAGCTGCCAGGTAGGGGTCTCTGGGTTACCCTAACACATCCTTTGCCTGCTCATTTGCTGCCTAGAGCTTGAGTCCTCGAAGCCTGGGCTGCGGAGAAGCGGCATTGGCCTTGCCTGAGAACCGATGCAAATGCAGCGTCTTGGCCCTGCACGCACCTGCCGGAGCAGGATCCGCATTTCACCGTTCAGGTTGGAGAAGTGCTGCTGCTGGGGCCTGGCCGTGGGGGAGGGGATGGGGGGAGGGGTGCCTCGTTCACAGAGCCAACGCACACAGTGGTGGTGAGGTGTCTCGTCACCGTCACCCGGCTCGGAGGAGCGCTGCCGGCCCCCAGCCACGGCTTCGCTGCCTGGGGAGGGGCTGCTTGGGAAACACCTGTTCTCTGAGGTGGTTTATCTACGCTTATTTTTGAAACTAGACTGAGTCACAGGACACTTCCGTCTGTTGGTTTAGAGGCATTTCAAAGGACTTCCCCACTCTGCTCTTTCTACTGTGAGAGTAAAAACAATAAATTCACCAAATATTCACTTAGTGTCTGCTATGGGCCAGAATCTGGGTCTGGGACGTAGGGTCAGGGGAGGGGACCCCAGGCCTGAGTACAGAGTAGGCAGGCAGCAGCCGAGGAAGCCAAGAGCAGCCAGGGCGATCCCCACACACGGCTTCTAATTATAGGAAGGGCTTCCTGAGACACCAGGTCTGTCTCTTACCCTAATCCACAGTGGATTTTAATCAGAAGAATTGCCTGGGGATTTTTTTTCAAAATGTGTTTGCCTGGGTCTCCCCTCAGAGTGTCTGACTCAGTAAGGCTGAATCAGAGAAAGCTTCCACTCTCTCAATTTTGGCCAACTCATGATTTGTAAGGCAGTGCAATCATTTCTGGCTTCTCAGGAGCTGAGACTGGCTTGTCTCTAATGATCAAAGGATCAGGTCATTCCCTGAGGTGGGGACTGCTTGCTGGGCACTGAAATTCATTCTCTTCTTCCTGGGCATATAGCTGGACCGCAAGTCCCAGTCTCCTTGGAGTTCAGCATGGTTGTGTGACTAAGTTCTTGCTAATAGAATATGATGTACACCTCTTGGGGCGAAGCCTAGAGAAAGTGGCTTTGTCTTCTGCATGATCTCCCCCATTCCAGCCAGCTGAGACCCCAACCACGTAGGTGACGAGGAGTTCCCAAAGGATGGCAGAGCCACAAGATGGAAGGAACCCAGGTCCCTGAATCACCAGATGGAGCTGAGATACCTGCCACCTGTTGACATTCATCATGGGTATGCATGCGAGACAGAAATATGCTTTGTTGTTGTTCTTTTTTTTTTTAAGTTTTTATTTATTTATTTGAGAGAGCACAAGACAGAGAGCACGAGAGAGACCACGACTGGGGGGAGGGGCATAGCGGGGGGGCGGGGAGAAGCAGACTCCCTGCTGAGCGGGGAGCCTGATGCGGGGCTTGATCCCAGGACCCTGAGATCATGACCTGAGCCGAAGGCAGATGCTTAACTGACTGAGCCACCCAAGCATCCCTGTTGTTGTTCTAAAAGTCATAGAATTTGGGAGTTTACTTATGTTATAGCAGCTTGCCTTAGCTTAACTAACACAGCCCTCTCTGCCCCACTTTTTTCCCCCAACACATTTTTACCTCCATGTTCAGAATTCAAAATTTAGCCTTATGCCAGTGCACTAATGTTCTTATTTGGGAGAAGATAAGGCCTTTTGCTTAGTACATCCTGACCATCAGTATATAAACAGGATCTTTTGCATCTGATTCTAATTTAATTTCCTTTTTGAGCAGTTATATCTGTAAGGCTTGATATTTCATAGCTTTTATTCTTTCTTACAGAACTTCCAAAGAATAAACACAAATTATGCTTCTTATTTTTAAATAGGAAAAATATCATTCTATCTTGGAGTTACCACACAGGTCCATTGAATATATTTGTAAACCTAAGATATATTTGGGGATTTTAGTGATCTTACTTCTCCTATCTCTGGAAAAATTTCCTATCTCTGGAAAAATTTTGCTATACTTTACTTACCAACTATCCTCAATTATGCTAAAAAGATTAACATAAGAAAATGGAACAATGATGGAATGATCTAGAAGGATACTGTAATAGGGACATAAATCATCACTGTTGTATCATCTACAGTTTTCTTATTGTGTTGCTGTGGGAGGTAGAATCATGCACCCTCCCCACAAAGATGTCCACATCCTAATTCCTGGAACCTGTGACAATGTTACCTTATTTGGCAAAAGGGACTCTGAAGATGTGATTAAGGACTCTGAGATGGAAGATTATTCGGGATTATCTGGTCCCAGTGTAATCATAAGGGTCTCTAAAAGAGTGCCAGAAGGAGATGTGACGATGAAAGCAGAGAAACAGAGTGACGGAGCATGAGAAAGACTGAGCTATTGCTGGCTTTGAAGTTGGGGATGGGGCCATGAGCCAGGGAATGTGGGCAGCCTGGCAAAGACAAGGATGGTCCCCACCCTTCCCCAGAGAGTCTCCAGAGGAACACAGCCTTGCTGACAACTTGGGTTTAGCCCAGTGAGACCCATTTTGGACTTCTGACCTCCAGGACTGTAAGGTAATATATTTGTGTTTTAAGTCACCAAATTTGTGGTGATTTTTTTTTTTTTTTTACAGCAGCAATAGGAAACTAATATAGTTGCCCAAAATATTGCATCATCAGAAGATAGAAAGAGAAGACTGGAGACACTGTCTTATAGTCTGACTTTCATTGTCATTGAACACAACTGAGAAATCAGAGATTTTTCCTTTTCCATCCATAATGACCAAGAGAAGAAAATTGGTAGAGGAAGATGTTTTGAAGTAATTATAGATTCAGAAGATGAATGCAGAGAGACAGATAGCCTCACTCTAGATGCGAGTTAATGAGGATGGTGAAATTGTCACGTAAGTGAAATCTCAGATTATGAGTCTTCACATGACAATGTCTTAGATGGATTTTCTCCAACTCAGGAATCAATAAATAAACAATGTATTTCTTTTTTTTTTTTCTTTTTAGAGAGAGAGTGAGAGAGAGAGAGAGAGCACAAGAGGGGGGAGCGGGAGAGGGAGAAGCAGACTCCCCGCCGAGCAGGGAGCCCGACGCGGGACTCGATCCCGGGACTCCAGGATCATGACCCGAGCCGAAGGCAGTCGCCCAACCAACTGAGCCACCCAGGCGCCCATAAACAATGTATTTCTAAGGTAGAAAAAAAATGGAAATATAGTATTCTCATCCGGCTAGTCACTCAACAGGAAGGAGAAAGACCCGGATTATACTGTTTTACTAAAAGTTTGGGTCACAGTATTCTTTCATCTTTTGCTTGTGAGCCAACATCTACTGGATACAGTTCACAGGGGGGCAGATGCACAGGCAGGTATCTGCTAGCAGTGACCAGAGGAAATATTTAGTGTTGAAATAAAAAACGTCGTTGGATGGCTTGTTCTGATTGATGCCTATAAACCTAAAAATATAATTCTTTTGCAATTATGGAGCAAAGAAGTTGACTCTCTTCAACAAAATTATGAGCCATCAGAAGTTTCTAAAACTCCCTCAAGTATTGCATTTTCAATTTGCAAGTGTTAAGAAGGGAAATCAGAAATGATGAGAAGCCAGAATCCAAGAGAGATATATTTTGAATCTGAAATCAGTATTTATAAGATGCATGTGGACCCAGTCCATTCGTGACACGACAGTTGAGGATAGTTAATAAGACATTGTTTGTATTCAAAGGATATTGCCCATCTCAGGTACCTTCAAAACCAGGAAAGTATGGAAGAAAAATTTAGGTTTCCTATGTTTACATTTTTAGTAGACTATCTTATAAAGTTGTTCTTCACTCTGATTATTCTTAATTCTGTAAGTTTTTCCCAAAAAGACTTAAAATTATTTAAAAGTGGTTCATTAGACCCAGATAGTAAGTGATAATGACTGTTTTCCCTTATATTTTGCAGACCTAAACAGTCTTTCTCTCCAGTCTTCTTTTTGTCGTAATAATGTCACCCAGACCATGGGGCTCTTTGAGCCAGGGTGCTATGGGGTGTGCACTTAAGACACATCTCACTAGGCCCCTCCAAAGATACACGTCAACAGCAACACTCATGCACAGAATTGTCTCCTGGTCTTGGGGCAAACCCACTGCAGAGCCCTCTTGGTTAGCTGTCTTCAGCTGAAAATCCAGGTACGTAGGGCTCAGTCTTTCATATGACACAGAAAGCCAAGAGCAGGAGCCAACGAGGCCCTCCTTCTTTCCTCTCTTTCTCTCATCCTTATTAATTCCATCCATTTATTCAATCATTCCTTCAGCAAAGATGTGTTTGGCTCTTCTCACTGTGCTTGATGTAGAGCAGTGGTTCTCCAAGTGCGGCGGGGTCTCTGCGAGGCCAACGTTATTTCAGCAATAACACAAAGACATGATTTGCTTTCTTCATGATTTGTCTTTGACTCGTATGGAGGTGATGGTACCCAATGTGGTAGATCATCGTGTTCTTCATGGCCATGCACTCACATTAAAGACAAAACAAAACAAAATTAGTTTATTAAATCTCGATCCTTGAGTACACATCTCATTAGCATTCTGTGTGGGGAATTGGGGAGACACCTACAGAAGTCTGCATGCCAAGTCAGAGGAAGGTTGCCTTGAGAACAAATACTGGCATGATTATTTGAGTGGCGGGTGAACCAGCGGCTTCTTTCATGGACCACCATATTTACTTGAAAGAATGACTGACTAACTATGGTGATTCAGACTTGGGTATGGTAGATATTTTCTTGAACATGAACCAAATGGGCCTTTTCCTTCAAGGGAAACCACTGACGGTATTTATTTTCAATGATAAAATTTGGGCTTTTGAGTGAAAATTAGAATTTTGGAAAGCTTGTATCTGCCACTGGGAGCTTGACATCTTCTTAATACTTAAAGACTCTTCTGATGAGATCTGTGATGGTAGCAATGAATGTGATTTTTGGTATCCTGTGACAAAACGTGTTAGCATTTGGAAGATCAGCATAATTCAACGAACTACTGTTTTCAAAATAACCAGTGCATGATGTGTTACTTTCCTAGGGCTGCCTTAACAGAGTACCACAAACTGGTACTTTGGCTCAAATAACAAAATTTATTATCTTACAACTCTAGAGGCTAGACATCCAAGATCAAGGTGTCAGCAGGGTTGGTTCCTTCCAAGGGCTGTGAAGGAGAATCTTTTTCATGCCTCTCTCCTAACTTCTGGCAGTTTGCTGATAATCTTTGGCATTCCTTGGCTTGGGGACACATCACCCAATCTCTGCCTTCATCTTACATGGCAATCTCTTTGAATGTATGTATGTCAAAATTTCCCTTTTTTATGAGGATATCAGTCATTTTGGATTAGGGTCCATCCTACTCCAGTATGACCTCATCTTAACTAATAACATCTACAAGGACCCTATTTCGAAATAAGGCCACATTCTGAAGTCTGGGGATTAAGACTTCACATGAATTCGGGGGTGGGGATATAATTCAATCCACAACGCATGATGTCATAAAATCATGCCTGGGTCAAAGATTCAATTAAAATTCAAAACAGACCGATGGATTTTAAAATAACTGAATATAAAAAATTCATGAATGTGTTTCAGATTCTTTAAGAAACCATCATTGTTGAGTTTTGGTGTAGTAACAAAGAAGAATATGTACAGTTATCTGAAAGGGCTTTGAAAACTCTCTCCCACTTTCCAACTACATATTGTGTGAGGCTGGATTTTCTTCATGCGCTTCAGCCAAAGCAGCATACTGGAACAGATTGAATGCAGAAGCATATATGGAAATTCAGCTGTCTTCTATTTTAAGCCAGACAAAAAGAAATTTACAAAATAATGCAGTATATGCATTGTTAATTAATGCAAAATAATTACAAAATATTCTTCACACGAATATTCTAGTTGAAAAAAATCTAGTTGTTTAAAAATGTATTTATGGTAACGTGTGATGGGTTTATTATTATTTTAAATGAATTAATAAATATTTCAGATTCTCTCAGTTTTATTTTCTAATATGGTTAAGATCTATAGCAAGATTTCTCAACCTCTGTACTATTGACATTTTAGTCTGAAAATTCTTTGTCATGGGGGCTGACCTGTGCAGTGTAGGATTTTAGCAGCATCTCTGGCCTTTAGCCACAGGTTACCAGTATCACTCCTCCCTTTCCCACAAGTTGTGACAACCAAAACTGTCTCCAGACATAGCCAAATGGTCCTCCGTGGGGAATGTCTGATCTATAGCTATAACCAGGATAAACAAAAGCTCTTTGGGGTCCTCAATAATTTTTAAGAGTAGAAAGGGGAGACTGAAAAGTTTGAGCATCACTGACACAGGAAATACCCTGGTGAGCAAATCGTTTATGGCACCTGCCCTCCTAGAATTTATAATCTAATGGAGGAGATAAATATGAACCAAATAGCAGTAAAACTGCAACCTTGGCAACTATTTTGAAGGTTATGTATACGAAGCCATGAAGCCTCCTCCTCCTCTCTACCCACCTGCGTGTCCACTGTCTCCCCACCTGGCTTCTGTACTTGGATCTGTCTGCTCAACCCCAAGAGCCCCTCTGCCCTCTGCAGTGGCTGGTCTAGGTCAAAGTCACTTGGTGTATACTGGGCATGAATCACAGATCTGGAGAGGGAAGATATCACTTTTTAAACTAATTCCCTCTTTACATATGGGAAACCGAGGCACAGAGAGGCAGGGTAAGGCATAGAAAGCAGGGGTCACACGAACTTAACAAATGCCCTCCTTTGGTGAATGTCCTAAAGTCTGGACTGCTACAGAGTGGGGGTGCGGGGAGCCTAGCCTTGAACTGAGCGTTGACTGACTTCAAGCTGGGCTGCTCCTACATGTCAGTGCCGTGATTCGGGAATATTTGTTCTTCATTCATTTACTCAATGTATGTTTATTTGAACACGTGCTATGAACTAGATGAATAACGGTGAACAAGAGGGACAAAGTCCCTGCCTTCATGGAGTTCAGATTTGTGTGCGCGCACACATGCATGTGTTTTGAGGGGGTTAGATAATTGACACAGACATAAATAATCGAGTTCATTCCAGGCAGGATACAGTGCTGTGAGGTGTGCAGAGAGGGTTTTAGGGTGTCGATAGAGAGGCTTGTGTGTCTAGAAGGCCCCTCTGAGGGGAGGCTGAATGAGGAGGATTGGAACTAGAAGGCCGAGGAGGCAGCCACACGAAGTGCCAAAGGAAGGTGTTCTCTAGGCACATGCCAGGGCCCTGAGGCAGGAAAGGAGTTGAAGGGCTCAAGGAACAGAAAAAAAAACCAATGGGCCTGGGGTGTAGTGAGGGCACCCAAAATAGCATGAGGTGAGGTCAGAGAGGCTGGCGAGGGTGGATGACTTAGAAACGTGGGGTCCAAGTGTTTGTAACACGGGAAGCCACTGGAGGGTTTGAGCATGGCTTGATTTATATTTTAAAAATATATTTTAAAAAACCCAACACTGTCCACTGGGTGGAAATGGATTGTGTGCAGGGTGAAGGGGCAGGGGAAACTGAGGCCAGTTGGGAAGGGGTTGCAGGGTCCAGGTGAGAGGCTGCAGTGTGTGGGACCAGAGCAGAGGGCATGGCGGGGGGGAAAAGAGAGGTAGACAGACGTCACTTACGTACTGGACCTAATGTCAAGAGAGTTGTGGATGGATTGGATGTGGAGGATGAGGGAAAGAAAAGAGTTAGAGGTAACTTCCAAGCCTTGACTTGAGCCACTGCGAGGTTGGAGTTGCCATGGACTGAGATGGAGCAATAAGGGGAACAGATTTGGGTGGGAAAATCAAGAGCCCTTTGTTGAACATTGGAAGTTTGAGACACTAGAACACCTCAGACGGAGCTGACAAGACCACTGCACATGAGAGTCTGAAACTCAGAGAGAAGGTCAAGACCCGAGACACCGAGTTATTAGCATATAGATGGCATTCGAGACTGCGGGTCTGGGGGAGACTAGCGAAGGCATGTCCAAGGGGAAGGGAGCGTGGGCCCCAGCGCTGGGTTGTCGGGTTCCCGGAGCTGCTGGAGCCAAGCGCCACGAGCTGGCTGGCTTCAACGCAAGAAGTTCGTGACTCGCGGTTCTGGAGGCCAGAAGTCCCAAATCAAGGTGTTTGCAGGTGAGATTTGTAGGGATGTAGGGGTCTGGGGAATGCTGCTGCATCTAAAGTAAAGGACAAACTGTTGTCCTGTATACATGTTACCACCAGGAAACAGACATGACGCTTGGTGGATTCCTTTGCATTTCGGAGGCAGTGTTTATCACCGTTGCTGATGCTGTTCTGGTTCACTTATTAGGTGACCCAGGAGGCAGCCAGTTTTGAGTGGCTCCAGAGCAAGCAAGGGCTCTGCAGTGGGTCAGACTTGGGTGCGAGCGGGGCTACCTTCTCCATTAGGCACAGTGCCTACGGCCCACAATGCTTTGAGAGATTCACAGAAATATTTTAATTTTACTTTATGTTAAAGTCAGAAGAAAAAAGAAATAGAACAATAATGAATCTTAGATTATATCCATTTTCCTACCAATGGAGTCATACGATATAATTTCTATTTTTTTCTTTTTGGTGAAAGAAAGGGCCCACAGAGGCAAAAAGGCCAAGTGCCTCTGTAAGCCATCATCAGCTCTAGGTATCAGCAGCTCTGCCCCTCACGCCATATGATCCAACCGTTTTGAAGGTGTCAGAGATCCCTATTGTAGACCAGGGTTCCACAGAGTCTCTGCTCAGTCCCGGTGGGAGAGTCAAGAGCGCAGATTCCAAGGGTTCTGTGTCAAGGCCAGGCCCTCTCTGGCCCTCTTGAAAAGCAGCTCCTGGCATGATGCTAAGCCCTAGGAGAGACTGGATGTTTGAACGTGGGATACAGGTAATATACGGTCACGGCTGCCTGTCCGTTGTGAGCTGAGCGCTGTCAGAGGTGACAAGTCAAAATGTTAGTTATAATGCTTCAATGTTATTGGAAGCACTGGAAATGGTTTATTTGGGGCCAGGCCCACGCAGGTCCCAGAGGCACAAATAAATCACATGACAGATAACAAGGCAGACGTCCCTGTCATGACCTTTTTCAAACTGACACCTCTTTCTCGGCTCACACATGTGGCCTCAGGTGGTGCTATTTAAGATCAAGTGAAGGAAGAACTCGGCCCTGTTCACAGGGGAGCTGAAGCGATATATGGCTGGCCAAACACGGACTGTCGCCACCCCACTCAGCGGCAGCCCTGGAAGACGATGCTGGAGGGAAATCCTCCTCGATGGGCTGAGATCCGAGAAATACACTGTGGTCCACACCGCCTGGAAAGCAAAGGGACCCGAGATGGGAAAACCTGGCATCCAGTTGCCAACGGCTTGGCTCTGCTTTCTGGGGAAACCAGAACGAAAACGTAGGGCTTACTTTCTTCCAGGCGCTCACGGAATCCTTACACTGATCTTATGCGGTGCGCATTTTTGTTACCCCCTTTACAGATAAAGAAACTGATGTACAGAGGAGTTTGGTAACTTGCTCAAGGTCTTACAGCTGATAACTGGTGTGGTGGGATTGGGACTCAGGTGGTCCAACTTTAGACTGATTTTCATAGTGGAGTAGAATAAAATAGTGCCACACTGGAGGTCAGGACACCTGGGGTTGAGTCCCAGCAGCGACACGATAGCCTATGGCCATTTGGACGCGTCTCATCTGTGTTCGAGGACTGTTTTCTCTTCTGAAATGTGTGTGGTGCTTGGACTCTGTTATCGATTGCGCCTCTTCTGGCTGTAAGTTACTTGATTTCTCTGGGCCGTCCAGGGGTTCGGGGCGGGCTGGGTGCAGGAGGATGCAAATAGGAATAAGCCACAGTTCCCCAGGAATACTCCGGCCCCCTGTGTAAGCTCCATCCATAAAGACTGCATTCTTCACCTACCTGAGCAATTATGGGTTTGGAGGTTTTTAAATAATGATTTCAGCATGTGCTTTGTATAAACAAAAGTTGGGGCAGGGGGAGATGAGGGGAATGTGGGCCTGGCGCTTTCGTGCAGCTAAAAATAGAAACGTGCAAGTCCTATAATGATGAGGCAGAAACTTAAAACAAATTTCTTGGAAAATTCCCTCCCCATGCCACGCTGCCCAGGTATTTCCCCCCCTTTCTGTCCCGTGCAGATGGAGCAAGGGAAATTGGGGTGAGGGGCGGATATCACAACACACACTTCCTTCCTTTCACTGAGGAGGAGGGGCCGAGGAGACTGAACTGGGAACAAAACGTCTGTTCAGGAGCCTGATTCAGGCTGACATGGGCCTTTGAGCTCCCTGAGTGGCATTTATGGCCACAGATATGGAAAAGAAAATAAATCTCCCAGGCCCAGCATCTTGCTTTAATTAATAACATAATCAAGTTTCTGGCTTCGTGAAATGGAAGGATTTCAACACTCAAGGCCCCTCTGGCAGCAGGCAAGAAGTGGGCCTCCTGACCAGGCAGCCCCCAAAGCAATGCGCCGGCCAGGCAGGGCAGGGAGACCGGGGAGGATGCGCTCAGGGCCTCCCAGGCGGGACAGCTGGACGCTGGTTTCCAGGCGTGAGGCAGGGGCTCAAAAGCGGAGCGTCAGGGAAGCAGAACCATACTGACTGTCATAATCCTTGGTGTTCATTGTGCATTTATTACATCCCAGCCTTTTACCTTTATTTTCCCATTCAATCCCCACAGAAAAATTGGGCAGGCTGTGCTCCCCATTTTTCCAATCGAGAAGCTGAAATCCAGAGAAATTGGGGTGATTTGCTCCGAATCACAGCTGGAAGGTGGGGGAGCTGGGACCTGAATGATCCAAACCCAGGGCTGTCTGAGTCAAGAACGCTAGATAGATATGAAGCTCACCGCAGGACCGAGGGACTGTGCCTTCCATTTCTCCCCAGGGCCCCAGGTGGGAGGTGGGAATGATGTCCCTTTTAAGCAGGATGGCCTACCCTCTCTGTTTGAGCAGCTGTAGTATCTAAGGGGGGAGGAGGGTATTGAGGAATAATGGCTAGAATTTAAAAGTGGTTCTAGAGAGAGAGGTGGTAGGTGCTGAGGAAGGCAGGGAATGAGGATCAGGGGCCCAGGGGTCTGGATCAGACACGCAGCATTCCCTCCACCCAGTACATGCTCTTCAGGGTTCCATGAGCCAGGAATAGAAAGGAGAGAGGCCCCTGGCTGGCTGGGAACCCTGTGATCCTCTGGCTTGGGGGGCCAGGTCCTGATTCCTGCTGTTCCCTCGCCTACATGAGGGGCTGCTTTGGACGGCCTTTCTGAATGACATGCTTGGCTCTTTGGAGGCTCCAATGAGTAAATAAACACAGGAAATCGTCAAATCATAATCTGGCCCCAACTTACCTTTTCTCCTCTCCCACACTCCATGCTCCAACTGAGTCAGTCAACATGCTGGTTGCTTGGTGGCCTGGGTTTGCGTAGGTGTTCCCACCACCTGGAAGGGCTACTCCCCAATCACCGATGCTGAAGTCCTCTCTACTTCTCACTAGCTGACTCAAAAGCTACCTCCTCCAGGAAGCCTTCCCTAAGCAGCTCAGCCAAAAGTAATTCTCCCCACTTGGAGCACCCACTACACTTTATCTCACCTCTCTCATTACTGGGATACTTTTTATCTGGCAGTTGAATCACTCATTCGTTCAAAACACTTATGGATACTTGCTTTATTTCTGGAATGTTATTCTGCCCATGTCTTGTCTCTGCTCTAGGTTCCTCAAAGGCAGAAGCTGGCTGTAATTACCATAATAATTCTAATAGTATTTTCTAGTTGCCGAATGCCTACTCTGTGACCAGGCACCTAGCACTCTGTGAGTTGTTTCATTTAGTCCTCACAAAACTCTGTGAGGTTGGTGTTATTACTGTCCATATTTTATAGATGAAGGAACTGAGGCAAACAGAGATTAAGCTAATTGTCTAAAGTCATCATCTAGTAAGTAGTAAAGCCCGAACTTGAATCCAACCAGTTTAATAGAGTCCAAGCTCACAACTACAAGTTTAAATAACATGTGTAGAAGTGCCTGGCCCGTAGCCACAGATTTCTCAAAAGCTACTTGAATGTGAACTGTCCACAGGACCCAATACTAGACTTTGACTTACTTATTTCCAAAGTTTGTGGATTCAATCAATAATAATAAAAAAAAATGGCTGGTGGAATGAACTCATGGTAGGTTTTGGGAGATTTTCCAATTATCTACTCTTGTATAACACACTGCCTTCAAACCTAGTGGCTTAAACTGTTTGCTATTATCTCTTATGGTTCTGTGGGTTTGACGGGGCTCAGCCGAGTGGTTCTGGCTTGAGGTCTCTCCTGGGATTACAGTCAGAGGACCATGAGGCTCACCTGGGCTGGGCAACCAGGATGGCTTCTTCACTCGAGAGACTGGCTGGCTACAACAGCCGGAAGCTGCTCAGGCATCTCTCTTGCCACATGGCATCTCCATGTGATTAGTTCTTACAGCTTGGTGGACTCAAGCTAGCAGGATTTCTTACATGGTGTCGGGCTTCATCCAGAGCAAGCATTCCAAGAGGCCCAGGCTGAAGCTTTGGAAGCCACATGACATAGCCTTGGAAATCACATGCCATCGCTTTGGTGCACTGAGTACTGGAAGGTATAGCTCATTGGTTTGGGGAGAGGACATCTTTAGAGACTAGTTACCACTGGAGCAACACTGAATCATGAAGGTCCCAAGGGCTTCAGTCTCTCTGGCGGGACTGTGAATCACGATCTACTCAGGAGTCTAGAGTCAAGTGTCAATACGGAGGTAAGCAACTTCTTCTTCTTCTTCTTCTTCTCCTTCTTCTCCTTCTTCTCCTTCTTCTCCTTCTTCTTCTCCTTCTCCTTCTTCTCCTTCCATTTTATTTATTTATTTGGGAGAGAGAGAGCAACAGAGGGGTGAAGGGCAGAGGGACAAGAAGACTCCCCATTGAGCAGGGACCCCAATGCAGGACTCGATCCCGGCACTCCGGGATCATGACCTGAGCTGAAGGCAGACGCTTAACCACCTGAGCCACCCAGGTGCTCTGGAGGTAAACTTCTGAATGAGGAGAACTGACATTTCTTGGACCCATAATGTCTCAGGCTTCCTCAAGCTCCTCCAAAGAACTGGAGTTTGTCAAGTCAAATGGACAAGTCTTTATTGAGTCCCTCCGACGTGCCCTGTCCTGTGTAATAACGCTCACTAATACTTTTGAGTGCTTGTTCCTAACACTCTTCTACTTTTTTTTTAAGATTAAAAAAAATTTTTTTTTTGACAGAGAGACACAGCGAGAGTGGGAACACAAGCAGGGGGAGTGGGAGAGAGAGAAGCAGGCTTCCCACTGAGCAGAGAGCCCGATGCGGGGGCTCGATCCCAGGACCCTGGGATCATGACCTGGGCCAAAGGCGGATGCCTAACGACTGAGCCACCCAGGCGCCCCAATTCCTGACACTCTTCTAAGTGCTTACACATTATTGTTATTGTTGGATATAACTCTCAGAACGATCCTACATGGTAGGCACTTCCATTATCCCTATTTTCTACAAGGGAGAAAAATGAGTCACAGAGAGTTTAAGCAACTGGTCTACGTTCCTGTAATTAGCAGGTAAAATCAGGATTTGGATTCAGGTCTGACTCCAGAGCTCTATGCCATCTATGTCCTGCCCCGTGAGACAGACCTGAGGCACAGGACATTGTTTCTGCCTTCAAGGAAACTGAATCCAAAAGAGAAAAGAAGACTTAAAATATTTCGTAGAAGTTTTGTTAAACCTTCCTCTAGGAAGCAATTCTGTTATATTTTGCCAGTTAGTGGAAAAGGATCTACCTCTCTGTAATAATGGTAGGATATAGATTTCGGTCCACAAGAATTCGTCCTGAATTATCCATCAGAACCAGGAGAGAGGTTTGAAGTGAGATGTCATAATTGAAAAGCCTTTATCTGATTGGACAAAAGTGGGTCACTAGTTGGATCAGTTAGCACTTGCTGTGTATTGCATAACAAGCCACACTAAAAGGTAGGTAGTGGCTTAAAACACATGTGTTTGCTCAGGAGTCTATGGTTTAGCAATTTGAACTGGGAAAAACTAGGCTGTTCTTCTGTTGGTCTCAGCTGAGCTCACTCATGTATTCATAGTCAGCTGATGGACGATAGTCTCACTCACTAGTCTGGTGTGTGGTTGGCTGTTGGCTGGGCTGACAGAGGTAACTGACTCTGTCTCATCATCCAGCAGGCTGCGTAGGGCTTGTTAACACAGGGGTGTCAAGAGTAGCAAGAGAAGGCAATCCCTAATGCCTTTGTTTGCATCGCATTTGCCAATGTCCCATTGACCAAAGAAAGTCACATGACCAAGTCCGGATTCAGAAAGGAGAGAAATAGACTCAACCTCTTGACGGAAGGAGTTGTAAATTCATATTGAGAAGGGGCATGAGTACAGAGATGAGGGAAATCGGTGGCTACTTTTGTATCTATCATACTGGTTTTCCTGAAGTCAAAAGATACCTGCAGGTAAGCAGAATAATGGCCCCCCTCCAAAGATGCCCACATTCTAGTCCATCATCTATGACTGTGATGTTCCCTTACATGGCAAAAGAGACTCTGCAGACTAATTAAACCACTCATTTAAATAGCAAATAATTAACTATTTGAAGATTAAAACTATTTTACTAAAATAAATTATTAATTTAAATATCTTCAGATGGACAGGGTATCCTGGATTATCTGGGTGCACCTGATGTAACAACAAAGGTGTTCTAAGGGAAAGATGGAGACAGGAGAGTCTGATTAGAGGAGATGAGAATCCAGAAGCAGAGGTCAGAGCGAAGTGGTTGTTGGCTTTGAAGACGGAAAAGAGCTCTGAAGCAAGGGAGGCGGGGGCAGCCTCTGGAAGCTGGAAAAGGCAAAGAACGGGTTTTCCCCTAGAGCCCCCAGCAAGAACACAGCCCTGCCAACACCTCGATTTTTTAGCCCAGTGAGACTTCTGACCCTCAGAACTATAACATAATAAATTTGTATTGTTTAGGCCATTAAATTTGCTGTCATGTCCCAGCCTCAATAGGAAATGGACACAACACCTTACAGCCATCTGACCTTTATGTCAAGATCAATACCTGTTTTGTGATTAGTCAAAGGCAGGTAATCACATCCCTTTTATTAGAACAAAGACAAGGTCTTTTTATTCTTTATTTTTTAAGATTTTATTTATTTATTTATCTCAGAGAGAGAGAGAGTGCACAAGCAGGGGGAACGGCCGGCTCCCCACTGAGCAGAGAGCCCGACTTGGGGCTCGATCCCAGGATCCTGGGATCATGACCTGAGTCAAAGGCAGGCGCTTAACCAACTGAGCCACCCAGGCATCCTGACAAGGTCTTTTTAAACACTCACTTCTTAAAGTCCTCAAATCCTAGAACAGAAACACACCCTGGGAATGCTTTCTTCTTAAAACTCATTCAAGGGGAAGTGGGAAGAAGTGTTTTGACAAATCTGCAGATCAAACCAGTTAGGATGAGCAGAGAGGAATAAGTGTTTTGAGAAAGGTACCATATTATGTTTATGAGCTGCTTTCCTTAAAGATCTTGATATTTTAGGACTATTTTACTATTTGTGTAATAATTTTAATAACAATTTTTTTTCAAAGGAATAATGGAGTCTAAAAGGCTTAGACCATTACCAAGTTTCCATCGCTCACCTGCTGGCTACACATCTTAATTGCTGGCAAAGTCCCTGAGAGGAAATAAGAAGCTTCTCTCTCAATAATGCCGAATCAATAGTGACAGCCATGTCACGCACAATAAAGAGAGAACAAAGTGAGATGGCCCATCATCCCGAATGAGAGTGCATGGAAGTATCCCTCTCACCAGTGGGAATGCACTGGTAATTCATCACAGGGAAGATCATGGGTGAGATATGGAGGTGGCCTCTCTAGTGAGGATGAGTGGCAGGCTGTCCCCATCGGTATGACTTCTTACTAATGCACCCCAATTTCTGCTTAAGACCTCAGTCAGCAGATCAGAAAGTGAAAGATACTTTTGCTTCAGGGGTAAGTCAACAGGGTAACAGAAAGTTGTAGCCACATCAGGCTCTCTGAATGGAAGCAATTTCAAAGAACTGAAGACCAACCCCTTATTTTCCAGATGGAGAAACTGAAGCCCAGAGAGAAGTGACTTGTCCCAGATCAGCCAGCAAGTGGGAACAGGACAGGAATTAGAACTCACATTTCTTGAGCCACCCCTTAAGAAAAAAGTACAGAAGGGGAGGGAGAAGAAAAAGGTAGATATGCGGGAGAAAGAAGGGGCTGAGGGAGAAAAAGGAAGAGGTGAAGGGAGAAATGCACAGTGAAAGTCAAAGCAGCAAGAATTCTCTAGAACAGTAGATCCTGATGCCGTCTGAGGACTAGTTACAACAGTGTCATCTGGTAAAAGAAATGAAAATAAAATGTCTCCTAAAATAGAATGTGAGGGGGGGGGAAAGGACAAGGTTAAAAATAAAAGTAATGTTATAATAAAATAAGATAAAATGATGGGCACCAATGCCTATCCCGCATGTTTGTTTACATGGAAGGACTGAGTGAAATCAAAGACGTAAATGTGCCTGTGAACTGTAAATCCTATAAAAAACCCAAACCTCAGGCTGTCTGACCTCAGGCAGGTCACTTCTCCTCACTGCGCCTCTGTTTACCGAACTGTGAGATGAGAGGGTTGAACAGAAGGAGAGACAATGCTCTCTGAGAGTAGCTGGTGTCGGCAGGAACTGAACTTGTCGGGACCAAAGAGAAAGAAAACATGATGTTTCTGTTCAAGCAATTCCTTCAGTCCATTTCCCACATTACCTTCATCTACTCAAGCAAACTTCGGCGGAAGATTGAGCCAGGACATTTGAGCAACAAATTGCTTTTGTCCTAGTTGTCCGGATGCTCTGGGGGCATTCTACCTCTGTCCTGGTCCGCTGGGCCTTGTCCGCTGGGCCCTGCCTACCACACCAGGCCAGAGTCCCTGAGTCACAAGACGGCACCTCCCGCCCCGCTGCTCAGCAGCTGTGGGCTGGCAGGGCCAGGCTAGGCAGGCAAACTCCATTTCTGGCTCATCAGTGACTCATTTTCAGAAGTCATCCCTCGGGGAGCTTGTTAAAAGGCCATTGGCATCCCCAGGAGTGGGGCTCAATTTGCCTTTATGAATGAACTGCTCCAGAAAAATCAATGAACATGTCATTCAGGTCAAGTAAACAAATGGGTTTTCTCCTTGGGGCCTGGTGTAGGGACGGCTGAGCCTCCCCACGGGCAGGGGGGTTCCGAGAAGCTGCTCTGTCTGGGCCGAACCCTGGCTTCAGGTCAGCACCCTGTGTGGGGCCTTGGCTCCCACTGAACTCCTGTCCACTCTACCCCCACTTCCTCGTCCCCAACCCACCTTGAGGGACCCATGCCCAAAGACACAGGAGTAGAAGCAGGTTGTCGGTATTTTATGGCTGGGAAAGATCCTACATAAAAACCTTTCCCAGGGCGCCTGGGTGGCTCAGTCAGTTAAGCATCTGCCTTTGGCTCAGGTCATGATCTCAGGGTCCTGGGATCGAGCCCCACATCGGGCTCCCTGCTCAGCGGGAAGCCTGCTTCTCCCTCTGCTGTTCCCCCTGCTTGTGCTCTTTCTCTCTCTCTCAAACAAATGAATAAAACCTTAAACAAACAAACAAAACACGTTTCTCACCTTTTGCGCTTCCAGTTTTCCTCTTCCTCGCTCATTGATTCAGGGGACATTTATTAAGCACCTACTATGTGCCCAGTCATGCATATGCTAGAGGCAGGGACTTGATGACACAGAAGACATGGGCCAGGTCTCTAAAGGTCTCACGTTCTGTGCAGTGGTTCCTTCTGCCACAGAATCAATCACCAGACCAGCTTTCTAAACACACAAATCCCCAAACGATCCATGTGTGATGCAGAGAACATCCACTCATGGCCGTCTAACTCCTATTTCACTTTTCACAACAGGTTGTGCTGTTCTTATAAAATTTCCATATATATATTTTTAAGTAGGCTCCATGCCCAGTGTGGAGCCCAACATAGGGCTTGAACTCACAACCCTGAGACAAGACCTGAGCTGAAATCAAGAGTCGGATGCTTAACCGACTGAGACACCCAGGCGCCCCTCAAATTTCTATTCTTCAAAAACCGATCTTTTGCTTCTAAACATGTGAAAGGTAGACTTCATAAAAATTCCACAACCTTTCCTTTTTACTGACACCACACTCAAAGTGTGTTTATAGGTTCACGAAGCTTCCATGACATTGTAAGTTCTTCCTGCGTTGGCATCTGACAGAGGATTTAGAACCAAATACTGAGCTCATTTTAGGAAAGTGAACCAGCAGTTTCTCTGTGGAGAGAAGGTTTCCACTTACCAGAAGACGATGTCCCCCCCACCCCCCCCAAGGGAAGAGAGCTCCTCTGGTGTCTGAGGCTCTGTCTTCATCACATGGACTTTGGTGAGGGAGCTCTTTCTGCCATGTTATCATCAAAATAAGGTTTCTCACTATTAGCCATATGCAACGCATCCAGAGAATGGTGAACATTAAAAAAAGGGAAGTATTTTTCCAGATCCTTGAGGCCTTCTGGGCACACATTTAGAACTCCAGAGGTGAATTCTTGACAACATGAATCAGTTATTAAACAAAATCCTTCCGCAATATGAAGTTTTAAAGCTAAAGAAATGTATTCATCTTTTTTTTTTTCCTCAAGGCAAATCAAGATTAAATTAAAAAATAATCAATTCTGGACAACCAGACTTTTTGTGACAAATGCCCAAGGATTTATTACCTCAAAATGGTGAGACACAATAAGGGAGTCAGAGAGAAAATCCTGACGGTTCCAACTGTTCTGAGAGCCGGTCATATTTCTGCTGAGTTTCACAAAACAGCCATGTATATTAATTGTAAAAATTGCCCTGTTTGGCTAAGCAAATTGAAGTTGGATTCCTGTGGCCACCTGCAACCAAAACAGCCCCAACAGAGACCCGGAAGGATTCTAGAATATTCTCTCCGGATAACTAGGCTGCTTTTGGCGGCAACTGACTGAACAAAAACTTAATGAGGTTTTACGCTATGAGGACAGCATTTAGCTCACTTAACAGGAAGTCTGTTATGATTGTTGATTATACAAGGCGCAATGACATCATCAGGGACCCTGGGGCTTTTCATTCTTGCTCTGCCAACCTCAAGCCTTTTGTCCTAGGTGGGCCTTCTTGCACAAGATGGCCGCCGCAGCTGCAGTCCTTACGCATGCGCATCCGCCGTGGGCCGGAAGGAGGCTTTCTCTGCACCTATCATTTTGCTTTCCCAGAAGTCATCTCGGCCAACGTCATCTCAGGTCCCATTGGCTAGAATTGGGTCACATGACCACGTATAGCTGCAAGAGAGGCTAGAAAAGTGACCAGCTGTCATTTTCAGCGTCTGAGGGAGAAGCGGTCGGCTGGTGAGGCAAGCAGGAGGGGTGGCTGCAGACAGACGAGCGTTGGTAGACACCACTCCGCACTCTCCCTCTCACCTCTTAATCGCGGCTGCAAGGTAAGGGGAAGATACACGCTGGACAAATAGCAGCCCTAGTGAGTAATACATTCATTCAAGGAAAGGGTTCCACACAACAACATGTCTGCGTCGGCGTGCCCGGTGGCTGTGTTTTTGGAACCACACACGAGTGCCTCCGCTGTGAAGCAGGATGCTCTTTTGAACTGTTAACTGAGAGGTTTTGGTTTCTGGTGTTTCCTTCTTTCCACCCCTTGACCCTTCCCTGCAGTTGGCTGGACTTTCTCTGTTCATTGCCTCAGGGAAGGGGTGACACAGCAGAAATGCCGAGAGAAAAAGGATGGATTCTTGGCTTTGAATTTCAAAAACTTAGACTAAGAATGACTCCCAGGGCTGGGGAAAAAAATTAGAGGTTGGTGGTGAGTGGGGCAAGGGGCAGGCCCTGGAGAGACCATGTGGATGTGAGAGGACTCAGGGCCAGCCTCCGCCCCCGAGGGAACTATGCGCTGCAGACCCCAGGGAGCTGAGCGGAGCCGAGCTCACACCTGCAGATGGCCCAGTGTCCGTGAGCCCACCGTGGCTGCAGTGGTTTTCCCATGGACAGCAACAGGAGCCTTGCCCACTGACCAGCCCGCTGGAAGGTGCCCGTCTGTGTCCTTGGGAGCCGCCCCTTTCGACATTCCAGGACATTCAAGCCACCGCACATAGGGCTTGGTGGGGGCAAAGTGGGGTGAAAGGCAAGCCCCAGGCCCTGTCCTTGTCCCCAGAACCAGCTTGTGATCAGCCCCCGAGCTGGGAATGCAGATACTCCTGATGTGATGGTGAAGAGGAGGGGTGCTGGCGTCAGTACGTCAGTAAGTGGTCACAGTGGCATGGTGCAGCCTAGCATCGACCCAGGGAAGGGTGAGCCCGCCCCCCACCCTTTCCAGTTTCCTCACTCGCCCTGCCCTGGAGTTGGACCCCATGACAGGATCCCTGGTGCTACCTGTCAGGACCTCTAGGAGCCTCAACAGACCCCTGTTTAAAGAACATTGTTCTGATGGATGAAGCCTCACACGTCTGTGGGCTTGGTTTTATTTTGAGGAGCTCAAGTTCGTATTCCTCTGTTACAGTGTTGGAACCCATTTCGGTTTGGTGATAGGGAAACTGAGGCCCACTGGGCATACTAATTGAGTTCTTGTGATGTGTCAGCTCTGTGCTGACGTCCTTTATATATGTTACTTGGATGTATGTGACTTTGCTTAACTCTTAACAGTCCTATGAGCCAATGCTGTTTCTAATTCCATTTTATGGATGGGGCAGCTGAGACTCAGAGACGTTCAGCCACATTCCCCAGGGCACAACGCTGAGTGGCAGAGCTGGGATTTCCTACCCAACCCCCCCCCCCCCCGGGCTCCTGGATGTCTTGGCAATCTCCCAGTAAAACGACTTGCCCAAGGTCACACCGTAACCTAGGCGTGTGAGGGGAGGAGGGATAGGAGCGGAGACCTAACTCCTAACTCTTCGTCTGGGCTCTGTAGCATTCCCTGGGCCTTCTGCTCTCACTTGCGAAGAGCCAGTGGGAACTGAGCCGGGAGCAGAGAGGAGGGAACAGGGCTCCGTGGTGTGTAAGCCACACTCTGGCCCCTCTGTCACAGACGGAAGTCTAGGTGGCAGGAGGCAGCACGCGCCCTTCCCGCCTCCCCTGCCCTGCTCAGCTGACTCGGGGGAAGGGCTCCCACCACAAACACCCCACTGTTTACTTGCCCCCGTGGAGGGTGAGAGGCGTCGGGGGGCCCAGAGGGGGAACACGGCCGTACCAGCCATCACCTGGAATACATTACAGCAGCTGTGACTAATTAAACTTTGATTTCCTCAAATTTCGATCTTCTTGGAAATTCCTTCTGAGCCCGATGGTATTCCAGGCTGTGGCAGAGCGTAAATACCAGCAGAGCTACGGGGGCCTCTGGGCAGCCCATTCCCCATCTCTGTCTCCCTCTCTCTCTCTCTCTCTCTCTCTCTCTCCATTTCTTCCTGAGGCCTCACAAGAGAATCCTTCTAGATGATCTCCAAACCACAGCCCCAGGAGCTGAATTGGGGTTTCCACCTAAGTGAAAAAAATGTTTCGTCTGTTCCTCTGAGGGGAGGCAAGGATGTGATGGTGGGGGCGTCACGTCCTCCACCCCATGGGGGGGGGTGGCCTGCAGGCATCAAAACAGCCATCTGGGTAGCCTGTGTCCTGGGTTCCCACCCGTGGCTTGCCCTGAGGACCCCTAAGGTGGCCCAGTGTCCTTGGCCGGCCGGCTGGGCAGGGAGACCCAGAGAGGGACGCAGCCAGGGCCAGCAGGCGGGCACGTAGCTCACAAGAGGCGCAGCTGAGTGACTTGCTGTGGCTGCTTCTGGGTGTGGGCGCTTGGGCTTCGGGAGGTGTCCCTGCTGCCCCCCGCCCCGTCTGTGCGGGAGAGTCGGGCTAAGGCCGGCGGCCGCCATTCACCGCGCATCCCTCCTGAGCCACTTACATAAGAGCTGAGATCCCCACCCTGGTCTGTTTGAAGCCAGCAGCTACGTTTTTACTGGCACGTCACGAGGCCTTTCCATCTTGAAAATGCTTTGTGTCTTCTACCAAGGTAGGGCTTGGTGTGGAGTGGAAGGGAACGGCATGCCGTTTCTCTGGACATCTTGATTTTGGTCCGTTCTTCTTTCTTTTTAAAAGATTAAAGAGATTTTAAGGTTTTCTTTCATGATTTAAAGGCATCAACAAAATACTTGTTTCGTATAGAAAATTGGAACATAACAAGTAAGTGAGAGATGAAAATAAACATCTGTAATCCCCCCAACCAGAAACCACATGTGTTCTCATCCTGGCGCGTGCTCTTTCGGGTTGAGCGCGTGGGTGCGCCTCTCTGTGCCCTTGACAACTATTCACGGAGCGAGTGCCGTGGAGATGCCCATGTGGTGGAAGGGGCGGGGGGTGCGTGGTGTGCGGCCCGTGCACCCTGGGACGACACTGCCTGGGTTGGTTCCCAGCCCTCCCACGGGCTAGACGTGACCTTGGCCAGCTTCTTAACCTCATGAGCCTTCGTTTCTTCATCCACAATGTGGATGCAACAACCGTATCTGCCTTGTAGGGTTGTCAAGAGGATTCAGTGGGGCAATGTGCGGAAAACACTCAGCACGGGGTCTGGTACGTGGTAAGCACTCAGCACATGTCAGCTGTGACTCTTGGTACCAGGCTGCAAACAAAAATAGGCCTCTGACTGCATGAGCCCTTGGTCTAGCAGGGGCGAGAACACGCTAATCAAATGATCACACGAGCAAACGTGGTGAGAGGGACCCAGAGCTATGAGAGCCTGCGTCCAGAGGACAGATCTGGGCAGGGCAGTCCTGAAGGCCGCATGCAGAGGTGACACTTGATCTGAGACCTGAAGGATGTGGAGGGGTGAGTTAGGCCTGGTCAGGAGGGAAGAGCACTGCCGGCGAGAGAACAGCCAGGGCCTGTGGACGGAGCACTGTGGCCAGTATGGGTCCGGAGGAAGGCCAGTGGGACTGGGGTGGAGCGTGAGGGGAGCGTGAGGGGAGTGTGAGGGGAGCGTGAGGGGAGCGTGAGGGGAGTGTGCTAAGAAGCCAGAGTGGAGAGTTTGGCAGGGCCTGGACTCAGGCCTCACCGAGCACTTGAGGAGTTTTGCATTTATCCTGAGAGCAGCGGGGAGCCATTGAAAGATTTAAAGCAGGGGTGTGTAACATGATCCGATTGATTTTTAAAAGCTCCCTTTGGCTGCCTGATGGAGAAGAGATTGGCAGGAGAGGTCAGAGGAGGGGAGGGCCCAGGATCATCCTTGGCTGCCACTCTGGGCTTTGCAGTTTAGAGGGCTCTGCACTTGCCCTCCCTCGGTCTGTACCTCTCCCCATGGAGGGGGGAGGAGAGTCTGTGGGCCCAGGGCACTTGTCTCCTAGGGCCTCTCCCCCAGTTCTCCCTGCCAGGAGCCTGATTCCAAGGCTGTGGGGGCCTCTTCCTCAGGCCAGTCCCCTTACGGGAAGACCCCACTGCTAGTGTACGCACCTCGGGCCTTAGGGTGACAGAAGAGAGGTCATGTGCAAGGGGGTGGCTGCAGCCTCCACACCCTGCCCTTATCGTGGGATGTAGCGGGGCTGGCAACAGGGGGTGGGGGGCAGGGACCCATGGCCTCCGTTTGTACTCTGGGCAGGGCCCGGCCTATAGGGGCAACCCCACCATTGCCACCCTTCAGGAGAGAAGTGGCCGGACTCGAGAGGTGTTTGGGACATTAAATCTCTGGGAGCTGGTGACAGACAGGGAGATGGGGCCAAGGGGTGGGCTTCGGCCTGCACACCTGGGGGCACTGAGGGACCTCACAGAGAGGACCTGGCTTGGGTGGAGGGGAGATTCTGAGTTGAATTTGCACATGTTGAAGTGAGGATCTCTTGGGACAATTAAAAGATGTCAGATAGGCAAATCTCTCTCCCTCTCTCTCTCTCCACACACACACACACACACACACACACACACACACACACACACACATGAAACTAAAGTTCATTCCACTTATGATTGGTTTTCTTGGAATAATGTGTTGGAAAGCTCTGAGCCCAAGGAGCTTTGTCTCCACCTGAAGCCTTGTGTTGTTATTCTACCTTTAGTCATTGACACCTTAGTATGAATTAGTGGCTCAGTGCCCATCCAATTTGATTCCTGTCTGAAAGCAATTTCTGTCTGGGGTAATCTAGGAGCTTGTGCCCTGCAGGCCCTGTGTCACTGGGGAGGCCCTCATGAATGGCCGAGGACCAGCCTGGTTCATCTTGCCATCCCCTCCTCCGTGGGCAGAAAGCCCAGCTGTGGCTCTGGCTCCCAGGCCTGATGGTCAAGCCCCACCTAAGCTCCCTCGCTCCCCTCCAGGCCTCTGGCCCTGGTGCCCATTCCTACTTCTCAGCCTCAGGGTGCCTGAGCTCCACATCTCTCAGCAGCTCCCTCCTAGCTCATTCGGTTGACCAGTAGCTGCCTTTCCCCAAACTGTTCTGGCTGTGAAGGTATCTGCCTCCCACAGCCTACAGCCGCACAGCTCTGGGCTGGGGCCTGTGACCTCTTCTGCTACCCCCAGGCTGGGAGGGAGATGGCGGCACCCTCACACTTCACTGAGCCTGACCCTACTTGTACATCTGGGCCCGCGGATGAGGCCATCAGGCAGGGCTGGCTCCAGCTGGCTCCATGGCCCAGCAGTCGAGCTGCTAGCTTCCTCTCCCCTCTCCCTGATCAAACAACCACATGTGGGCTGAGCTTCTCCAGCTTCCCCAGGGCAGGGAGCCGGGGGGGGGAGATGCAACGCAGCTGGCCACGATTATTCTGGATGCTGAGTGTGGGCTGCTGTCCTCTGGGAGTGGGGCTGCCGGCTCACCTTGGCTTCACCCCTCTCCTCTCAGAGGGGCGTGGGCCTGGAACTAGTGGAGGGAGCCACAGGGAAGGGGGAAAGGAGGGGCCCACCTTTCTCCCCTCACTAAATCCAAAGGACAGAGCTGCATCCTGGGTGGGCTCTGAAGTCTTACTGGCCCGAGGACCTTGGACTTTCCAGGCAGGGAGGGGCCTTCAGAATCAGAAAGTGCTGGGCTCAGAGGGGTGGTGACTGGCCCAAGGTCACCTGGCAGCTGAGGGGGTCTCAAACTCAGATCATCTAAACCCTGATTCCCCATCCAGGACCTTTCCTATCTCATTTTAAAGACCCTAATTTATTTGTCAACAGGTCTGGACTGCATGCCTCCTGTGTGCTCATTCTAGGGCTGGGTGCTATTCCACAGAGAAGGACCCTGTTTCCACGGGGTGTACGTCTGGGGAGAGAGAGAACAAGCAATGAACAGCTAAGAGAAGCCTTAGCACAGTGCCTGGCGCCCAGGAGCTGCTCTAGAAATATGTGTTGAAGGGTAGCTTAAGTGTTCCGAAGAAAACTGGGCAACATAGCATGGTGGAGGGTGGCAGGATGGTACAGGTGGAACATTTGTGTGTCCCGAAATTCATGTGTTGAAATCCTAACCCCCCATGTGACGGTATTAAGAGGTAGGGAATTTGGGAGGTGATTCGATCCTGAGGGTGGATCTTTGAGCACCCTTTGAGAAAGGGCCCCCAGGGAGCTCTCCCTCCCCCTCCTTCCATGTGAGGGCACACCAAGAAGCAGGCAGTTTGCAGCCTGGAAGAGGGACTTCATCAAGAACCTGACCACGCAGGCACCGTGATCTCAAACTCCGGCCTCCAGAGCAGCGAGAAATCAATCTCAACATGTTGTTTATAAGCCGCTCAGTCAATGGTAATTTGTCATAGCAGCCCAAACTCCTACAGATGACTGCGTTCAGGTGGTCGAGGAAGTGTTCTCAGCAGAAGTGACATTTGAGAACGATAGGATGGACTCGGTCACGGGACAATTTGGGGCCAAAGGGTTCCACAGACAGTCACAGCCAGTGCAAAATCCCTGAAGTTGGAATGAGGTCACTGCCGCTGGAGCAGAGTGAATGGGAGGCAGGGTTGGGGAGGAGTTCAGAGAGATCGGTGGAGACCAGATCAGGCAGGTCTTGGTAAGGAGAAGGCAGGATGATCTCCCTGGGACTCCATAGCTGATCGGTTCCAGGCCGACCTCCCAAATGGATGAGGCCCTTGGAGGAACCCCATACCTCTGTAGCCCAAGGCAGCTTCTTTCCTGTCTTGTTCTTCGGAGAAGAGGAAGGCAGCCTGGTGTGTCACAGTGCCAGGGCCTGTGAGTGTGGGGACCAGAGTTGTGGTCTGACTGGTTATGTGACCTTGAGTCAGTCCCCCCCTCCTCTCTTGCTGTCAATCTTATTGGAAGTGAGAGAATTGGGTTCTCATCTCTGCAGATGGCACATGCGGGGGGTGGGGGTGGGCAGGAGACCAAACAAAGCTCAAAGTGATTAAACAGGTGTCTGGCTGGGCTTGCCCGTGATTGCATCCAAAGCCATGCAGGAGGTTTTCGTGTCGGGGACGCTTGGGCCTGTTTGTGACAGCACCGTTGTCCTCAATATTCACTGTTCCTTAGGGCTGGGAATGGAAGGTTCCTGCAGTACAGGCTGGTGGACAGCAGAGGGCACCAATTGAATGGCCAGGGATCCTGGGAAGGAGGAAGTAGTTGGTCTGGGGTTGGTACATAATGGTTGGTGGCTACCAAAGATTTCACTTTCAGAATAATCAGTGACAGCTGGTATGTATCCACGTGGATTCATTTAACAAAGACCCACTGTATGCCACTCTATGCTGAGCAATGTATTAGGTTTCAGGGAAATAGAATATGACGTGGGTCGGGAATAGGAATTAGCTTTTATCTTGAACGTTAGTTTGCTTTGATTGGAGCACGATGCCTGGCACATAGTGTTAAGAAAAATTCTGAGGCTGCATCTTGATTAAGGGGAGTAGAATGCTATGATTATTTAGCAATGTCTGTAAAGGTGAGCTGAAAGAAGGGGCAGGATGAGTGTCAAGTCTTTGCTGTCTCTTCTCTAATGCAACCTCATTATTGGACAATTAAGTAAATCAAGCCTCAGAGACGCCAGGTCATGCAGATGGCAAGTGGCAGAGTTAACAGAATGTACGTCGTGTAATTGGGTAGCCTTGTTTCTGGAGCTGAAGAAGTTGCATTGCCCGGCCTGCAGGGACTCTCTGGACATTGGTGCCACCACCAGTGATCATTGTGGTCACTGGAATGCTCGATGGTGGGGAAGGGCTATGATATTGGCTGCTTACAGGGCCAATCTGGTGGCCAGTAGGGCAGGATGGACCATTCCAGAGCCCACCAGAGGGTCCGAGCCGCAAGCTTGACCCAGGCCACTGGACTGGGGACCCCATGTTCATTCCACAGCACCCCATGCCTGCTGAGTTTCCACGGACTTCAGATGGAAGGAGGACACGGGGCTGGGCCCTGTGGTGGGAGGTATGGAGGTACTGAGTCAGAGTTTTTATGTAAGGCATTTACTGCCTATTGGTGGGGACACAAACACGAGGCAGAAGGCGAAAGAGCTAAGCAGAGGCCCCAGCAGCCCTGGGACACGGGAGGGGCAGTCAGTTCTCACCAGGGGAGGCCTGGGGAGGCCTCACGAAGGAGGTGCTAAAATGGTAAATGTTAAAATAAGTTATATATTTTTAAGAAGCCATATTTATTGCAGACAATTTGAAAGATAAAACATAAAAAATAAAATTATAAGAAGCCTGTAATCAATCTCATTATACAAAAATAATTACTATCAACATCTTAACCATGTATTTACACATAAATACGTGTGTATATATGTTCAGATTTTCTTTTTTTTAATCACCTAGTGTGGTGGTGCTCAAAGTGTGATCCTTGACTGGAAGCCTCCCCTGGGAACTTGTTAGAAATGCAAGTTCCTGCTCCCTCATCAGAGACTCTGGAGGTGGGGCCCAGCAGCCATTCGAATAGGCCTTCCAGGTGATTCTGATGCTGGCTCGAGTTTGAGAACCACTGACTTCGTGTATTACGTGTGACTTTCCTTTGTCATGAAATATTCTTTGGCAATTTGATGTTTAATGCTGGAGCGCTCTCTTACTGTAGTGACTTGATTAATTCTCTGAACCAGTGCTGCGGTGACGTCTCAGGCGTGCGTGTGGCTGGGTGTCCAGCGGACCTTGTGGAGGTGGTGGCCTTTGAGCTGGCCCAGGACAGGAGGCAAGGGGGTCACTGCTGGCAAGACTGGGGGCTGTCTCTGGTCTGCGACGGCCTTCGGCCAGGAGCGGCCAGAGCTGTCCCTCCCCCTCCACCCACTCCCCGGAGTGGCCCTGGCAGAGCAGGAAGCAAGTGGTGAACTGTCAACATCAATTGGAAGGGACTGAGGCGAAAGGAGTCCAGATTTCCTGGGGCCCATGGTCTGTGCCGCAAAACAGAGAGAAGCCACACTGTTAGGCCCGAGGAGAGAGAAGTCACTAATAAAACGGCTTTGGTGCATGACCTTGCCGGCCTCAGCTTGGGTTTCCTTTTGTTTTCTTGTGTGTTGGTTTTCCCTCTGTGTCTGGAGAAATGTTGGAGCTCCCGTCTGTCTTAGAATGTCCAACTCTGCCTGCCTGAATAGCCACTGTGAATCCGGCCTCTGTCCTCTCTCCTGACACAAGCTCCCAGTTTCAAAGTTGGGCCTCTATAGGTTCTCCATGGGCCCCCACCTTTAACAGCTCTGCCCCAGAATGCCTCGGCCCCAGCTTCTCGAGGCTTTACCATCCAATTTTTATCTTTGGCTCAGCTCTCAGGTTAAGCACATACAGAAAGAAGCTTCTGGAAACTAAGGGGCAGCTCCCACCAACCCAGATTAATTGAGATGATGAGTGAATGGACAAGGAGTGATCTGTGAGCTGATGCCAGCACCCCCACCCGCAACAACCTAGCAGTGGTTGGGGGGGGATCCCCATGATCCTGACAGCCAGCGGGAAGTTAGTCTCACCTTGAGCCCCAGAGCACTGCAGCAGGGCTGGACTTTGGGTGGGAGCTGCAGAGAAGGTCAAGGCTGAGGCAGCCCCTGCCTCTGAGTGGGAAGCCCAGGCCAGCACCCTGGTCCTGCCTCTCTCCCGCTCAGTAAACTTGTTGTGGCTCCCTAGCCAAGGAAAATCCCAAAGTCCTAGCCTGGCCTCGAGGACCCCTCTTCCTGTGGCCCAAGATCTCTCCAGCGGTACCTCCTAGAATAGTGCCCGCTAAATACTGGCGGAATGAACGAGCAAACGAATGAATGAGTGAATGAATGCCTCACACTCTAGCCAGGCAGCTCACTCCTTAGGCTTGATGCATGTTCTGTACTTCTGTCCTGCTCTCCTCAGCTCACCCACACTCTGCCAGTGCTGCAGGGCCTGGTCTACAGGGGATGCTCCCTAAAGGTTCAACAAGGGAAGTGTCAATGCAGGATGAATAAAAAGATAGACTTATGTTCCAGATGCCTGATGAGGTCATCTCCACCCCCTCGTGGTCTACGTGTGCTGATTGCCTCTCAGGGCCCGTGTGGCTTTGTTCGCACCTGCATCCGAAGCTCTGCATGTGTGTCAGGGCTGGGGCGGTTTCTTTGTACCCCCAGCAGAGTCCAGGGCTGTGCCAGGCTCAGACCAGGGTCTGCCTGCTGCACCCCACTCCTGACGGGTCGGACTCAGTCCATAAGTGACAGAGCCCTCCCCATTTAAGCCGGGAAGAGAATATCCTGTTTTGGGTTGTAAATATTTATCACCAAATTTTACTCACTCTGATTCCCGAAAGGAAGATCAGAAAAGACATGTAAACACTAGAAACATTAATTCAAGGCCAAAAGAACAGAAACAGTGAATGGAACTGAGGAAATGATTGTACCAGAAAATCTAGTGGAACCCCAATTTGTCCCTGAGCTTCCTGGCCATTTCACCGAGACCCAGAGAGGGAGAATAACAAATGCCACGTGCCGGGCACCAACTCAGTGGACCCTGATGAGAGCCCTGTCCCACAACTGCCACTCTATCTCCACTCCACAGATGGGGAAACTGAGGCACAAAGAGGCGAAGTAATTTTCCGAGGCCCCACACCTGTGTCTCAGAGCTGGTTCTTAGCCACTGCCCTATCCTGCAGTTCTCTAAATGAGAAGGAGGAAAGAAAGGGGAAACGCTAAGGACCCATCCATCCCTGAGTATTTCTGGAGTCTCTGCTGGATCCAGCACACGAGCAGGGCCGGGGCCAGGCTCTCTCCAGGGTTCCAGCTAAGGTGTGGTCGCCTCTCGGTGGCTCAGTCTGTTTCTTCTCTCAAGTATCTTCCCCGTAGGAGCCACAGCCTGAACTCAGAAGGGTGGCCATGGCGGCATTTCAGGTGGTAAGTGGGGAGCATGTTTCAGGCCCGTCCAGCCACACCATGGGGGAGGTTTCCTCCTCTGTTGAGGCTGACGCCAGCTCCCCCGGCCTCCGGTGGCTGTGGGCTTCTTGGCAGGGGCTGCCGAGTCCCAGCCTCGGAAGAGGGTTGGTGTTCAGAGATCTCTGTCCAGGGAAAAGCAAACCCATTTCTTGAAGAGCTGCAACCATAAGGAGTGTCAAGCTTACCTGTCAAGAAGACACAAGAAACTGCTTTGAGACACGAGAACGTTCTCGGGAAGCCCCGGAGTCTGATCTTATGGGATCTTTAGCCTCTTTTGAAGGAGCGCAGTTGTGACCTCTGACCCTGGCTTGGCCATCCCTCACCACCTTTGTGGCTCCCTTGGTGGCAGCCACTGCTTATCAGTCCTACGTGGGTCTGACCAGTGCCCTGCTCCCCCTCCTTTACCAAGAGGCTCAGCGGGTCACTGGATTTGGGGCTTGGATGGGACCTTGGCTGTCCCCTGTGGGGCATGTAACAGGGGATGCAGGCCACCCTTCAAGGCAGGAGAACCTGATTCCGATCCCAGCTCCTCTCTCTGTGGAACCTTGGATACATATCTTCAAACTCGGGGAAATCTCAGTCATGATGTTTTTACATTTATTTTCTGCCCCATGCTCAGTGATTTTTCCTCCTTGGACTTCAATTACACATACCTTAGACAGTTTGGTATTGTCCCAAAGATCCTTGAGGCTCTATTCACTTTTCTCCAGTCTTTTTGTCTCCCTGTTCTTCATACTGAGTAATTCCTATTGTTCCGATTTCAAGGTCAGATCCTTTCTACTTCCATTTTAATCTGCTTGTAAGCCCATCTGGTGAATTTTTCAGTTCAATTATTGCACTTTTCAGTTCTAGAACTTCTGTTTGGTCTTTTAAAAATTAGTTTTACGAGACCAGTGCTCTAACCCCTGAGCTATGGAGCCCCTAAAAATTAATTTTAATCTCCTGCTGAGTTTGGGTTATGTTTTCCTGTTTCTTTGCACGTCTGATAATTTTTGACTGCATACTATGGATGATTCTTTGTTAGAGACTCTGTATTCTTTTATCTTCTTCCGAAGGTTTTTGGTTTGTGTTTGATTAGGTGGTTTAATAACTGGCCTATCACCTTGAACTTGTGTGGACTTGGTTTTACACTTGGTTAGGGTAGACTTGGGAAGCCAAAGGGTTTTTTCAAGCCCCTCTAATGTGCTGGGACTTAACCTCCAGATTCATTCTTCCCTGTGACTCTTGTCCTGGCTTGTTTTAAGTTTTGGCTGAGAGGGTCTAGAGTGGCGCCACTCAAAGGCAGGATTTCTCATCCTTGGCACTGTTGACATTTTGGACTGGCAATTCTCTGTTGTGGGGGCCACCCTGTGCATTGTAAGGAATGTTTAGCAGCATCCCTGGTCTCTACCCACTTGATGTCAGTAGCAACCCCCATAGTCATGACCATCAGCCTCTCAGCCAAAACTTAAAACAAGCCAGGACAAGAGTCACAGGGAAGAATGGTTAAGAACCATTGGTCTAGTGGGTAGTCTTACTTTAAGATATTTGGAAAGAACCTCCCATTAATAAAGTGCCTCAAGTACATTTTGACATTCTTCTCAAATAAGGTTACACACCCATCACAACAGGGCCCTTGACTGGGCTGAGAGAAAAACCTGGGTCCCATTTGTGTACCTCACTGCTGAAGTATGCTACAAGTTCATATGCATTAAAATAAATCTGGGAGCAATCTTGGGAATATCGCAAATTACAGTATAATTCTCAGGGTGTTAAATTTGCTATATGTAAATATTTTAAATAGACCTTGACATTTGCAACTTTGTGTTGGCATTTTTCTCCACTTTTAGATATGATTAGCCTTCCACGATGGAAATGACTGGGGCCTCCACTGTCTGTGGGGGTCGGTGTATATTCTCTTCCTGGTCTCCTTGGTCTGTGTTCCAGCATGTTCTGCTGATGGTTTCTTGCAGTCTTTCCAAGGAGATGTCTCTATTCCTCCCCTTCCCCTTTCAGTCTCTCTCCTCTTTCCGACAGGAAGAGCCCAGGGCCCAGGGTCAGGTGAGACAGGGTCCCGGTGGGAGAGGGGGGTGGGCTCTGGTGAGCTTGTGGGGCTGGTGCCACGGGAGGCTGCAGAGAGAACTTTCTTCAGGCCTGCTCTGGGCTGAGGTGTCAGCAGGATATTTGGAGGAAGAAGGAAGTAGTTTGGCTTGCTGGGGCTTAACCTAAACCACACCGGTTTTCTCTACACGGCTTCTTGGCAACTTAGAGACCAAATATGGTTAAAAAGAAATGGCAGCCCAAGATAAGTGAGGACACCACAGGACAATACTAGGGTGCTTTACATGCATACAGATCTTCCGGCCCCACAAGAACCTCCAAAGTGACCCCACAGCAGCCGTTGTCACCCCTGAGAAAGGATGAGCAGGGAGGCATTAGAAGGCTGGTGGGGGCGGGAAGGAGAAGGGATGGGGGCTTTGTATCATTTTCAAAAAAGGGAAGTAGGTGGATTCTGGGAAATCACTGACCAACCATGAGGGCTGCCTTGTGCTGCTGTAATGTTCTAGAACAGACCCCAGAACAGCAGCTGGAAGTGATGACTGCTGGGGACAAAGCCTCGCCCTACTAACTTGATTTTCCTCCATGCTCTGATGAGCAGTTGACGTGTTAGCACGAGCAGGTGGAGCATGACCCAGCAACCTCCCAAACGTTGTGCCCAGTGGGTCCGCCTCACCAGGAGCCCTTCCTTCCTGGGTCCCGAAGCTCCCGCCATAGCCCGGTTTGTGTTCGTTCCTCCGACTCTCACCTCCTTATGCTCCTCTCTTCCTCTCACTTCTGGTGACTCTGGGCCTTCATCCTGTTGTTCCTTGCACCTGCAATACTGGTCCCCTTGGGTGTTTCCTAGCCAACTCCTCCTCCTTCGTCCAGACTCAGCTGAAAGATTACTCCTCCGGGGAGGCCTCGGCTCTGCCTGCTCAGGGTCCCTCTTCTTGTGTTCTGACTAAGCCCCTGGCGAGGGTTGGTTCCATGTCCGGCCCGACTGTAAGCTCAAGCATCTGTTTTGTATGTAGCTGTGAGCGGAGGGCACGTATCAGGTACACAAGGAATCTGTGTAGGAGTAAAATGAAGTCTTTAGAGCTTAGCTTGGCTCGTGTCCTGAGATGTGGTCAAAAGACCCGTGGGTTGTTAACCTGGAAAAGAGAAGGTTCGGAGGAAGGCTGTCATGAAGAAGACAGGCTTTAGAGTTACAGACGTTGTTAAAAAGAGCAGAACCGGGGCCTTCAGGTAGAAGTCAGAGGGAGGCAGGTTTTTGCTTACTCTAAGTGAAACCCATTTGTGCCAGAGACTGCTGGTTACCTATTCCTTCTTTAGTAACAGAACCCCAGTTTTGCTCAGGGTATCTCTGTGTCATTAGAAGGTCACGTTTTCACTCTGTCTTGTAGCTAGGTGTGACCATGTCACTAAGTCTGTGGCCAGTGGGAGTTGTTGGGTGGGACTTTGGGAAAGGCTCTTAAAGAGGGATCAGACAGTGGGCACATGCCATTTTTACTCTTCCCCTCCTTCCTTCTTCACATCTAGAATTGTAGACCTGATGGCTGGAGCATCAACAGCTGTTTTGGAACAGGAAGAAACCATGAGCATGGAAGCCATGTGTGGTAGATAGTGGAGGGGAAAGAAGGATCTGGAAGTATTAAGGACATTGCAGAACTGCCACACCCACTCTGCCTTTCCTTTAGTTAAGGCATGGGCACTGGGTTTCTCAATGTGCATTCAAATCCAGTCTTAACTGGTACACCAAATCTTCCCCTCCACCCCTTATGAGGGTCTCCATTTTTGGTGCATTTAGGGAAAAGGCCATTTGATTTCACCCATCCTGCCTCTCTCTGCTCTGTGGCCTTAGACATCCCTGTGACTACCTGCTCCTGACCCTCTCTGCCCCACTCTGGATACCACTCCTCCGCCTTCGTCCTCATGAAGCTGCTCCAGCACAAGATTGCTGTGTACGGCAGGCATTTCCCGAAGGTCAGGGGGCAGCAGGGGACCATTGCCGCACAGAGCAGGGACCAGTTTCAAAATCAATGCCAGATACCATGTTTCTAGAAATGTCTTGGCCACACCCTACCAGCTGAGATGTCTTGTTTGCAATACTCTTCCTTTGATCCCCAAAGAAACTGTGTTTCTCCTGCATCTCTCCCCCCCATCTCCAGCTGCTAGCCAGTGGGCCCCACCTTCGGTTCCCCTCCCATGCAGAGCAGGTAGGACCTGGGCCGCCTCTGGCTCCTGGTCTTCATCCACATATGGTATTACATGAAATTATACCTTTTCTTTAATCTTGGATCACATTTTTAGATAAGGTCCCTTCCCTCTGATCAAAGCAAACCCTGGGGCTAGGAAGTTGGGGCTGTTTCTTTGTAGATGCAGAATCAGCATGTCCCACGTGGGGGCCAGGAATCCGTATTTTTAATAAGTTCCCTGGGTGGGGGTGGAGGGGTGCGGGTTCCTGAGCCCCAGAGAGGGACAACAACTAGCTGAAGGTGACCCGCAAAACCTGAAGTAGATCTCAGATCTGCTAGAACCTCTTCCAGGACCCCTAAACTACCCTGGGCTGCAGCTTGGACTCCGGGTTTCAAGTCATCCTGTGAGATCCCAGCAGGCCCGTCTGCCAGCAGATCCACATCAGCTTCCTCAGCCTGCTGGCTGACTCCACAGCAGGCCTCCGGCACTCTGGAGTTTAGCCTAGGAGCATCAGAAAGAAACTCAGGAGCTCATCCGGGTCCCCTCCGAGTATGGAAGCCACTGTCCTCCTGTGGCGATGGAGGGTACATGGAGGTTACCCTGGCCCAGAGGGGAAACTGAGGCACAAAGAAAGAGACTGGCCTTTATCATCATTTGCAGTGTGCTTCATTTTGAGAGGTCAGTGGTGCAGGGCCAGTAAGCTGCACAGGATGGGAGGGTATCATCTGTTACTGTTTCTGTTCATGTGAAGGAACGAAACCTAAAGGAGAGTTGAAGCTTACTGGACAGAAAAATAATAGGAGTGTATTTCCATTTGTTACAGCTTCTCTCTGGTAGAGGGGTTGTAGTAGGGTTTGTGTTCCTTTATTTTCCAAGCTTTCTGTACAGGCACACCTCCTTTTATTGTGCTGGCTTTATCGTGGTTGCAGGTTCTGTGGTGTTTTTTGTTTTGTTTTGTTTTTACAAATTGAAGGTTTGTGGTAACCCGGCGCGGAGCAAGGCTGTTGGCACCATTTTTATCCAGAAGCATTTGCTCATGTCTCTGTGTCACACTTTGTTAATTCTCACAGTATTTCCGAGTTTTTCATTATTATTTTATTTGCTATGGTGATCAGTGGTCAGTGGTTTCTTGAGACGGAATCTACTCCTCCTGGTGAAGATGCTGTGAGGATTGTTGAAATGACAACAAAGGATTTCGAATAGTATAGAAACTGAGTTGATAAATTAGGGGCAGGTTTGAGAGGATTGATTCCAGTTTCAAAAGAAGTTCTCTTGTGGGTAACATGCTATCAAACAGCATCGCATGTTCCAGAGGAATCGTTGGGGAAAGGAAGAGTCAGTCCATCAATGAGGCAAATTTGATTGTTGTCTTATTTTAAGAAATTGCCCCAGGGGCGCCTGGGTGCTCAGTTGGTGAAGTGTCTGCCTTCGGCTCAGGTCATGATCTCAGGGTCCTGGGATCGAGCCCTGTGTTGGGCTCCCTGCTCAGCGGGGAGTCTGCTTCTCCCTCTGCCTCTGCTCCCCACCCCTCCCCCGCTCGTGCTCTCTTTCTCTCTCTCTCAAATAAATAAAATCTTAAAAAAAAAAAGAAATTGCCCCAGCCTCCCCAACCTGCAGCACCCAGCACCCTGATCAGTCAGCAGTCATCAACATCGAGGCAAGACCCTCCACCAGGAAAAAGGTTACAACTTGCTGAAAGCTCAGGAGATGATTAGCGTTTTTTAGCAATCAAGTATTTTTAATTAAGGTATGTACATTTTTTTAGACATATTGCTGTTGCACACTTAGTAGACCACAGTACAATGTAAACATAACTTTTGTATGCATCGGGAATCCAAAAAATTCGTTTGATTCGCTTTATTGTGTTATTTGTTTTATTGCCGTGGTCTGGAACTGAACCTGCAATATCTCCGAGGTGTGTCTGTATTACTAATAACGAGTTATATTTGTATTTAGGGTCAAGGGGAGAAAATCCTGTCCAGGGCCAACAGGAATATTGGGGGAGTTGTGCTTCAGACACTTCATGTCCCCTCTCCTGCTTTGTGGCTGGCCTGGGTGGCCATCCCTCTGCCATCCCTCTGGGGCAGGTGGGCCGGTCGGGTTCCTGCCTGTCTCCTGGAATCCCAAGGAGGTCCTGCCCCCTGGGGACACTGGTACTTGCTGACGCCTCTGCGCTGACATTTGAGATTGGGGTTGCGAGGGATTTTCTTACTGGATTTGGGCACGGACCACCTGGCCTTTTGAATCCGAGCGTGCCCAGCTGTGGATGGACACACTTCTGATTACGGGCAGATACACGGGGAGCTGGATTTAGCTCAGGAAACAGCTGCAGGTGTGGGCCACCTCTGGCTGGAGCACATGGGGGCTCTACCACCCAGGTGTGTTCGGCATTATGGTCACTCACGCTTAAAGGCTTGAGGCTAATTCTCCCCATCCCACCCCCCAGTCAGAGTCAACACGGAGATCCACAGGCTAAGGGGTTGGGGGATTGGGGTTCTCTTTGTGTCTGTGCAATGCTGGGCAAGTCACTTAACCTCTCTGAGCCCCTGTCTCCTCACCATTAAAGTCACGGGGCAGAGGAAACTGATTGCTGAGTCGCTTCTGTGGCCGACATTCTGGGATTCTGTTTGGCCTCTGGCGGGTCGTGCTAATAGCTGGAGCCCCAGGGAAATGTGGGAGTGTTCCTGAACAGAATTACATCTATCCCAATGGACAGACCCTGATGGGAGTTGGGGGGAGGGACAGGAGGACCCCAGCTGTGCCGACAGTCAAACCTTTTAATCATGGCTCTTTGGGGTGGTGTAGGGGTGGTGATGGGGCAGGGCTCTGTGGATGAACTCAGGCAGTTGTGATCCCTAGAACGTTGATTTTTAAAGAATCCGAATTTCAGAGGTTTGGACTGCACTGAATGGTACTCACAGGGAGTGACTGTAGAACTGTGAGCAGGTTCCCTTCCCTGCGTGGGCCTTGCGCCACATCTGTTCAGAGAAGGGCTGGACTTCTAGGTCTCCTAAGATCTCCCCAAGCTCGGCTGCCCATGGGCCTTACACGTGACACTGACCAGACCCCCCGCAGTCGCCGTCGTGGCTGCCATCTTCCGAGAAGGGGCGATGTGCCAGGCACTCAGCACCTGCCTGGCCTCGGGGCCCAATATCCAGAGACGGAGACCGAGGCTCAGAGAGGTGAAGCCACTCGCTAAGGTTGCATGGCTCGTTGGAGACAGAGCCGGGGCTTGAACCCTGGTTTCCTGTCCCGGGAGCCTGCGCTCTTTGCTGCTTTGCTGTCCCGTGTCCTGTCCCCATTCCCTCCCCGGGCGCCTCTTCTCTCCGTCGTCATTCCCCTTCGCCTCCTCCAGCCTGCTTCTGTCTTCCCCTGCAGGTCTGCCCCACTCTGCGGGCCCAGCTCTGCCAGGGTCTCTAGTGTCCACTTAGCTGGGAGGATGCTCTGTCCCACAGTGCTCGCCCCGCCTGCCCAGCGGCAGCCCTGCCCGCTGCGGGGCCCTTCTGGCTTGCAACCAGTTGCTACGGAGAAACCCTGAGCTCGATTTTTCTGACCACCCAATGGCCACCGTTACCTCCACTTAATAAATTGCCCGGGAGCAATGGGTGGTCGACGGCAGGGGCCTGCGCGGGCCGAGTTGGAAATTAAAAGCAGTGGCCAAGAGTGGGTTTGAATGCAGCAACAGGAACCATGAATATTTTACAAGAAACCGGAATTATTAATGTTTCAATAAAAAACAAAACCCCAATGTCCATGTGAAGATTACATGCGACTTCAAGCCTTCAGAAAACCACTGTGGTCCTCCTCCACGCTCTCTTAAACCACTCAGCAGAGCTTCGCTTAAACCATCCCCATCTCGCCAACCCTCAACCCACCAGCTCTAAATGGTGGCGGGGAGGGCTGCATCCGCCCGGCCGCCCTGATAATTAGCGCCGCCCCCACCTTCCTTCGGAGCTACGGGCGACCAGAGAAATATTTCTGGAAGACTATTTACGAACTTCCCCATAATCATCAATCATACGGTTAAGAAGGAATGGAGCAAGATTTCTTACCTCAAGGAGCCTCTAATGCAAAAAAGCTATTTACTGGGCACGGACGGGGGCTGAGATTCTGATGCCATTACTATAGAATACATAATAGCATCAATAATTAAGTATAAATTGGATTTAATATTTTATGCTGGCGACATGTAATTTACACTCTACCCGAGAAATCAAAGGTCATGTCTGAAATAAATGAGTGTGGGGTCGAGCCTCCAGTGGAATTAGTGCTTTTCCCCTCCTGGTATTTGGAGCTGATGACAAAGAGCAGGAGAGGCTCGCTGGGCCGTGGGGAGTGTGGGAAGAGTTGGGGTCTGGGAGCCTTAGGGAGACGCTGGCCTCTGGAGTGTGGCTCTCTAAAAGAGGCCTCAGGCCTCCCTGGGGTGGGCGGAGGCTTCTGGAGGCTCTGGGCGGGGGCACTGGAACGCTGGTGTTGGGGAGGTCAAACGCAGAGCAAGTCCGCCCCTGAGATGGATGGGCAAGGTAGGTTGTAGCACTGGAGAGCTGGCGGCGTCCTGAGGGGAAACTGAGGCCCAGAGAGGGGAAAGGGTTTCCTCAGAGCCACGCAGTGACTCAGCGGCAGGGCCACAATAGGACTCTGGGCTCCTGACTGCCAGCGTTTGTCAGAACTCCTCTGACCACTGGGACGGGGGGATCCTGGCCTCGGACCTCTGGGTGTGTGTGTCGGTTTCTCTGTTGGAGACACTGACCTTGGCCGGGGCTGGAGCCTGGCTCTGTCCTGTGTGGTTCTCAGAGCTGTTTGGCCATGGCCAGGGGGGTGAGGGGGGGAGGCTTGGTCTCTGAGGTGGAGGATGGACTCAGGCGGGAATCGTGGTGAAGACTTGGGCGATGGATAGGCGAGGATGCCCCCCTGCGAGGGGGGCTGAAGGTCTGGGTTGCTGTTTGGCATTAACAAGCCAAGCGTGTGTGCTCGCTCAACCCTTTTGTAGCTTCCCACTGTCCCAGGAGAAAACCCAGGGTCCTCTTCTTGCCTTACAAAGCCCTTCACCACCTTCCTCTCGGTCTCCTGCCTCACTCCCACATGCACCCTGATCTCCAGCTACACCAAATCCGGCAGTGCCCCATGGGCTGTGCTCTTCTCCCTCCAGGCCTTGACCCTGGCCCTTCCCTCTGCCTGGGGCACCCTTGCCTGTGTGGGCACCCCATGACTCCCTCTTCCTGGTCTCTGCCCAAGACTCTTTCCTAAGCAGTCCCTGCCCATCCTCGCCCTGCTTCACCTTCCTCCCTCGTGCTCATCAACACCGGCATTTTATCACTCGCAGGTTTGTTGTAGGTCTCCCCTCACTAGGATGTCAGCCCGGGAACCTCATTCAGTCTGCTCACTGCAGTTTACACAGCGCCTAGAGCAGGGCTTGGCTCATAGTATGTGCTCAATTAGTATTTGTTGACTAAAAGAACAAAAGACTCAGGTTCACTCCAAGTTATTATTTTTTTTAAAGATTTTATTTATTCATTTGAGAGAGAGAGAGAGCGCGTGCGAGCTCGAGTTGGGGGCGGGGCTGAGGGAGAAGCAAACTCCCCGCTGAGCAGGGAGCCTGATGCGGGGCTTGATCCCAGGACCCCGAGATCATGACCTGAGCTGATGGCAGCCACTTAACTGACTGAGCCACCCATGTGCCCCAAAATAGACACTTTTTAAAGAAGATTTTATTTATTTGAGAGAGAGAGAGACAGAGAGCGTGCAAGCATGAGTAGGGGAAGAGACAGAGGGAGAGGGAGAAGCAGACTCTCTGCTGAGCAGGGAACCCAAAGTGGGGCTCGATCCCAGGACCCTGAGATCACAACCTGAGCCGAAGGCAGATGTTTAACTGACTGAGCCACCCAGGTGCCCCTCCAAGTCATCTTTTATGTCTTTGCACACCCATCACCTCTGTCAGGGAAGTCTTGATTCTCCCTCCTGATTGCCCCCAAGCCCCCCACCCCTCTAAAGTGAGTCAGGTGTTTCCTCAGCACCCCACAGGACCACATTCTAGCACTGTTCTTGGGGTGAACAGTGTCTGTTTTCTTGTCTGTGCCCCTACCCATGCTCTGGTCTCCGAGGCTCCCTCAGGGCTAGTGCAGGCCTGCCTGCCATAGGAGCTCACTAAGTGAGTGCTGGGTAGATGCATGGATGTACGGGGCCCCAGACATGTGGAGTGCTGGTGGGCATCTTGGCATGGGAAGCAGATAGAAGTGGGGAGGGATCTGGCCCAAGGCCTGAACTCTAGGCTGTGGGGGTTTCTAGAAGGTGCTAAGGCTGGCTCAGGAGGTGGCTCCAGCCAAGAGGCGGCTCCAGCCAAGAGGCAAGGGTGGGGACTAGGAAGCAGATCCCTCCCTCCTGCACTGCACCCTCCCCCCAACTCAAATGCACAGGCTGGGCCGGGAGCTGTGAGGGGCCCAGGAGAGGGGCTGTTTCCTCATCTGTGTTCTGGCAGGTTGGACTGGATGGGCCATGCTGTGGACTGAATGTCACCCCCCAGATTCGCGTGTTGAAACCCTGTCCCCAAAATGATTGTATCGGTAGGGGAGGCTTGGGGAGGTGCTGAAGTATGAGGGGGGAGCTCTAACGCATGGGATTAGTGCCCTTATCAAAGAGGCTCCCGAGAGACCCTAGTCCCTGCTGCCATGTGAGCACACGGGGAGGGAAGGTGCCAGCTGGGAGCCAGGAAGAGGGCCCTCTCCAGAACGCGATCATTTAAGCACCTTGATCTTGGACTTCCGGCCTCCAGAAATGTGGGAGATAAATTTCTGTTATAAGCCACCCAGTCTGTGGTATTTTGTTATAGCAGCTGAACAGACCAAGACAAATACCAAAGCCTTTCCAGTTTGGAAATGCCCACTTGGCTGTGACCTGGGGGTAGGGGTGGGTCATCTGGGGCGGGAATGACTGATGTTTGTTGAGGGGCCAGATACTACTTCGGATTTTCTTCAAGTATCCTCTCATTTACTCTCCACACGGCCCCATGAGGCAGATACTGTTATTCTCCCCCCTTTACAGAGGAGGAAATGGAGGAGACTAGTGGCTTTGCCCAAGCTCACAGGCAGCTAGCCTGTGCTAGAGTCTAGAATTGAACTAGATTGACTGACTCTGGAGTCTAGACTCCAAACACTGTTGCCCTACCTGATGGCTGAGGTTTGCCCCCGAATGTCACCCTGGGGTTGGGATGGGGGTGGGTGTTTGGTCTGCATCCTTGTTAAGGAGTAGCTCAAATGGAGGGCCCGGGGGTGGGGGCGTTAAATGCTGAGGGAACCTGGAATAAGGGGAGCACGTGCCCTTCAGCACATGCCCCTCCCCCAGAACTTGAGCCCCACGGGGGCCAGGGCGGCCTCTTTCTTGCCACCGCCCTCCCTGCCCACAAATGTAAACTCGACTGAGACTTAGCCACCTACTCTCTGTGTGAGCTGCACCTTCCCTCTCTGGGCGCCAGGGGCCTCGTTTGAGGCGGTGGATACAAGCTGTCAAGCACGCTTCCAGCTTTATCAGCCTGGGATGCCATGAGCCTGCCTGTGATCTTCCTGCCCCCCCCCCCCCTTCCGGCTCCTGCAGGCCGGACCCAGGGAGAAGCCACAGGGCTCAAGGGTGTGTTAATGTCGCCCATGCTGGTCAGCCTCATGGGCCCAGAACACGGTGGACAGACACTGAACTTGGACGGGCAACTAGAAGAGCATAGCCTGGTGGTAAATGTTTGTTGAAGCGAATTAATCCGGGGCGGGGAGGGGAGCGCTCTCAGCAGAGGCCGCTTGGCCAGGCTGTGTACTTCTGTCTGGTGGAGGTTCCCATGCCTGTGGAGAGGGCTCGATCCTGAGAGGGTGGGGACCGTCTGGCCAGGGGACTAATCCCATGCTGAGGCTGAGTTCACTACCCCGAGGTCCCTGATCTTGTCTGGAGGCCAAACCACTGGCCAGGCCATGAACAAACTGTCAGCCTGGCATTGGTCACTGGACTTCCTCCTTTTATTTTTTATTTTTTTTTAAGATTTTATTAATTTATTTGACAGAGAGAGAGAGAAAGAGAGAGAGAGCACGTGCACAAGCAGGGGGAGCGGCAGGCAGAGGGAGAGGGAGAAGTAGGCTCCCCACAGAGCAGGGAGCCCGATGCAGGACTCGATCCCAGGACTCTGGGATCACGACCTGAACTGAAGTCAGATGTTTAACCAACTGAGCCACCCAGGCGCCCTAGACTTCCTCCTTTTAAAGCAGACCCCAGCAGACCCTCTCTGCTGTGCCCAGTGCCTGCCTGCTCTCCCTCCATTCATAATGATGCTGGGTCTGCATCCTGTTCCACACGTGAGGAATCTGTGGCTCAGAGAGGTACAGAAAACTGCCCCAAGAAGCACAGCTAATGAGAGGCAGAGTCAGGATGGGACCTAGGCCTAGGTGCTCTCCATGGGCCACTCTGCTCCCTTCCTCAGCCCACCACAGGAGAGAGAGGAGGTGGCCTAAGGAGGGGATGACACTTAGATCTGCCCCAAATCCCGGTGCTCCCCACACTGGCTGTGCAGCCTTGGACAAATCACTCAACCTCTCCGAACGCCTATTTCCTAATCTGTAAAATAAGGCTCAAGATCTCTCACTGGGTGGAATGTTCTGAGATCGCAGGAATGCACGTCAGATGTTGGCATGGGGTAGATGCTCAGGGGGCAAGGACTTTGTACTGTCTAGGCTGGATGGTGTGGATTGCCATCATGTGACGGGCCTGGGTCAGCAGAGGACAGGAGAGAGGGAAGGACACTCTGTGGCAGACCCTCCTCCCCTCTGCAAGGGTGGTCTGAAGGAAGCTACTTGCCACATGTTCGGGTTGTCTATTTCTGCGTGAAATATCACCCCAAACTCATTGACTTAAAGCAATGACATTTTTTGATGATCTCTCTGTTCTGAGAGTTGACTGGGCTCATCTAGGTGGTTCTTGCTCAGGTGTCTTCTGGGGCTGTGGGCAGAGTGTGGCTGGGGCAAGAGTCGTCCTGAAAGCTTCCTCAGTGTCAGGCCTGATGGCCGAGGCGGGGTTGCTTTAGGATCTCAGCTGGTCGGCCTGTGGGCTGGATGACCCCCATGTGCTCTGTGTGCCCTGGGCTTCCTCAGAGCATGGTGCCTGGGCTCCAAGAGGGAGCATCTCAAGGCGGCCAATGACAACTGTGTTGCCCTTCATGACCTAGTGTCCCAAGTCACATAGTGTCACTTCCACTATCACCTCAGGCCCAGCCTGACCAAGGGCGGGAACATACAGGGTCGTTGTCACCGTGTTAGAACATGTGGGATGGAAATTGTCATGGTGGCCATGTTTGGAAAATTCAGTCTGTCACACTGCATGAGTTCTGTGGCCCTGGAAAGTTCACATAAAAGGGGCTTTGATGTTCCGTTTGCTTTTTCTCGCACATCTGGGAGATCCGTGTTTACCAAATTGCTTTTCTTCATTGACGACCGTAGCAACTGGTGGTCCAGACTGGCCTGCAGTAAGATAATCATGGCTTTGAGGAATGGGGGTAAACTGAGGCTCTAGTACCTTGTACAGGATTGGCACAGAGAAGGTGTTTGATAAGCTTTGGTTGGCGGGATCTCGGAGCATCTTATACAAATAGCCCAGCATTCCTGGGAGTGTAGGAGATGTGTGTCCATGCAGAGCGGTCCCAGACCGGCAGTTACCAGCATGGAGAGGTCAGAGGTCTTCCGTGGGCCACACAGCATGCCATCTGGAAAAGCAGGAGCGGAATCCGGATCTCCTGTTGTCTGGCTTGGGGCTTCTGCCAGGACACTGTGGGAGGGCCCCACGAATCTACAGAAGCAGTTTCCAGGGAGCACAGGTTTAAGAGGCTAAGCTTCTGAAAAGTAGCTCTGACAATGGGGAGAGACCCTCTTTCCATGGCTACATCCCTGCTCCAGCAGAGTAGGGGTAAGGAGGGGATGTACTTCTTACGTGTGATATTGGCCCTCGTTCCACTGAGAAATGTCTATGTTCCCTCCCTTGATTCTGGATGGGCTGTGAGTCAGGCCCTTAGATTCACCTGCAGTTGAAGGCCAGAGTCCCCCTTAATCTCTTTCGTAGGCTTTGACCAGCCACATAATTGGAGCCTCTGACCATAGCTGGGGCTTAGGAAGGAGAGGGACTCAGACCCCTAAGGTGTCATTTCCCAAAGGGCGTTCCCTGCAACACTAGGCCTTCAGTATACTGACGTTCTTTTAAAGTAGAGGAAGGGTTCTGTAATCAAAGAAGTCTGGGAAATGAATGAAATAAAATCAAACTCTATTATAGAACTTCTCAGAGCATTTATTAGCCTTGTAACTGTCCAAGAGGCATCTGGCATTTGCAGGGCTTCCCAAGCTTCCTTGACTAGTGAAACAGCCCCCGCCCTCCCCCCACTTTTGTTTTCTATGAAGGATCTTGAGAGACTGATGTTTCCTGGAACACATTTTGGGAAACCGCATTCTAGAACAACTTGGATGTTAAGGAGGGTAATTTTTTTTAAAAAAGATTATATTTATTTGAGAGAGACAGACAGCACAAGTAGGGGGGAGGGGTAGAGGGAGAGGGAGAAGCAGACTCCCTGCTGAGCAGGGAGCCTGATGCGGGACTCCATCCCAGGACCCTGGGATCATGACCTGAGCCGAAGGCAGATCCTTAGCCGACTGAACCACCCAGGCGCCCCGAGGGTAATTTTTAAATAGCAAAAAGAAATCAGCAAAAATTGTGGCATGTCAGGCATTATCCAGGACACTATTTGGGGAACAAGGGTCCCCAGGGGTGCGTCGGTGATCCTGTCTGCCCCTGCAGTAGAGCTCAGACAGGCAGTCCTTGTGGTGTCTCAGGCCCGAGAGAGACATCCCAGGGCTCATTCTGGAGCAGAATCCTGAGACCAGGAGGCGTCGATTTACCCAGTAAGGCCTCCTTCCCTGCTTCCTGTTGAGGGGTACCAAAAATCCCTGGGGCCCTGGGCCTTGGGGAGCAGGAGAGGCAGGCCCCGGCCTGGGCTCTGGTGGCTCTTCCCCCGGCCTGGCCTGTGGGCTAATGTCGCCTTAATGCTGTGGTCAGGCGGCCACGTGGCTGGGCTCCCTGGGCGGGCAGGGCCGCATAATGGACGGCCCAGACCCGCCCGCTGACGGCTCCATTAAATGTGGTCGATTTTTTTTTTCTGGTACCCGGTGTTTTAAGCTGAGTGTCTCTGGGCAGGCATTCAAAGCCCGGTTCCAGAGCTAATCTCAGAGGCAGGGACGGAGCGGCCCGGCTGCATTAAACGGCTAAATCTGGCACAGGGTAGGCGGAGCTCACTTGAGGAAAGAATAGCATCACTGTGGTCTTGGACATCGGTCATCAGGCTGGCTGTTCTCCCTGTCCTTCAGGCTGTCAGAGGGAGTAGCTGGGCAGGGCTAGGGTGCTGGGGAGGGGTCCCAGGTGAAGACATTGCATATGGGGGCTCCATGCTTTTGCTGTGTGTCCTCCAGGCAATTGCTGACCCTCTGTGTGCATTGGTTTTCATACTAGGTTTCCCTCCTGTGTAGGCTTTCCTACAGGTTGGGATTCAGGAGGTTTGGGGAGCTGCATAGTCTCTGTAGTTGAAAGATACCAGGACGATGGGGTTCGGGGAAGTTTCAAGGCTCCTGGGGCCTGAGGAAAAAGTCCAGTTCAGTCTGCAGGGCACAGGAACCAAAGGTTGAGGGGTCTAGGCAGGCAGTGGTCATAGTATGTCTAAGAGGAGGGCCAGGGTGGCTGTGACGGGGAGTTGGGGGCAGGAGAGACCCAGGCATTGGGGCCAGATGCCTTTTGGTATCACATTATCTGAGTTCCCCTCCTTCTGGGGTTAGGACCCCAGAGTGGGGTAGGCTAGAAGCTCAACTGTGTGGTAGGTAAGGGAGAGGAGCAGGGCAAAGGTCCGGACAGGGTGGGAAACACCTGTTGCTGAGCCTGGGTGGGGGGCGAGGCTATGGCAGTCCCCTAGTCCTAGGCCAGAGCCTGAGAAGTCATGAACTTGCTAAGAAGCCATGGGACCCCAGCTGGGTGGGGGGCATGAGGCTGAGAGTGAGGCAGGCCTGATGGCAGATCCTACCACACAAGAGCCAGAAGAGCCCTCAGAGGTAAAATTCCTTGATGGGGAAACTGAGGCTCAGGGAGGGAAAGGAGCTCGCCAAAGGTCACATGGTAACAGAGCTGAGACTAGAAGCCAGGTCTTTGGTGCCCCGTCACATCTGTTGTCTGCTGGATGAGGAGCTCTTGGCTGGGAGGATGCCTTGCTCATCTCCACACCCCTCCTGCCTGCCTGCACTTGGCCCCCGGCCTCCAGCCCATCAGGGGATCTATCATCCCAGGTCCCTGGATGAGCAACATCTTGATCACCCAAGGTGGGGCAAGGCTGGCCAGAGGCTTGGGAACGAGACTGACAGGGGTCAGGTGATCGAATTTCTAATCCCATCTTGGCCACCGGCCTGCCTAGTGGCCTTGGTCCTCTCTCTGAGTCTTGGTGTTGGCGTAAGTACAATGGGAGTGATTGGCCTGACGTGGGGGATCCTTCTAGGAGGGCTTTGGGTTCTCTGCAGTGCTGCAGGGGTGTGTCCTGCCTGTTCCTCATACCTGTCTGGTGGCATGCCATGTCCTCTCCAGGCCCCTGCTCTTGGAGTCACTGTGAATCCTTCTTTTTTTTTTTTTTTTTAAAGATTTTATTTATTTGACAGAGAGATAGAGAGCACAAGTAGGCAGAGAGGCAGGCAGAGGGAGAGGGAGAAGCAGGCTCCCCACGGAGCAGGGAGCCCGATGTGGGACTCAATCCCAGGACCCCGGGATCATGACCTGAGCCGAAGGCAGCCGATTAACCAACTGAGCCACCCAGGCGCCCCTCTGTGAATCCTTCTTAATCCTGTGAGTGCCCACACTGAACTACACCCTCTGAGTCATTATTGAGTGCCCTCTGTATGCCCCACTGCCACTTGCTGGGCTCTTGCCATCAGGAAACCAACAGTTCAAGTGGGAAGACTGAAGGGGCAGGACATGTGGCCAATAGTGAGGGGTTGTGAAACTTGTCATGCTGCTGTGACAATGGCCTCTCTATTACTGGCTTCAAACAACCCAACTCTGTTATCTTATGGTTCTGTAGGTCAGAGGTTTCACTGGGCTAAGATCAAGGTGTAGGCCTGGCTGCATTCCTTCTGGAGGCTGTAGGGGAGAATCTTTTTCCTTGTTATTTTCCAGCTTCTGGAGGCCACCCGTATTCCTTGGCTTGTGACCTCCTTCCTCAGCATTTAAAACCATCGGCCTGGCATCTTCTGATCTCTCTCTAGCTCCGACACTCCTGCCTCCCTCATCCAGATGGGCCCAGAGTAATCACAAGGGATAATCCAGCAGGCTTTTGCACGTCAAATCCTTAACTTAATCATCCCAGCAAAGTCCCTTTCCACATCAGAGATTTGGGTGATTATGACCTGGGCATCTTTGGGGACCATTATTCTGCCTCCTACAGATGTCATGAGAGTCCCTGCTTATAAAACTATCAAACAGTACAGAAGTCCTGCCCAGGCCTTTCTTGGAGCCAGTCTTGGGTTCAAATCCCAGTTCTTCCATCTGTGAGCTGCACAGCTACGGTAGGCAAACCTGCCAACTGCTCTGAGTCTCAGTTTCCTCATCTGTAAATCAAGGATCATAATACTCACCTCTCAGGCTTACAGTGAACATTCAAGACACAATGGGTGGGATGCAGACCACAGCACCCAGTCCAGAGTAGCTACTCAATAAATGATCACATCTGACTTAATTTTTAGATGGCATATAATACACCTTCTGGTTCTGGGTAGACTGCAGTGGATGGGCAAGGACAAGGCATAGACGAGGCTTGGGTTCTACCTTGTCTACCATGCAGTACCATCCTGGGGATGGGAGCATGAGTAGGGCAGCTTCACGATGCTTACATGCACTGAGCTGTCAGGCCAGGCCTAGCCCCTCTTGTCGCCATCTGATTCTTTCATTCATGCTGCTATTATTGGCTGAACTCCTACTGAGATAGAGGTATTGTGGTGAGCAAGACAGACACATGCACTCCTGAGAAGCTTATGTTCCAGTTATACAATTATACACAGAATAATTCCAGCTTGCTAAATGTTAGCAAGGACATAAATGGGGCAACGTGGGAGAGAATAGTGGGATGATCAAGGAGGTTTCTCTACTTGATAGTTAAGCTGAGCCCTATTTATGGGAAAAGCCAAGCCTGGGAAGAGCTGGGTTTAAGCATTGACCTGGGCCTAGGGAACAACATGTGCAAAGGCCCTGTGGTGGGAAAGAGCTTGCAAATTCAGAAACCAGTGTTGATGGAGCCAGAGTGAAAGTAGGAAAGGAATTGAAGGGAAGGTAGGAGGGAGGCTGGGGCAGATCTGGCAGGCATCTGGATTTTATTCTAAGGATGAGGGTGGAGGGTTTAAAACAGGGGAATATGATGATTTGATTTATGCTTTTATAGTTCACTCTATCTGCTTAACTGAAGATAGATTGGTGCAAGGTGGGGGGTGGGGGTAGATTGCATTATTGTTCTCAGTTATTCACTTCTTTCCATGGGAGGGTCATACGGTTCCGACCTCATTGACATCGGGTTTGATCATAAGACTTGCTTTGGGCACTGAAATGTGAGTAGAATTGCCATGTGCCACTTTTGGGCAGAAGCTTTAAGGCATTGTATGACTTGCAATGTCTCATTTCCTGTCTCCAAAACAACTTTGTAATATTCTAGAAGGAGGCGGCTTCATCTGCCCAGGTTACAAGAGAAGATGACATGGATGAGAGCTGTATCTGACCAGCAATGAACTGGCCGTGTGGCCGAAAAATACACCTCTGTTCCTGCAAGCCAACGAGACACAGAGGATATTTGTTACTGCAGCACTCCCTAACCTGGCCTGACTAATATAGGGACTGAGGATAGAACTGGGGAAGCCACCAGGAAGACAGACTGGTCAAGGTGAGCGATGAGGTGGTTGGTCCAGGGAGGAGGTGGAAAAGCGAGGCCCTTCTTCCCATCAAGCCTGTGAAGTGTTTCCACTTGCTAGGGGGTTAGCCCTGGGTGGGATTCAAGGAGGGACAAGCTGACTGAGAGTGACATTTCTTTTCTGTCTTAGGGTCCACAGGAACCACCAAGCTTATTTCTTGGGATACAAGGGCCTTGGTCTTCTGGCTCCCCTGGGCTCTCTCTGTCACCCAGAGGTGCTGGCTGCTCAACTCCACACCCATGTGGCTTGTCTCACATAAAGACACAGGCATCTTGGGGCACCTGGGTGGCTCAGTTGGTTAAGCGTCTGCCTTTGGCTCAGGTCATGATCTCAGGGTCCTGCAATCGAGCCCCACTTTGGGCTCCCTGCTCAATGGGGATCCTGCTTCTCCCTCTCCCTCTGACCCTCCCCCAGCTCATGCTCTCTCTCTCTTCTCTCAAATAAATAAATAAAATCTTAAAAAAAAAAAGGACACAAGAGCCTCTCTTTGACATTAGGGATGGCTTGCATGTGGCATTAGGACTGAAGCTACTTCCTTTGGGTTGATGGCCAGGAGCCTGGATGGAGCAACCAAATTTTGGTTGTCCCTTTTATTCTGGCAAGAGGCAGGCTGAAGACACTAGGAGTAAATGCTCTACAGGAAAAATCAGGGAAGGAGGTGGCACAGGTTATGGTGGGAGAAGGGTCTCCTGTGCTTTCTCTATCAGCCAGGGAACCCCTGAATGTCTCCAAAGTCACCTGCTGGAGGGATAGGGCAAGACTTGGCATGCTGAGAAGGCGAATTCTAGGATGAAGGATTCTGCTTATGGTTGGTAATAACCAAATCCACCATTTATTGAATCATCCCCATAAACCAGATACTATGCTAGGTGCTTTAAATACACTGTCTTGTTTAACCTTTATGACAACCCAGGAGGTAAAAATTACACATACTAAAAGTGGCAAAAGCAATATATGCCTGATGGACTGTTTTAACCATTATGAAAATGTGTAAGGTAGATTGGGAATGTCTCCACTGATATCATTCCCAGGTATGTTCATTTAGCCAATTTATAGATGAAAAAATTGAGACTCAGAGAATAATGACAATCATAGCAGCTAGCATTCCTTGAGCATTTAGGATGTGTCAGATTCTGTTAGGTACTTTTCACACATTATCTCATGTAATCTCACAAGAATTCTTGGAGGAAAGTAGCTATTACCACCCCCATTTTACAGATGAACAACTGAGCCTCTGAGGCCATATTAAATGGCCTAAAGTCACAAAGAAGGTCAGAGGTGGAGCTGGGTTTTGAGCACAGGTCTGTCAGAAAACATTTCATCAAGTGTTTGCTAATTATTGCCCCGGTTCCAGGCTTTATGTCAGGAGCTGGGATACAGACATACAAGATGCAGACCCTGGCCTCTGGCGGCCCCTTTCTTGAGGAGAACAAGAGGACCATGCAGTATTGATAAGGTCTTACATACAAAGAATTTTTCTGTTTTTGTATTTAAGGGGAGAAGGAGGGAGGGGACTCGAGTAAAGGCTTGGAAGCCTTGAGGCACCAAGGTGAACAGAAGGGCCCTGGATAAGGAGTCACTGGCCCTGGCTCTTATCCCAGCTCTGCTCTCATATGTATTCATCAAGTACCTCTGAGCACCTTCTACTGCCACCAAGACACAGAACAGTGTCCATTCTTGTAGGGCTCACAGTCTTATGGGAAGCAAGTCCCTGAGCAGGTGTGAAGAAAGTGGAGATGAGGTCATAGTCCTTACTGTGGCCCTGGAGGCCATGCAGACCTTTGACTTCTCTGGCCACAGCTCTAATCTTCACCCCTCCTCTCTCTCTACTCCAGCCTCATGAGCTTTCTTTCAACTTTCTTAATGGGCCAGGTTTCCTACACACACAGGGTCTTTGCACGTGCTCTCTCTGTTTTTTTCTTCAGATTTTAGGTCTATCATTATTTCATCAAGGAAGCATTCCTGACTCTCAAGGCCCACCTACTAAGTGCCCTTATGGGTGCAGTGAGTATAAACCTCACTCCATAAACTCAGTTGTGCAAGAAATGGAATCTTCTTTATTTTCTATGACATATTTGTCTTTCCTTGCATTAATACCACACTATCTTAATTACTTTAGCTTTATAATAAGTCTTGATATCCACTGGTTTAAGTTCTTTAACTTTGCTCTTCTTCAAGATTATCCTGGGTATTTTTAACTTTTGCATTTTTATGAAAAAATTTATAATTAACTTGGCAGTTTCCACCAAAAAAGCCTGCTGGGGATTTCAATTTGGACTTGGATTTGGATTTGGATTGCACTGAAAATACAGATCAATTTATGGAGAAGAGATAGTTTTACAATATAGAGTCTTCTAATCCATAAACATGGTATATTCTTCCATTGATTTTAAATCTTTAATTTTTTTTTATAATGTTTTGTAGTTTTCTGTGTAGATATCTTATACATTTCATTTTATTTTATTATTATTTTTTAAAGATTTTGTTTTATTTATTTGTTAGAGTGAGAGGGAGAGAGAGCATGTATGAGCAGGGGGAGGGGAAGAGGGAAAGGGAGAGAGAGAATCTCAAGCGGACTCAGCACTGAGCATGGAGCCCAAAGTGGGGCTCCATCCCATGATCCTGAGATCATGACCTGAGCTGAAATCAAGAGTCAGATGCTTAATTGACTGAGCCACCCAGGCACCCCTGTATACATCTCATTTAGATTTATTGTTAGTTGTGTGATTTTTTTACTCTATTATAAATTATATATTTTTATATTTAATTTTCTAACTTATTATGGATATATAGAAATATAATTGTTTGCTAAATTTGCTGAATGATTTTAGTTGTTTATATATTAATTTAAATTTTCTATGGACACAACCATGTTGTCTCCTGCTTCTTCCTTTATTCTTTATGCCTTTTATTTATTTTTCTTATCTTATTGCTCTGGCTAGGATCTCCAGTACAAGGTTGAATAGAAATGGCAATAGTAGGGACACCGGAGTGGCTCACTTGGTTGGGTGTCCAATTCTTGATTTTGGCTCAGGTTGTGATCTAGGGGTTGAGCCCCACGTCAGGCTCCACTGGGCATGGAGCCTGCTTGGGATTCTCTCTTGCCCTTGCCCTCTGCCCCTCCCCCCTTAAAAAATAAGTGGCAATAGTAGACACAATTGTCCCATTAATAGTCTCCAAGGAAGGTTCTCAATATTGTGCCATTAGGTATTGTTTGCTGTGCTCTTATGTAAATTCCTTTTATCAGGTTAAGAAAAATTTTTAAAGATTTTATTTATTTATTTATTTATTTATTTATTTGTCAGAGAGAGAGCGCACAAGCAGGGGGAGTGGCAGGCAGAGGGAGAAGCAGTCTCCTCACTTATGTGGGATTCCCATGACCTGAGCTGAAGGCAGACACTTAACCGACTGAGCCACCCAGGTGTCCCAGGAAAAATTTTTAAGTAAGAATTTTAAAAATCATAAATATGTGTTGAGTTTTATCAAATGATTATTTTTACATTGATTGAGAAGATGGTATGATTTTTATCTATTCCCTTTTTGTATTAATATGGTCAATTATAATAATTGGTTTTTTAAAAAATTTATTATTTTTAATTTTAATTCCAGTATAGTTAACATACAGTGTTATATTAGTTTCATGTGTATAATATAGCAATTCAACAATTCTCTACATTACTCATTACTCTCTGCAGTGCTCATCATGATAAGTATACTCTTTAATCCCCATCACCTATTTCACCCATCCCCCCACCCACCTCCCTTCTGGTAACTATTGGTTTGTTCTCTATAGTTAAGAATCTATTTCTTGGTTTGTCTCTCTCTCTCTTTTTTTCCCCTTTGTTCATTTGTTTTGTTTCTTAAATTCCACATATGCATGAAATCATATGATATTTGTCTTTCTCTGACTTATTTCTTAGCATTATACTCTCTAGTTCCATCAATGTTGCTGCAAATGACAAGATTTCATTCTTTTTTATGATTGAATAATATTTCATTACACACACACACACACACACACACACATCACATTTTCCTTATCCATTCATCTATTGATGGATGCTTGGGCCGCTTCCATAATTTGGCTGTTGTAAATAATGCTGCAATAAACATAGGGATGCATATATCCTTTCAAATAGTGTTTTTTTATTCTTTGGATAAATACCCAGGAGTGTGATTACTGGATTGTAATTTTTAATTTTTCAAGGAACCTCCATACTGTTTTCCACAATGACTGCACCCATTTGCATTCCCACCAACAGTGCACAAGAGTTCCTTTTTCTCCATATCCTCACCAACACTTGTTTCTTGAATATCATAATGGATTTTTTAAAAAAGATTTTCTTTTTTAAGTAATCTCTACACCCATTGTGGGGCTCGAACCTACAACTCTGAGATCCAGAGTTGCATGCTCTACCAACTGAGCCAGCCAGGTGTCCCTAATAGTGGATTTTTAAATGTTAAAATAAACTTCTCATTCTTGGGAAGAAAAATCCCAACTCAGTTGTGACTATAAAAACCTCCATACAGGGACGCCTTGGTGGCTCAGTTGGTTGGGCGTCTGGCTCTTGGTTTCAGCTCAGGCCGTGATTTCAGGGTCCTGGGATCAAGTCCCGAGTCGGGCTCCCTACTCAGCGGGGAGTCTGCTTGAGGATTCTCTCCCTCTGCCCCTCCCCCCACACTCTTTCTCTCATGCACACTCGCGCTCTCTCTAAGATAAATAAATAAATCTTTTAAAAAAATCTCCATACATATGGATTTGGTCTCCCTGTAATTTGATAAGGATTTTTGTATCTATCTCATTTAATCCTTACAAAAATTCTCCAAGGAAAGTAACTCTTGTGATCTCCACTTTAGAAATGAACATTTGAGCCTTAGAGGGCTTAATTAATCATGAGATAGATTGGGCTTTAATTTCATTTTCTGCAATTTTTGGTATCAGGATTTTGCTGGCCTTAAGAGTATGTTAGAAAATGTTATTTAAAAATACATTCTTTGGAACAGTTTGTGTAAAATTGGTATCATTTCTTCTTTATATGTCTGGAAAAATTCATCAGTGAAACCATCTGTGCCTAAAATTTTCTTCATGAGGTTTTTTTTAATGGATATGTTTTCTTTAAAATATGTAAGACTGTGCAGATTTTCTACTTATTCTTCTATCAGTTTATGTTAGTTAAGTTGTTTGAGGAATTGTCCAGTTCATCTGAATTATCAAATTTGTCCTTATAAAACTTTACACAATATCTCCTCATTCATTTTAAAATCTTTTTAATATCTGTAAGCTCTATAGTGTTGTCTCCTTTTCTTTCAGATCTTGGTTATTTTTTTATTTGCTTATTTATTTATTAGATTTTGGTTATTTATGCCTTCTCCTACACAAAACCAGCTTCAGGAAGCTTGGTGGAGGTATCCAGGGTCCTTCCAGCCTGTACACCACCCAGAGAGTTTTACTTGGGGGTCTCGTTCCCTCCCTGGATTCTCCTTGGAAGTGAGGTTTATAGATTTTTCAGAACCTATGAAGCTAGCTGGTAATACTTGGCCCAGAGGAAACATAGTATAGGGTCCACCTTTCTCAGGGAGCCATACTCTCTACAGCACTGTTCACTACTTCTGACTCCCCAATCCCATATACTGCTATGCACATCTACATGCTTATACTTACACCAGTTCAGAAATCTTTATATAATCTGAGGGACGGGGGAGTTTGCTTACATAATCTCCAAAATTAGTGCATGACCTGAGGCTTTGACTCCCTTTTTTGAAATTCAAAAGTGAGGAAGAGACTCAAGTTTTCTCTTCCTGCTGTCTCATGGCTTTCTTGAACTCAAGCCAGGGCACAGGAGATGGGGTGAATGGATAGAGATGAAGCTTGGGAATTAGGCAAGTGAGCCTGAGTAAGTCACTTAACCCCTCAGAGCTTCAGTTTCCTTGATAAGGAAAATCTGTGTCCCAAGATGGCTGACCGAGCCAGTGAGAGAGTCCGTCCTTGCCCCGGGGCTCCTCCGGGTTCTCCCTGCTCTGCTTCCCACATGCACCAATCCGGGTTCTTCTCCGGGCCCCACTTCATGCACGCTCCAGAAGTGCCCAGTATGCAGAAGTAGAGGTGTATAAATTGCCCCCTTTGTTTGTGCTCAGGGCTCAGACCTTTGGAGACCACACTCCTCTGAGCCCACTGGCATTAAATAAACCTCCTATCCTCCAAGATCTCCGGGTACCATTCGGTTCTTCCGTCGGTCGATCCAGTCCAGGTTCCGTAACATCCCCACTTGCAGAATGAAGGTAATGACCCCTATTCTGCCTTGCTCATAGTGTAGTGACAAAGGATCAAATGAATGCTCAAAAGCAAGGACTTAAAGAATATTTTATTGTGAACTCTACCATCCACTCAAAAGGGCATATAAATATATACATATAATTTAAGTAATTATAATATAATATAATACAACAGATGCCTGTGTCCATACCACCCAGCTCAAGAAATTGCTGTACCTTTGAGACTCCTTGTGGGTCTCAACCTTTTCTTCTCTTTCTCCCAGGAGGTGACTAACATACTGATTTTTGTATTAATCATTCTTTCTTCTCCTTATAGTTTTACTTTTTAAAAAGACAGCCCTTAGAGAACAAACTGGTGGTTACCAGAGGGGGGGTGAATGGAGGGATGGGTGATATAGGTGATGGGGACTAAGGAGGACGCTTGTCGTGATGAGCACCAGGAGTGAATTGGAAGAGTTGAATTACGATATTGTACACTTGAAACTAATATAACACTGTATGTTAACTATACTGGAATTAAAATTTTAAAAAGACAACCCTTAGCTATATATTTTTTAGCTTTGTCTATTTTTGAGTTTTATACAAATGAATGCTACTCTATGTCTTTCTCTGTGACTTGCTTCTTTCATTTATCATTTCTTGTGGAATTCTTCCATGTGTTTCTGTGTAACTGTAATTCATTCATTTTCGCTGTTGTATTATATGCCATTGTAGGAATATACCACATTGGATTTATCCATTTCCTATTGATGGACATTTGGATCATTTCTAGTTAGGTTATTTTGAATAATGCTACAATGAACACTCTTGTAGATGACTCTACACCACATCTACAACCTAATGCAGATCAAAGATTTTCTTTAGGAGTGAAATTGTTGAATCTTAGGGTGTGTGCACGTTGAATTAAAAAATGTTATCTACTAGATGTATTCATTTCCTATTGCTGCTGTAACAAATGACCACAAACAGTAGGTGAAACATATTTATTTTATAGTTGTGAAAATGGAAGTCCAAAATGGGTCTCGCTGGGCTAACATCAAAGTGTTATCAGGGCTGAGTTCTTTTTGGAGGCTCTAGGGAAGACTCTATTTCTTCACCTTTTCAAACTTCTAGAGGCTACCCCCATTCCTTAGCTAATGCCTGCCGCTTCCTCAATCTTCAAAACCAGTGGTAGCATCTTCAAATCTCTCTCTGACTCTGAGGCCTCCCTCTCACTTAAAAGGATTTTGTGAGTATATTGGGCCTACCTGGATAATTCAGGATAATCTCCCTACCTTGGGGTCAGCTGATTAGCAAACTTCAGTCCATCTGTAACCTTAATTCCCCTTTGCCATGTAACCTAACTTCTCCATAGGTTCTGGGCATTAGGAGGCGGACATCTTTGGAGGGGATGTGTTGTTCTGACTACCACCCCAGATGATGCAACATTGTTTCCTACAGCTGCCTGCCTTTTTATACTTCCGCTGATGGAGGTCCATTTCCTTTGTTCCTGTGAGAACCACTTTTTACATTTTTAACTTATTTTTTGTGTTTTGGTTATAATTTTTTTATTTTGAAATAGTTTAAAATGCATAGGAAGTTCTAGAAATAGAACAAAATTGTACTCTTCACCCAGCTTTTACATGAACACTTTCTATCTTGTGTGTTTGTGTGCATATGTGTGTGTGTATAGTTCTATGAAATTCTATAACATGTGTAGATTTGAGCAGCCATCACCACAATCAGGATAAAGACCTCTTTTAAACCCTCAGCATGGTAGGAGCTTAGAGATCATTATGAGAAGGCCGGCCCTGGAGGCCTCACGTGGGTAAGAAGAATGGCTCAGGGCCAGGGAGTGCTCTGGGGCCAGGGCATTGGGGGGGTGGGGGGAGAGAGAAAAGGAGGACATGGCACTTGAGGTGCTGATCCACCAGGAGGCAGTCCCGCCCACGGAGTCCTGGCGAGGATCACCTTGGCCAAGTCCTTCCCCGTGCACCTGAGCGCTCAGGCAGCAGGGAGAAGCAACGACTTTAACTCTCCCAGATTAATCCTGCTAAGTTGCAACAATATTGATATGCTATTATTTTCCACCTTTATTCATCCCCCGGCGAAGAAAGAACGACTCCCCCCAGGCCATTCATAATTGAAAAATGCTTTTAAGGCCTTTACGAGTTGAATACTAAATTTCGCGAGGTGCCTGCTTTATTGGGCCTCCAGTCACCAATGATACATTTGCTCCCTAATGTTCTTTAAGGAAAGGAGCTCCAGAGGCATGATGGATGGGACCGATCAGAATCAATGCTCATTAGTGACTCCAGTGGCCAGGTGGGTCTGGGCTGCTCACTGGGGTACATGGGCTGCGTTGGGGACTGGCTCTTGGCAAGAGCCGGGGCAAGGCCTGTGGGCTGCCATTTGCCTTAGACTGTGACTTACTTACTTACTTTCATTCATTTCATTCATTCAATAGATTCTTACTTTGCTCACTGCACACCAGGCCCGATGATGGACATAGAAATGGACCAGAGCCAGCCCTGCCCTTAAGGAGCTCCCCACCGACACATGTAAATCAGGGCAATAGAGTGGTTATGTGTCTAGTGTTGGGCATGTGCTCAGGGCCTGGGAAGCATGATGGCATGATTAGTTTTACATAAGGAACTGGCAGGCCGGAAAAGCTTCATATCAGAGGCAACATTTTACGGTGTGAATGAAGGAATGTGCCAGAGTAGGAAGGGTGTTCCTGGCAGAGGGAGCGACACAGGCAAGGGCAGGAGATGTGACCCAGCCTGGAAAGAGGAGATTGAGCCATCTGACTTCTTAGATGAGTCACCCTGGTGACTCCAGAGGCGGCCAACACTGCAGTCTTACTGATCTGACTCATGGAATCCTGGAACTGGCAAACACAGAATAAGAAGGATCCTCAGAAAACATCTGGTCCAACCCCTCATGATGCTGATGGGCAGCCGGGGCTCAGAGGGGGAAGGGGACTTGTGCAGGGTCTCGCAGCCAGGTGATGGGAAGAAAAGCCAGCACCCAGGGATGAGCTCCTGGCTGGGATTCTGACCACACAGCCGTGGCCTCTTGGAGACCACAGTTCAGCTTGACATGGACCGTGGGCCTTAGTTTATCATTACATGCAAACATGGGCTCGTTACACGAAACTTGAAGTCCCTTCAGCTCCCAAACTCTGTGAAGCCCCAATGGAGTAAGAGTCTTATGTTGGGTGACACACGGCTGGCCAGTGAGATGGGTGGAGGGAGGCTAATGTCTGATGGCCTCCTCATCAGCATCTTCTCTTTTAATCTCTAACTAGCCTTGGAGGCACACAGTGCATCCTCATTTTACAAATGAGGAAGCTGAGGACTTAGGGTTCATGTGACTTACCCAAGGTCACACAAGAGGCACCCAGGATTTGAACCCAGATTTTTTTTTTAATTTCAAAGCTCATGTGCTTCCCATTGTCCCGCGCTGTCCCCTCGGGGGCCTCAGAGGGAAATTTAGACAGACACAAGACAACTGCCCCTTCTGCAGTCCCTGTGGGGGGACCTTGGCGCTGGCTCAGCCCATGGGGTCTGACCACCACCCACGAGTAGTAAAGCCTATGTCAAGTCATAAAGGGACCAGGTTGGCCCTGTCCTCTGTTCTGCCCTGAGAACACTGCTCAGTCTCTGTCCAAAGATCTAGGGGTGGGAGGGGTATGGCGAGGGAGGGCAGCTAAGATGGGCAGAAGGAGAGGGCCTGGGGCCTCAGCTCTGGATCTCTACTTCTTCTCTGGGCAGGCCTCTCTCCCAGGGCCTACTGAGGACCTAAGGAGCCTTGGCCTGGCCCAGGCCTGACATGGGGAAGGGGGATAGTCAGGCCGCAGACCCCTGCAGCTGGTCCCAGGCCTCCCTCCTGAGCTGTGGCGTTGGGAACAAGTCCCTTCTCCCTGAATGACATCCCCCAAATGGCCCGTGCAGGCCGGAGGGGCAGCAGAGCTCTGTGTCTACCAGAGGGAGAGTCAGCCGTAAGTGGCCCAGGTGCCTGGCACAGTCGCAGAGCCCGGCTCCGTGTCGCTGGCAGGCCGCCTTCACTCCGAGGACCTCACCCTGGAGCCTCAGGTGACACAGCAGCCTAGTACCCCTTTTCTCTTCCTGGTTCCCGGATCCGTCCATCCCCTGGCTTGAGTTCCCTCCAGCACTAACAGGGCCCGGCCAGGCCAACCGCCCAGGGGTAGCGGTGGTTCGTTGCCCATCCCCCACCCGAGAGACAGCCTGGCTTTCTTCCTCCCCTCCCCGGAACTCTGCCCCTCCAAATGTTCCTTCTCTTCTTCAAAATGCTGCGCTTCTCACGCTTGGCCTATCCCCAGGTGTCCAGGAGCTGGCCACTCTGGCTGTAGGTCAGATGTCACTTCCTCAGAGAGGAGCCCCAATCTAAAGCCCCCCTGACTCCCACTCAGTGCTTCGAAGCAGTTCTGTGGCTCGGTGGATAAAAGCAGAATGCATGTGGGTTTAAATCCCTGCTCTGCCACTTACTAGCTGAGTGAGAGTAAACAAGGGATCTCACATCTCTTGGTCTCTGTTTACTTACCTGGAAAATGGGTGGGACTGATAGCAGCTTTCTCCACCTGTGTTTGGGCGCAGTAAACCAGAGCATATAGGTGGGGGTCTTGGTGCAGCACACAGGGGGGCTCCCTGCAAGGTATCTGATATATTGCTGGGCCAAAGCAGAGTCCCTCCAAGTGAGCGGGGCTGGGGTCAGGACAGGCTGGATGTGGGTGAGCTCTGGGCCTTGGTTCCTCCATTTGAGAGGAGAACAGACTCATTCTTCATGAAGATAAAGGAGTGAGTGTTAGAGAAAATGCTTCAGAGCATGTATGCTTAGAGCAAAGAGAGACGAAGAGCACATACTTGACATCCAGACAGGCGTGGGTGTATGCCACAGCTTGGAAAATCACCAGCTGTGTGATCTGGTTAAAGAAATTAACCTGGCTGGGGATGCCTGGGTGGCTTGGTCTGTTAAGCATCTGCCTTCAGCTCAGGTCATGACCCCAGGGTCCTGGGATCAAGTCCCACATCGGGCTCCCTGCTCAGCGGGGAGCCTGCTTCTCCCTCTGCCTGCCGTTCCCCCTGCTTGTGCATGCTCTCTCTCTCTCTTTCTGACAAATAAATAAAATCTTAAAAAAAAAAAAAAAAAAAGGAAGTAACCTGGCTGAAGTTGGGTCCCCATCCTGAGGATCTGAGCTTGGAGTTCTGCCCTTGGGGTGCTCAGAGGTGCCGAGTGGAGACATAGCAAAGGAAAATTTGCAGTCTAGTGTGGAGAATGTATTCATATAAGACATCGGGGGCCTTGAGAACCAGCAGAGGGCCCTAACCCAGACTCTGGGTTAGAGAAGGCTTCCGGGTACAACTGGCATTGGAGCCAAGACCAGAGGGCAAGGAGGAGCCGGCCAGTGATAGGAGTGTGGAATAGGGAAAAAGAGCTCCAGGCAGGAAGAATAGCATGTGCAAAGGCCCAGAGGTGAGCATGAGCTTGTTCTCCATAGTCCTCTCATTACTGGGTTTAAAGAGATTTCTCCCTCCAGTGGCTATCTACCCCTTCCCAGGAGCATCTGGGCTTTAAATATCCCAGCCCAGTCTCTGGACTCAGATACTCAGCCATCAGCATCTGCACTAGTTAGCTTGGGCTGCTGTAACAAAACACCATAGGCTGGGGGGGTGGCGGGGTTTACACGATAGATATTTATTTCTCACAGTTCTAGAGGCTGGGAAGTCCAAGATCAAGGTGCCAGCCAATTAGATCCCTTGTGAGGGCTCTCTTCCTGGCTTGCAAACTGCCACCTTGCTCCACAATGGCAGGGAGAGAGAGAGAGAGAGAGAGAGAGAGTGGTCACTCTCCCTTCCTCATCTTATAAAGCCACTAATATCATCTTGAGGGCCCCACTCTCATGATCTCATCTAACCCTAATTACCTCCCAAAGGCCCTATTATGTTAAGGTATTTGTGGGGAAATAATTCAGTCCATAGCATCATCTGCCAGAGGACTGAGGGCGGCACCTGACTCCCTACCCAGACCTCCTGGGTCAGACTCCCCAGAGGAGGATCCCAGGAAATCATATTTTTATTTACCTCCTGGGATTTGGATCCATACACACGATGGAGAGACCCTTCTGGGCAGTCCTCAGTTTCCTTGGGCTCTTTGCAGTTCCTAATCTCTCTCAGACCACCTGGCCAAAACTTTCTCATGCTTCAAAACCTGTCCCAGGCTCCACCTCCTCTGGGGAGGCTTCCTTCACCCTTCCCCAGTCCCTAGTGTCAGACCTTCCTGCCACTGGCTCATTTCTGAATCCTGCTCTGGTTTCTCTGGCAGAAGTGTTATTGATCGCTCACACAGTGGCTCTTGAACAATGTGTTGTAATTATTTGTTTAGATGTCTGGATCTCTGAGACAGACATACACTTATATGAGCCCAGAAGTCAATATAGGGCCTAGTGCCTAGTAGGCCCTCTGCAAAATGTTCTGGATGGATAGAAGATGGAAGGATGGAAAGAAAATTGGAAGGAGGATAAAGGATAGAAGGAGGGATGGGAAACAGATGAGGGAGGGATGGGAGGAGGTATGGGAGAATGACTTGGAGGAGAAAGGATAGAAGGAAGGCTGGGAAGAAGATGAAGAGAGGGATGAGAAGAGGGGTGGGAGGAGGGATTAGAAGGAGAGAGGGATGGGAAGAGGGGTGGGTAGCAGATGAGGGGATGGGAAGGGTGGGAGGAGGGGTGGATGGAGGGATGAGAGGAGGGATAGAAAGAAGATGGGGGAGGGATGGGAAGAGGAGAGGGAGGAGGAGTGGGAGGAGGAATGGAGAGATGATGGAGATGGGAGGAAGGGTGGGAGGAGGGATAGGAGGAGGAGTGGGAGGGGGATGGGAGAAGATGGGGATGGGAGGAGGGATGGGAAGAAGGATGGGAGAATGACTTGGAGAGAGGATGAGAGGAAGGATGGGAGAAGGAGTAGGAGGGAAGAATAGGAGGAGGAGGAGGAGAGAAAGGCTTGGAGGAGGGATGAGGAGGGATTGGAGAAGAGTGAGAGAACAATGGGAGGAGGGATGAAGGATGAATGAATGAATGAATGAATGGGTACGTGAGCAGGTGAACACAATTCCTTTGACCACTGTGGCTCTGCCCACCCACACGGGAGCTGCAACTCGCCTTAACTCCGGCGGGCTCGCTCAGTTAACCAGGCCTCTGGTTTACTAACACCCTCTTCTGCAGCAGAGGCAATTAGAGCAAACGGCTGGAAGCTTCTCCCCAGGCAGCTCCACCTGCCCTGTCCTGTCCCATTAACTTCCAATTCAACAGCCATCCCCGACCTGCAATGTATAATGAAAGACGTTCAAAATATATCCAAATGGCATGAGTATTGATTTATTAATGCTGGGGAATGTTGCTCTAATTGAATTGAGATCCAGGAAGTAAGTTAATGTAGCTGCCGCTGCTACAGGAATTGAATTACCCCAGGGCCCAGAATTATTACCTTTTCACTCTCTTTGTTGTCAGTGGGATAAATAACAAATCAATTGACAATTCACCCTGGTGGCAAAAAAAAAAAACCAAAAAACACACACACACACACAACCCAGCAACAACAACAAAAAATGTCCACAGAGTCTTAGACACAGAGCCGGGGAATGGGTGTAGGTGAGGGGTGGGGAGCTTCCTGGAGGAGGTGGAGTGGGAAGGGGAGAAGAAAGGAGGGGCTGTCTGCAAGCCCGCCCCTTCCCTAGTCGAGCAGCCAGAGTCCCCTAGAACACCAGCTGCTTAGCCTGGAAGGGCCGCCACCGCTCACTGACCGCATCCCCGGATGCACAGCGAGGGCCAGAGATGGGGAGGGACGTGCCCCGAGTCACTCGGTGAGTCCCTGTGATTCTCACCACCTCCCTGGCCTCAGCTGCTCGCACATTCCCAGGTCATAAGCTCTCTTTCTAAAGCCTCCTCCGATGTCTGAGCTGGTCCCCCTGCTCCCTCCTGCCTCAGGTGGCTCCACCCGAGGGTCCTCTGAGGCCCGAGCTGCCCACTGGGCGCAAGTCTTTGAGGGTCGGATGTTGAGGGCTGAACGTTCACTTGGCCATGAGAAACTTGTGCTAGGATTCTGGAAACGTCTCAGAGGATGGAAAGACTCTGGTCTGTTCCATCGTGAAGAAGAATCTCAGGAGTGAGGCCAGGAGACTGTGACTTCAGTTAGCATCTTCCTCAAAATCCCTCCCTCCCTCCTGTTTCTCCCGTAGTATCCCCATGTGTCTTGTGGCCTTCTCCCTACCTCTCCTGCAATGGGACACCTTTTGGGGGGATCAACGGTCTCTCCAAAATAAAGGATTGTGGAAGCAGACGTACTTGGCTTGCAAGCCCAGCTCTGTTTGTTTGGTGCTATAGCTTTAGAACTGTAACTTAGAACCCTAAGTCATTGGGTTCCTATCTCTGAGCCTTCGGTTCCCCACCTGGCGAACGGGAGCAGAACTCTTGGGAGCCTCATGAGATAGTGGCTCAGCAGTGCTCCAGAAACCTCGGAGTGGCTGACGACCGCCAGGGGCCTGGCCGGTGTCTGCCAGGGACCACACACTTCTCCCGCCAGACGCCTCCGGCCGTTGGCTATCCAAACGGGTGTCTGCAGAGCAGCCCGGCTGGCCGTGTTCTGGTCAAGGAAGAGAAAGGCTGAGTTAATTAAATCAACAGCTAACGGTGCAGGTTACCCACAAAAGTGAACTTTAGTGCCCCTAAAACCACTGACCAAAGGAGGGCTGGGAAAAAAATGAAACCACAGTTGGAGTAAAATGGAAAAAGAACTCATCAGCTCTACATCACTCCAGCCGGCCACAGGTATCAGAATATTAATTGGTCTTTGACTCGATTTGGCTGTGGGAGTCAGGGCAGGCTGTGGCTTCGGGCAGCCCAGCTGAGAGCCATGGGCTGGCTGCGGGGCATGCTGGGAGTGCGGCCTGGGGTGGGGGAGGGGGAGGGGGAGGGGGGCCGGCCATGCACCTGCCGGGCTCCGGGCTGACGAGGGGGGCGGGTGTGAGTGAGTGTGGAAGCGGGCGCGGGTGCCCTTGTGGGTGTGAGGAGTCGGGGGCGTGTCGTGTGGCGAGCGAGCCCGGTGACGCGCAGTGTCACATGAGAAAGGAGCTGGGGCTGGGCTCGGCCCCTGAGAAGCCGGCGATCTGCTCCTCACAGCAGCCCCAGCAGGGAGGTGACTCCACGAAGGCTCACAGCTAAGCTCTCACCAGCTCACTCGGTCACCCGCAGCGGCAGTAAGGACTGCAGAGATAGTGACAAAGTTCGCTCCCGCCCGCGAAGTGACCGGGTGGACTCAGAGCCCGGGGCCCGGGCCAGAGGAGGCACTGGGAGAGTCCCCTCCCTGCCCGGCCCAGGCGCTGCCCTCCCTGCCCGCGGCACAGGGAGGGTGGGGGCACTTGCTTGAGGTCACACAGCAAGTCAAAACCCAGGGCCCCAAGTTTCCAGTCCTGGTACTCTTCTCTCAAACTTCCGTGCTCCCAGGGGCCACGGGAGGGCATTCAAACCACAGCTCGAGCTGCGAGGTGGCAACTGACAGTGGCTTCAGTGTCCGGGAGGCAAGGGGGAGTGCTGGAGACTGTGACAAACTGGAGAGCCCAGGCCCGGTCCCAGGGGACAGCCGCTCCTCAGCACGGAGCAGGAACATGGGGCCATGTTGCCGGAGCACCTGCTTTTGCAAGCCAACTGGGAATGTGGCCTTGATGTGACGTTTTACAATCTCTACAGCAACAGGCCGCACTGGCCACCTGTGGGCCGCAGGTGGTGACGCTAGGGCTGTCTCTGGCCCTTGGTGGCGGAACTGTGGGAGAAGATGCAAGGCGTGAGACACCTGTTGGCTTATTGCATTCAGTCACTTATTCACTCCACTCTTTCACCCTTCTGTCTGGGCTTTACTGTCTGTCTGCTTTTTCCCCCGTGGGGTTCTGGCTTCCCCGTGGCAGAATGAGCCTCTCTGAACTCCCCAACATCCCAGCAGCCGGGATGGGGGCAAGGAAGAATTTCAGAGAACATAGGAGCCCGCTGGTGCCTCTCTTGGAATCTTCCTGGACCAGGGGCAAGGCTTCCTTGGCATGGCAGAGAGTGGTGCTGAGCTGCAGAGCCCGTATCAGACAGACCCAATCCCTAGTCCTGCTCCTGTTCCTTTCCTAGGGACTAAAATTTGGGGTCACACGGGCCGAGGCCGGAATCCTGACTCTGCCACTGACGAACTCTGACCTTGAGCCAGTGGCCATCCCTCTCTGAGGCTTAGTGAAGAAGATCCTGCGGATACCCGGTCGTGTCCCATTGGCACTCACTCCTTCACACTCAGGGATGCTCACTGAAACTCTGCGACTCTGCCTGAGGACTTTTCCCAGCCGCGTGAGAGAGACAGGTGCTCGTGGGCCAGGTGGCCAGCACGGAGCGTGATGCCCTCAGAAGCATACCTTATAATAATGACACGTAGGGTGTTGGGGGACAAATATCCCAGCTCCTTCACCCTCTGGTTGGGATAATTCTTTTTTTTAAAGATTTATTTATTTATTACAGAGAGAGAGAGAGAGAATGCAGGAGGAGGAGCAGAGAGAGAGGGAATCTCAAGCAGACTCCCTGTTGAGTGGGGAGCCCGATGTGGGGCTCAGTCTCTTGACCCCAAGATCACGACCTGAGACTAAAACCAAGAGTTGGACGCTCAACCAACTGAGCCACCCAGGCGCCCCTCTGGTTGGGATAATTCTGAGGCATATTCTATACTGTCTCCCAAATTTCCCAAGGGGATCAAGCTCCAGTTGCTCAAGGAGTAATTTGCTTGGTGACTAAAGCTTTCATGTCTCTCTTCCCTCCCCTTCTCATTTCCCCTCTTCCTCACCAATGTCTCCTGGTCTCTTCTGAGTAAACTACTCACAGTAAGCCTGTGTCTCATGGTCTGCTTCTGGGGGAAACCCAACCTAAGAACCTCAGTTTACTCAGCTGTCAAATGGGTACATTTAATATCTCCTCAGAAATGCTGTGAGGGTAAACAAGTTACTGCCTACATAAATGCCCAGGAGCTGCCGGGCACACTGAAAACCTTCCCTCATTAGGTGGTAGCTTTTATTATTTTTGATATTGTTGTGATATTGGAGCTGACCCCCCAATCCCAAGGCCAAGTCCATTAGGGCAGCTTTGAGGTGGGAGCCTGGCTACTGCAGGAGGGCCTCAGGGGCTGACCGAGGGCTCGGGGTGGAAGGGCAGGGAAGAATGCCCTCCTCTGTTGTGAGGATGGTGGAGTCTGTGTAGCAAAGAGGGTTGGGCCCCAGGGGAGCCCATCAGCACCACCCCTGCCCCCAGAGCTTGGAGCTGTTAGTGAAAATGGTGCTAATGGGGCTGGGCCCAGCTGTCACCGGGAGGGGGAAGGGGCCTGAGGGAGGGGCAGGTGCGGGATGGCTGAAGAGGTCCTGCAGCCTGGCCTGCCCAGGGCTGCCCAGGGCCCCAGAGGCAGAGTCTCCTTAACTCAGCACAGGAGGCTTCAGGGCAGGGCGGGGGGGGGGTGCTGGGGTGCTCCAAGCTGTCTCCCTAGACGATCAAATACAGGTCTTGTACCTGCCCAGATTCTAGTGGGTTCTTGAGCCAGGACATTGGGCAAGACACTTCTCTACTCTGAACCTGTTTCCTCATCTTTAAAATGGAACGAGTGATAATACTGACTTTCTTGGATTATTTTGAAGATTCACCTTCAAAATAAAATTAAATTGGGCCAGAGAAGGGTGAGTAAGTTCCCCTCCCTGAGAAAGGGCCTGGCCTCCTCTCCCTGCCCAGGCCTCTGCTTGGCGCTCTCTCTCTGGCCCTGCCATCGTCTGGAGGCTGGAGGTGGAGACCAACGTCTTCTCTGACTTGTCTGCCTTTGGTCTCAAACCTCGAGTAAGTCCCAGGGGCTGTGGTCGCTGCGAAGTCTTTGTGTCCAGAGGGCTGTTGCCCCAGGGATAAAGGGCGGAGGGTCCCCCCCTTCCACCCCGGAGCAGGAAGGAGTGAGGTTCTAAGTGAGTCTCTGGCCCTCGGTCAGTGTAGTTTCCTGTCGCACACCTCCCTCTCGGGACAGCTGCCCTGGATTTGGGTCTCCAAGTTCCCGCAGCCAGAATCACGCTCTCCTGTTTCACACCCACCTTGCGTGATGATCCTTAATCTAGCACTCGACAGTTTGCAAAACCCCTTGTGTATTCCGCTCCCCCAGGGGCTTCTCAGAGTCGGCTCCTGAGGTTCCAGGCTGCCATTAGGATTCCCATTTTGAAGTTCAGCCAACTGAGCCGGGCCAGGACTAGGGTGAGGCAGGCCAGGGGTCCAGGGCTAACCTGTGCTTGCGGGAGCTTGAGAGTGAGTGCCCTGGCTTGGCCCACCCTGGTGCTGGGCCTGAAAATGAGGCCGGAGGGGCAGAGCGGGCCACTGATGGGGGTCCCCCCTGACCCTTGTGCTGGGCTGTTTCCTCTCTACCACAGCAAGGACGGAAGGCTTGTTCGTGAGCAAAGTGACCCCGGAAGAAGGAAGGTGGGATCTGTGGGTCTGCATGGGGTTGGGGTCTGGTTAGATAGGAGGCCTGGAAGCATAGGAGTCTGCAGCTCTGCTCAGGGAACAGCTGGGAAAGCCCGTTATTTCAACTGCAGCATGAGGCCCGTTGTGGGGCGGAGGGCGTGATTCTAGTGACTTTCTGGAAGGAGGGGACTGCCCTGCGTGGGGGTGGGTATCAGTGTCCTTGGAACTGTGAGGGCAGGGGGCCTCCAAGGGGCAGGACTCTTTGGCCGAGTCTGGTGAAAATAAAAAAGGCACAAACCTCAAGACCTGGCCATCCCACTTCTAGAAATATCTGCTGGCACTTCCTACCTGCCAGGCAGTTTTAAGTGCTTTATATATATTAATTCATTGAATGACAAGGGCCCTCTTAGGTAAGGGCACTGTTGTTATCCCCATTTTCCAGATGAGGACACTGAGTCCCCAGAGAGACTGACCCGTGCAAGCCGCCTTCTGCTCAGGTGCTCCTGGCTGCCATGAGGTTCTTCCTCCACCTTCAGAAACATTAGCCTGGGGTGATGAGACATACCGGAGAGTTCATGGAAGCTTTGCTTGTAGGAGCAACACAGCCAAGAGGGAGCCACGTCACTGCCCGCTGACGAGAGCCACACGCGCTCCAGAACAATCCACCAATCCCTCCGACGCTGAAAAAGAATGAGGTCAAACTGTATGCTTTATATTGAGACGATCTATTAACTGAAAAAAGTAATTTGCTGCTGTGTGCCTGAGCCCATATTTAGAAGGGAAAGAACGGAACTGCACACATCTCACTAAGTCTTGGAAGAGCTGGAAGGGTCCAGACCAAACCGCTGCTGTGACGAGGCCGCTTCTCAGAGCAAGGGTGGGGGTGGGGTAGAGAACCAGCTTAGGCCAGAGTAGGAAACTGTTGCAACGAGTGTAGGTTATTTTTGTAATTGCACAGGAAACATGTTTTTTGAAAGAAAAGATAGGAAAGAACCTTCTAAAGGTGTCCTGGGAGCCCCTCCTCAAGTTTTGGCTCTCAGACCCTTGTGGGGAGGCCTCCACCTGGACGGACTGGCCGACTCAGGTCCGTCCCTACCCAGAGGGAGAGGCGAAGGTGTTGCGAGGGGAACTCCCTCCTTTCTATCTTGCTCTGTGTCCCCTCCAGGCTGCGACCCCCTCTGGGGGTCAAGGGCAGTGGGCCAGGAGCCAGGCTCTACCTGGGAGCACCCTCCTCCCCACCCCCCAGGCCCTCTCCTCTCTGACTCCGACCACTTGTTCGAGTTTCAGGCCTGTTTTTTTTCTTTGGTCTCAGTTTTCTCACCTCCAAAATGGGAATAATGTCCTTCCCAAGCTTGGTCTGGGGATGAAATGAAATGCATTTTGGGAACTGTCAAGTAGGGCAAGATTTGAGGGATTATAATTTTTCTTTACTAGTGACCTTTTGGATCTAAGAGATCTGGATTCGAATTCTAGTTCCACCACTGACCAGCTGTGGACAAGAGGGTGAACCTCTGACCTCAGTTTCTTCACCTGCAAAATAGAAACAAAAGTAGATCGCTCACAGGGTTGCCATAGAAATTCAAGGGGGGCGTTGAGGAAAGCATTCAACATGGTCCCTGGCACGCGGCAAAGGCTCCCTAAATGGTTGTCATGATGAGGAAGAAGGTGCCAGGGGCCGCCCAGGGGCGCTGGGTCTCGGCGAGGCCTGAGCGGGGATTACAGGGTGTGACGGCAAATGAAGGCCCAGGAGAAGGGCGACCACTCAGGAAGTTGGGCCTTCTTTCTGTCGTGACTTCAAGAAGGGGAACCGGGGCTGGGGTTTGGCAGGAGGAGTGTGGCCACCATGGTGAGTCCCACAGCCCAGCCTGGGGGCTGCTCTCTCACCACATGCTGGCCAGGCCGCCAGGGTTTGGAGAAGTAAGAGCCGTCTCCAGGGGAGGGCCAGACAGGCCAACCGAGCGTGGAAAAACCCTCTGGTCGGAGTGGTCTGGGGGATGGAAAGCGCCGGCCCCAGGCCTGGCCACCTCTACTCCTACAGCCCCAGGTCCCAGGCTTTCCCAGCGCGGATCCACCAGGTCAGCCAAAGCCAGTCTGCTGGTCTGGCCTTGCCACGGCTCCTTCGTGTCCCCGGAGTGAAGCCTCATCCAGCTCCTTTCCCTGACCTTCCTAGCCTGCGTGGGTCTGACTTCAGCTTGCCCTCAGCCTTCGTGGTGTGGCCTGAGGGGCGGCGGGGGGGCTCAGTCTGGGCCTGGAGCTCTCCCGGGCTGCTGAAGGGGCCGCCCTAGCTTCTCCAGCTTTGTCCCAAATCCTCAGGAGGACTCTCCCCTGGCTGGGTCTGCACCAGCTCCTGGGACAGAACGGGCACACTCCCTCCGTGGAGATGGAGACTTCTCAGGGTGCAGAGAAGCTCAGCCAGAGTCCCAGGCACAGCCCGGCGGGGACTGGGTCACCACCATGGTGGCCACAGACAGGTACTGTTCAGCTCACCTTCGGGAGATCCTGCCGTGGGGGGCCCAGTGGCCGAGCGCCACATCTCCGAATCCACCACCAGCCAGGCCACATCTATCCAATCCCTGAGCCTGGCGGAAGTGTCCGACCTGTTTCCTGCTCTGGGGGCCCTTCCTGCCCTGTTGTCCTTCCCAGGCATTTCCTCTAAGCAATCTCTTACGTGTCCAATCCCACCCTGACGTCTTCTTATCAGAGGGCCAAATAACACACTCATTTTACAGATGGGAAAACTGAGGCTTAGGAGTGGGAAGTGACCTTACCAAAGTCACACAGCATATTATGGCCAGAGCCAGTTCGGAGACTTCTTCCTTCCATCACTTCCTCCCCTGCTTCACTCCCTGGATCCAGTGTGGAAGTCCAAAACCAGGACAACCTCTGTCTCACGGAAAGCAAGGCTGACTCTGGAGGTATCTGAGCTGGGAGAGGTGTGGCCTGGGGCTGGGGCAGGCTGAGAGGCCTCCTGCCCGGGGCGGTGGCAGCGGGCTCAGGCCCTGCTGGCCGTCTGGGGTCCTGCTGGGATCCTCGTGCAGGGTTCTCTCTGGGGAGCAGGACAGCAGCCTGGCTTTTAAAGCCACACAACATCATTAAGTCTGTGATGGAGCCCAGGCCCTAATGGCTTCTCCACGACTCTCTGTCGCCATTCCCCACTTCTGGGGAGGGCGGGTCAGGGGCTGGGAGATGGCTGCGTGGGGTGGGGGGGAAGCACTCTGGGGACTCTGATCTTGGACTTGGCCGCCCTCTGTGAAGGGGCTCCGTCTGACCAACTCCACGTTTCACTCTCGAGGCATCAAGGTTTGAGTGGGCAGGGCCTGATACGGCCTGTGTGTCCTCTACAGAGGGAAACCAAGGCCCAAGGGGGGTGGTCACAGGACGTGCTCAAGTCCACAGCTGAAGCAGCATAGAAGTCTCCTCACGGCCTTGCCCCTTTCAGTGCTGCCTCCCTCCAAGCCCACCCCATCCGTCACGGCATCTGATTTCCTCTCACGCCTCTGTCACACGCAGACACGCCACCCTTATTGCCCCTGGAAGGAGGCAAGGTTGCTGCCCCTCTCAGGAAGAAGAAAATCCAGGAGACTCATTCCCATTGGCATGGTTTTGCCCGTCTAGATTCCTCATTTCAACAGCGGGTTTGTATTTATCACAAAAGCACATGCCTTATTATATGTCATATATCATTTTACCCGTCAGGCCTCAGATAAACTGCAAGCTCATCAGTGTGGCCTGTGAGGCCTTGTGAGGCTGGCCCGGCCGCCATCTTTGACCTCCCACCCTGCAGCCGCTCTGACCTGGGTCTCTGTGCTCTGGGCCTCCAGCCACCTTCCCCCTGCAGGGCTTTAGCCGGTCCCCCTGCTGCCACCCTCTCCTCCTCACGCCTTCCCTTCCCACTCACTCCTCAGACCTCGGCTCGGGGCCATGCCTGATGGGGTGAGGCCCCTGGTATAAGCGCTCCTGCCACCCAATCCTGCTCATCCCCTTAAAAAGACATAAATATATTTGGGGTTCTTTGTTTTGTGTGCCTGTCTCCCCTGCTCTGTAGCAGGTTCCTACGGCAGGGACAGAGTGCATGATGTGGAAGGAAGGGAGGGAGGAAGGAAGGAAGGGAGGGAGGAAGGGAAGGAGGGAAGGAAGGGAGGGAGGGAAGGAGGGAAGAAAGGAAGGAAGGGAGGCAGGAAAGAAGGAAGGGAGGGAGGGAGGAAGGAGGGAAGGGAGGGAAGGAGGGAAGGAAGAAAGGGAGGGAAGGAGGGAAGGAAGGGAAGGAAGCTGAAGTTCCAAAGTTGACTTTGAGCTTCCCAGCCACCAAGGCAAAAAGGAAGATATGGTCGGTTACATCGGTGTCGGTGTGGGAAAGGAGGAAGCCCATCAGTTCCTCAGGGGAAGTCCAGCTCTCTGTGGGGAGGGGTGCTGAGTGATGGGGCAGCTGGTGCCTTCAGCATCCTTCCATGGATGCCCTCACGGATTTCCCAAGGCAACTGCTCACGCCAGTTGTGGACGAACGCTGGGAAGGAGACAGCGCAGAGCAGTTGGGAGGTGGCGTTTCTGCAGAGGACGCAACGGGCCGCGACCCGCCCAGAGGAGCCGGTGACAGGGCGTCCCCACCCTTGTGCACGGACACTGCAAAGTGCTCAGTCCCTGGGATCCGTGTTGTCAAACCAACCCCGGGGACTGTTTCCTGGCCTGGTCTTGGTGAAGCTTGGCTCTCAGAAGATTCTAGGCTGTGCTCCAAGCAGACACCTTGCCAGTGCTCTGGCCTGGGAGAGAGGCCACCCTGGCTGCAGGGGGGGTGGAGTGTGGTGGTGGAGGTGGACTCCAAAATGGACTCCTGTCCCATTTTCCACCAGTTACCTCACCTCACAGTGCCTACGATTCTTCCTTTGTAAAATGGGGATTGTCTTAGCGCTGCCTTCAGAAGGATGTTGGCAGGATGAAACAAGGCCGTGTCCAGCAGCCGTGAGCACCTGCTAGCCTCAGGATTAGAGGGGCCTAGAGCCAAAGCCAGAAGGCTCTCACCAAAGAGTCAGAGACTTAGTGAAAGGGGTATTTGTGTGGGGAATGAAAGGCCGGGGTACATCTCTCATGGTGGAATCTAGGGATCGTCCTTCCTCAGCACTTCCATAGCGCACCATGTGCTCTGTCCTTGGTTTCCTGGAAAGGGAGTAAACTGAGGCACAGAAACACAGCCCACACATGCCAAGAATGTGTCTATGCTGGGAGGTTGGGGTGGGGGGAGATTGGATGCACCCATCTAAGAAGAGAAGGATCCTAGGTCCTTCAGGCCAAGTGTCCAGGTTCTGATACACACGGAGGGTCTCAAGTTGTCCTGGGGAGTGAGGGACAGGGTGGGAGGCCGGGATGGGGCTCCAGCCATGGATTGAGCGGGAGGGAAGAATTTGGATCCCAGACCGGGGGAACGGAGGGCATTCTGGGTGTGGGATGGCATGGAAACCATCACTGCTGGCAAGGGGCCCTGTCCAGGCGGAGCACTGTCACGCACCCCTATAGTCTCAACCTCTTGAGTCCCCACAGCAGCCCTAGAGTCGGTGTTCTAATCTCCATTTTACATAGAGGAAACTGAGGCACAGGGAGGCTAAGGAACTTGCCCAAGGCCACAAAGCTAGAGCCGTAGTCCGCTTGGGCTGCTATAACAAAATTACCACAGGCAGGGTATTTTGCAATAGAAGCAATAGATATGTATTTCTCACAGTCCTGGAGGCTGGAAATCCGAGATCAAGGTGGCGGCAAGGTGAGTCCGTTCTGAGGCCTCTTCTCTTGCCTTGCAGGCAGTTACCTTCTCGAGTGTGCTCACATGACCTCTTTGTGCGTGCGTGGAGAGAGAGCGAATGAGCTTTCTGGTGTCGCCTCTCGTAAGGGCACTAATCCTCTTGGATTAGGGCCCAACCTTACAGCCTCATTTAGCCTCAGTTACTTCCTTAGAGGCCCAATCTCTAAATACAACCGCACCGGGGATTAGGGCTTCGACAAACGGATTTGGGGGTGGGGGACACAAACATTCCGTCCATACAGCTAGGAAGGGACCAAGTTGAGAGCTGAACCCAGGTCACATGTCCAGTCCGCAGCCCTGGCCCTGAAACGCACATGTCAGAGGGGATGCCGCTGGGGTTCAAGGGCTGCAGCTGGGGTCCAGCCGGAGGCAGGGAAAGCAGGCAACAGAAGCCATGGAGAGGCAGGAGTGGAAAGAGGAGCTTCCCTGGGAAGGTCAGGGATTGATGGAGGGTGTGGGGAGTAGATCTGGCCAGGGCAAGAGGCTCATTAGCAGGAGACCCAGCTGGCCCGCTGCTCCAGACCATGAACTTGGCAAAGGGCAGCCATCCAGGGACAGAGGGTGGCCTGTCCATGCAGAAGGGGCTCCCAAGGAGGCCCCGGTCAGATCAATGTGGGCAGCCAGGTCGATGAGAGCTCAGCAGGCCCTAGGGACCAGACCTTGGCCACAGAGCTGGGGGATAGCGGCACCGCTGCCGAGAGGGGCCGCGTGCTAAGCACTTCCCTCCCGCCGTGCTCACTGAAGAGGAACTCGATCAAGCCCAGTGCCTTCTGCGTTCCTCAAAACCCCCCTTCAAAGCTGCTCTTGTCCTCATTTCACAGATGAAGAAACTGAGGTACAGAGAAATTGAACTTGCCTGTGTTGGGCAATCATTCAAACACAGAAGCCTGACTCCTAGACTTTTTTTTTTTTTTAAAGATTTTATTTATTTGACAGAGAGAGATAGTGACAGCAGGAACACAAGCGGGGGGAGTGGGAGAGGGAGAGTAGGCTTCCCGCGGAGCAGGGAGCCCGATGTGGGGCTCGATCCCAGGACCCTGGAATCATGACCTGAGCCGAAGGCAGATGCTTAACGACTGAGCCACCCAGGCGCCCCCAGACTCCTAGACTCTTTTTTTTTTTTTTTAAAGATTTTTATTTATTTATTTAACAGAGAGAGAGAGAGAGAGAGCACAAGTAGGCAGAGTGGCAGGCAGAGGGAGAGGGAGAAGCAGGCTCTCCGCTGAGCAGGGAGCCCGATGCGGGACTCGATCCCAGGACCCTGGGATCATAACCTGAGCCGAAGGCAACCGCCCAACCGATCGAGCCACCCAGGTACCCTGGACTCCTAGACTCTTGATAATGCTTTTTTCCAGAACTATCTCTCCTTGGCCCAGTTCTCAGTGCCTCCTTCCCTTGCTAGCTTTGGTGGACAGACTGGCAGGTGGTCTTTGCCCCTCTCATTTGTCAGTCTCTGGTTTGGTCCTGAGTGAATGGCAGGTGGAGGTGAGTGGGGAGGAGCGGGAAAGCAGAACTGAGCTCCGTGGGGCAGCTGAGCAAACTGGCTGGAAGCCAGGGTGGATGGGATGGGGCCACTGTTGTGTGTGGTCATCTGCATCCGCTGCCATCTCTGTGTCCCCTTGACCAAGCCAATGAGGCCGGCATGGGACAGTATGGGCTCTCTCAAGGCACTAAAACCCGGAGCCCCATATTGGAGGGGGCGGGTACCCGCATTGTAGATTGTGGTACCCCTACTGTGTGCCGGGCACAGCTTTAGATATATAGGATTTGACGACAAGTCAAAACAGGGCAGTCCCTACTTGCATGGGGTTTACAGGCACTCAGGGAAGTCCGACACTCATCACCTAATCACATACAACAAGGTGAGATAGCCCCTGAGGCCAGCATCATGAACATGGCATGAGACAGTGGAATGGGGCTGGCCGGGGGTTGGGGGTGTGACCTGGGAAGGTTGGTCAGGGAAGGCCTTCCCAAGGAAGTGGCAATTGAGTTGTGGTTTTCAGTATGAACAGGTTAAGAAGGAAAGGGAAGCAGGCACCACCTGTGCAAAGGCCCTGTGGTGGGAGAGGACAAGAAGGATACAAGTGCCTGAAGGAAGATGGCCAGAGAGCAGGAGCACGCAGAAGAGGTTCGTGGTTTGGGGAGGTGGTTGGACATCTAGGCCAGAGGACCTGGGGCCTTGGGGTCCTGTGGAAGAGGTAAAAAGACTTCCCTAAGAGTTGTGGGATGTCAGTGAAGGGCGTGACCACAATACCATGATTTTGTGGCTTCTAGAATGCACATTTCACCTTTAACGTCTCTGAAATTGAGATGAACTTTGTAATCTATAGTTTGTCTTAGTTTACCTGGCAATACTTTTCTTCACAGTGCATGAAACCATGGTGTGTCTTAAAATTGATTGAAGATGTCTTCCACCAGGGGAAATACAGTATATAGATGAGAGTGACAGCACCCCAATGGAAGAGGTAAGGAGCCTGGGATCCCACCACTCAGCCCCCTCACCCCCACGGGAGTCTCTGCCACTCCCAAGACTCCAGAGAACACAGCTAGGTTAGAAATTAAGGGTCTTGAGTGCGCAGACTTATTCATGATCCATATACTGGGGCCCCACCCAGACAGGCCGAATCAGACTCTCTGGGGTGACTCAGGAATCCACTTCTCAGGGCCAGCTTGGGTGCTGCCGGTCTATTTAGTCTCCAAGGCCCTGGCCTTGACTGTCCAGGATTCTGTTTCTAGAACATGAGTTTTAATGTGGTTAGGATATTACAGACTGTAAAGAGCACCCTGGCCCTGCACACAGTAGGCCGGTTGCCGGGGTGGCAGACATGCACAAAAATGGCCTGAGGTTGTTTCCCCACATCCCGCGGGAACAGAGGTCCTAGGAGCTTCCACAGCTACCCTTCTCTGACTGCTTTTTTCCTGCCGGGCAATCTATCCTGCGAAGTTTTCTGGGGGCAAAGGAAAGGTCATTTGTCCCCCGACCCTGGCCCCCACCCCTCTGTCTTTATCTTTACCCCTCTTCCTCCCCCCACTACGCACACTGTTTTGAGGGCAGTAGCTGTTGGCTGGGTGGTAGCTAATGTGGGTCACAAAAGTCACCCAAGTGACGAGGATCAATAGTAGATTCAATTTTCCTGCTTCAATTTTAGAGCTTTTTAGCTTCACATCGGTTTGACTCAATTGGACAGAAAAGCAGCCGAGTGGCCGCCTGGGCCCCAGAGACCTTGCTTGGGAGCACCCCCCACCTTTTCCGATTGGCCTTTGAGTCCCGCCAGGGCCACACAGGGGGCCTGTGTCAGGTGTCCACACTGCTGGAGGAAGAATGGCAAGGGGTGGCTGGGCCAAGGGCGTGTGGAAGGAACAGTATGGAGGCTGCTTCCCGCCTCGCCCCAAACCAGGGCTGTGGTCACTGTGGGCAGTGCAACTCTCTAAACGTGCTGGCTAAATGCGGGCAAAGGAGCTCACTTGTTTATTTTTAGTCCCTGGAGCCTTTCTGAGTCTCTGGCAGGCTAACAGTTCTGCTGCTCAGAGGAGGCAGGGTTATGGATATGGGTGGGGTGGGAGATCTGGCCTTACATTCTGACCACCCTCTCTGCAACACACACACACTCCCCTAATGGTCCCCAGCCCCTCAGACTTCAGACCTGAGAAGGAAGGCACAGAGACGTATATGGAAGGCTGTTCATTTCAGTGATAGCAAAGGCCTGGAAAAAACTCAGAGGTCCATCAGAGGAGGGAATGGTGGGTGTGTTATGGCATATCTATGCAATGGAGTCATATTTAGTGGTGGAAGAATCAAGTAACATCAAAATGCACTCATCTGGAGAAATCCCTGAGACAGACTGCTAAATGGAAAAGCTAATTATAGAGCAGTGTAAATAGCACAATTCCGCTTTGTTAGAAAATGTGTGTGTGGTTGAATGAGCATATACCTTCTACACAGTTTTGTCTCAATATTCTTAGGAAAAGGATACGAAAGATACCATATTTGGGGATTTTACTTTTTAATTTACATAGCTAAGAAAAAAAGCTATGGCATATGGATGATTTAGCCTTTTTGTTTTGTTTTGTTTTCAGTATAAAATTTGCAACAGTTAACAATTATGATGATAGATCTGTATATACAAATACGGAAAGATATTCACACTGCTTTTTAAAAAGGCAATTTAGGGAAAAGCAGATATAACATGGTCCTATTTATGTAAAGTAAATCCTGCATGTGAAGATCTAAATAATATCTATGTAGGTTTCTTAAATGCACAGGAAAGGATCCGTAGAGTAGATATCAGTCTGTTTTGTTTTTTTTTTAAAGATTTTATTTATTTATTTATTTGAGAGAGAGAGAGAGAGAAACAGCATGAGAGGGGATAGGGTCAGAGGGAGAAGCAGGCTCCCCGCTGAGCTGGGAGCCTGATGTGGGACTCGATCCCAGGACTCCGGGATCATGACCTGAGCCGAAGGCAGTCGCTTAACCAACTGAGCCACCCAGGCGCCCCATGATATCAGTCTGTTAACAAGGCTCACTTCTGAAAAGGAGCAAGGAATTGCAGGGAGCAGGTGAAGGGAGCGGTCACTCTTAACTCCCAAGGCTTGGGGTGCTTTCAGGACATGAGGACCCTGAGAAGGGGTGATGAGTGGCAAATGGAGACAAATGGACAGCAAGGAGGAGTGTGGGTGCCCAGGGGCTTCAGTGATGGTCATGGCCGTCGGGGGAGGGATGCTTGGATTTGACTATTCATATTTGAACTTCATATCTGGGGCCAGTAAAGGAGCGGTGAAGGGAAACTGGATGTGATGGGTTGGGGGACGATGTGAAGGCTTCTCCAGAGGGTTGGCCCTGCCTGTCCGTGTGGTTGCTGCATAACCAGGGGATCCCCCCACAGGCCTACCTGCCCCCAATTCCTCCTCTCCTTCCAGTCTTTTCTGGCGAGCAGGGGCTGATGCCAGGGCCGACAGGCGTGGCCTTGGACGCTGGCTCCTGCCCTATAGCACTGACCACAGCAGCCACGTGCAGCAACCCGAGGCCTCCACGATGGTGACCTTTCCAGAGCCTTGATAAGGCATTAGTGTCCACACAGAGGCTGGGCCTGGCCTTCAGCCAATCTGGTCACTCCTGAGTCCCTAGGGCCTCCTGATTGCCCCTAAACCCACTGAATAAATGAATAATAGAAATGAGATGAGTAATAGATCTGCTGGTGGCCTGGGGAATTGGAAGCAAACAGAATCCCGAGGGGAAGTTTGGGCTGACTGCCCAGCTCTGAATGGCAGGGTGGGGTGCTGGGTATGCGGGGGTCAAGAGGGGATCCAAATAGCCTTACTCTAGGACTGAGCAGTCCTGGTCTGAGCAGGGCCAGGGGAGTAGGGAGGGGCTCACAGGGCTGAGTAGGGCAGCGCACAGTCCTGCCACATGCCTGGCCTAGTGCAGCCACTTTGCTGTTCAGGACAGTGTCTCCCTGGTGTATGATGGGCTGTGTCCAGGGAAACATCAGAGAGGGACCACCAGGGAGTATGGGTATGGGAGACAAATGTATTATAAGAAGCGGGTTTTAATCCTGCCCCCCCCAACTTTCTAGCTGGGTGACATTGGGTTAGTTACTTAACCTTTCTGAGCCTCAATTTCCATCATCAATAAAATGGGGGTAACCACAGTACCTCTCTTATAGGCTTGTTTGGGATTACAATGAGATGTATTTAAAGTGTGTAGTGTAGGCCCAGACATTTATGAAGGGTTGAATAAATAGCAGTAACCATCCCCCCCACCCCTTATTCGTATTGGTATTATGGGTTCAGGGTCTCAGAAATGCATGGCCACACAGGGGGCTAGGCTGGGATGACCAAGTTTCATGCTGGGAGGGGACTGGATGGGGACTTTGAAAGTGTCCTCTGAAGAGCCAGTGCCCAGGACATGCTGCCTCCCCCAGGACGCCCACGGTGCTGTGGGTTTGGATCTGGGCACCACCAACCTCACCCTGGAGCAGGTCTGCGGGAAGCAGCTGGGTGAGGGGGTGAGGGTCAGCCTTGCTCTGGACTGAGGCTGTGATGTTCGAAGCTCCTACTCTAACCTGGGCCGAGGGGCTCAACAGCTCCTTTCCCAAAGAATCTGCTGGGGTGGTGACTTCTGCTCTGAGGGACACCCAACCTGGGCAAAGGTTTCTATCAATATCTCCCTGGTGCCACGGCAGGGGGCTGGGCAGATCAGAGTTGAGCTTTAGCTGCTGCAGCAGAGGTAGGCTAGTGGTGGGAGCCGACATTCTCCAAGGAAGGCCCTGGGTTGGCCCCTTGGAGTCAGTCTTGAAAAACAGGAAGTAAAAAAAAATTAGCCCTCATATTGACTTCCAGGTGAACGAAGGGGCCTGGGAGGGGCAGGGCAAGGTGTTTGCTCACGTTTGGGCTGGGAAGAAAAGAATTTCTTCTTGAACCTGGGACTTGGCCTCCTTCAAGAAGCCTCTAGGACAGACTGGTCACCTCCTTGAGCCACAGTGTCCCCATTTGTGAAATGAACTTCATGGTGAAACTGACCTCCCCCGAAGAGAAAGCTCGTAGGACTGTCGAAGTCTCAGTTTCCCCATTTGCAAGCTGTGCTGGGACAATGCATGTAAACCCTGTAGCTCAGGGCCCGGCCCTTGGTACTAGACTGAGCCCGGATCCTTTTCCTCTATAACAGCGCTTGAGGCAGAGCCGGCCGGGATTGCCCCCACCCCATGCCCCCCATTTGATAGAAGGAAATGAGGCTCAGAGAGACGTGGTTTGGAAAGATCACCCAGCAAGGTGTTGGTGCAGCTAGAGGGGTCGCAGAGCCACTGCCCTCTGCCTCCCCCGGTCCTGCCCCATCCCCACCCTCACCTCTGGGGGCTGGTGTCAGCCAAGTCAGGCCCCCCTGAACCCTCCGCAGCAGCCCTAGGGTGCCTGGGAGCCTAGCACCCTCTCTCCCCAGTGCTCCAGCCCCCACTGGCTCCCGGCCCCCACTGGACCTGTGGTCTGGGCCAGCTGGACTCCCATGGCTGGTGGCTGAGACCCCAAAGCCACAGTCAGTGGGGCCTATTGATTGAGGGCCTTGCCGTGGTCCCTGCGTGGGCCGGGCTCTGAGATGGGGCAGGAGGGGCTGCGCCAGGCCTCTAGGGAAGCAGTGAGGCTCTGCTCAGCCCTGCCGGTCACCTGGGCAAGAGGTGGGGCCTTTGGGAGCACGGAGGGAGCAATGGGCCAGGTGCCCTTTGCTGCCGGCCACAGTGACAGTGACCAATATTCATGAGGCCTCCGCTCTGCTCTGAGCATTCTACTCACGTTCACTTATTTCATCCTCACAATTCTTGGGGGAGCTAATACCATTCATTCTCCCTACCCTACAGGTGAGGAGACAGAGGTGTGGGTTGTGCACCCTGCCCAAGGTCACACAGAGAGGCACTGCAGAGCCAGCACTTGAACTCAGGCTGCCAGGCTCCGGAGCCCGAGCTTCGGTACCTACTTTAAGGGACGGTGAGGACCCACTAGAGGCCTCTCCTTGGGTGGGCAGAGGCTGCTCCCGGACCAGAGAGAATCAGCGGGCACCCGAGGCCTGTCTCTGAAGGGGGGAGGCCTGAGCTCAGCCCCCACATAGGGGGACCCCCATAGGGCAGTTAGTGTGATGATTACACATCTGGGCTTTGGGGCCAAATGGCACGGGGCTGGCCGGTGGTTGTCCCCTCCGCTGCGGGAGGTGGGATAGGCCCCCTTATGTTTGCTTAGGGGCACAGTGAGAAAAACCCAAACAGCTTCCACGTATCGAGTGAGTACTATGTGCTCGACACTGAGTCGGACATAGCAGTAAGTGGACGGGCCTAAAACCCCTGCCCTCAAGAGGAAACTGAGGCACAGCAAGGAGGGGAGAGCTTGCTAAGAGGCACGATGGCTTGCTAAGAAAAATCTAAATGTTCTTGTCGCTTTTTTGTTCTGGGAAGGTGGGAGCAGGAGATGCCCTCCCCAGAGGTCCAAGGGCCAGAACTCCAGTAGACCTGTCTGGGGGTCTAGCAGCCCGGAGCCCGCATCTGCCGGACCCTCCTGGCTGACAGAGGCCACCCCCCACTCTGGGCCTGCTAGACTTGACTCTTCCCTCCTCATGTCCCCATTCCTCCTGCCCCTCCTCACTCTCCTCCCTCCTCTTTCTTTCTTTCTTTCTTTCTTTCTTTCTTTCTTTCTTTCTTTCTTTCTTTCTTTTTCTTTTTCTTTCTTTCTTTCTTCTTTCTTTCTTTCTTTCTTTCTTTCTTTCTTTCTTTCTTTCTTCCTTCCTTCCTTCCTTCCTTCCTTCCTTCCTTCCTTCCTTCCTTCCTTCCTTTCTTTCTTTCTTCTTTCTTTCTTTCTTTCTTTCTTTCTTTCTTTCTTTCTTTCTTTCTTTCTTTCTTTCTTTCTTTCTTTCTTTCTTTCTTTCTTTCTTTTTCTTTCTTTCTTCTTTCTTCTTTCTTTCTTTCTCTCTTTACTTCTTTCCACAGTTGTGAACCACCACCACAATCAAGATAGAGAACATTCCCATCACCTCCCAAAACTTGCCTCACACCCTTTGTGGTCAGTCAGATCCTTCTTCTTACCCCCTGGCCATTGGCAATCATTGATCTGCTTTCTGTCACTGTAGCTTGGTTTTCTCTAGAATTTCATATATGTTGAATTATACACTGTGTGCTCTTTTATGTCTGGCCTTTTCACTTAATATAATGCCTGTTTAGGTCTATAATTCATTTTGAGCTTACTTTTCCATCTGGCATGAGGTGAGGTTGGCAGTTTTTGTAGTTGTGTTGCTGTTTTGCGTACGGAGTGCAGAGCTGCAAACTACAGAGGCCTTTTCCCAGGCCTTGAAACACAGTGGAGTTTGCCCTGTTGGATTTTGAAATTGCTTTGGACTGGGGACTGGTTTTTTTTCTTTCATTTTCTCCCTTTTCGAATGGGAATGTCTACAACCTGAACCCTATGCCTGCCCCACCTTTGTCTTTAGGAGGCATAGAACTTGTTTCTGGTTTCACAGATCCACAGGTAGAGTGGGGCGATGGCACGTTGAAGATGGAGGAAGGCACTCTAAGGTGGCTGCTAGACTCCGAAAAAGGCAGAGAAATGGGTTCTCCCTCCAGAAAGGAACACGGTCTTGCCAACATGTTGGCTTTAGCCCAGGGAAACTGATTTCAGACTTCTGACTACCAGAACTGTAGGAGAAGGAGCTTGTGTTCTTCACGGCCACTGCATTTATGGTAATTTGTTATATCAGCAATAGGAAACTAATACACTAACACAGTTTTGAAGAATAAAGAAGAACTTGTCTTTTCAGATACCATGACTTATTATAAAGCTATAGCAATTAAGGGAATGTAGTTAAACAGTGTAAGAGAGAGCCTATAAATATATCCACTTATAAATAAGGGCATCTCCTGCTCCCATCTTCCCAGAACAAAAAAGCGACAAGAACATTTAGATTTTTCTTAGCAAGCCATCGTGCCTCTCAGCATACAGCAGAAATCAGCATTTGCAGAGTGACCTAGTTATGAAAGAAATGGTGTTAGGTCAACTGGCTACCCAGATAGAAAAGGTAAAATGAGATCCCTACCTCACACCAAATATCAACATACATTTCAGAAGACTGAAAGCCCGACATGAGAAAGAACAAAATTTGAAATTTTTAGAAGAGAATGCTTATTCCTTACATTGGGGTAGGGGTTTTCATAACAATATGCAAAAGCTCAAATCATAAAATAAAGGATTAATAGTTAAGATTTAATACATATGTGTTGAGCATATGCTATGCGTCAAGCATTAGCCTCCCCTCCATATTGCCACCAGGGCCACCCCGTCTGACCACACTATGCTGCCAGCTCAAGCCTCTGCTGGCCTTCTGATGCCTCCTTGCGCTCAGTGGCACCCAGGCCACCACCTGTCGTGCAGGGCCCAACACTGCAGCAAAGGTTCCTACCACCCCCCCGAATGCATCACATTGCACACAGTCCCATTGTTTTTTGGCATCCGCTTTCGTGCCTCTGAGCCTTTATATATGCTCTTCCTTCTGCCTGGAGTGCATTCTCGTTTTTCAGCACCTGGACAACTATGCATCCTTCAACACCCAGGTCAAGTCTCATGTCCCCAGGAAGCGTGCCTGGCTTGCCGAGGGACCACTGCCTGAATGATAACACCGCCACCAGCACCTACCTCCCTCCACACTCAGTCCTGGCTTGTCCTTCCACTATGAGGGAGGTCCCTGAGGGGCTGCATAACATCATGGTTGAGGGTGTTGGCTCTGGAGTCAGACGGTCCTGGGGAGGAATCCTAGAGCTGCCACTTACTGGCTGGGTGACCCTTCTGAGCCTTGGATTCTGTGGAATGGGGCAGTGAGACCCACCTCTCGGGGTTGTTGTGAAGCCTAAATGAGATGAGGCCTGCCATGTACTTGTGCCTTAAGCTGGGCTGATTGAAAAGCAGACCCTAAAATTAGGACTTGAGTTGCAGGTTGTTCATTTGAGCCGTGACCCCAGGGAGCTCCTGCAGGGGATTGAGGAAGTGAGAGGGAGGGAAGGAGCCTGCAAAGAGTGTGACATGGAATAAGTTATTGCTGTGGGCAGGGGACAGGCAGAGCCCTCAGATCCGTCCAGCTGAGGGGAGGGAGCTGGATATTTTTTTCTCCAGTTCCTGCCACTCCTTGATTGAGCGCCCCCTCCGGGAAGTGCTAATTCCCGAGCACTCTGGCTTGGCCCACACCTGTGGCCAGGGAAAGCGGGCAGGTGGGGGGTGCAGGCGCTGCGGCTGGAAACTGCCCCATTGGCCTGAGCGCAGAGAGGCAAGTGCCAGGGGAGTGGGCAGGGCACCGACGGCAGCCGCCACAGCCTCACGCACGCTCTGTGCTCAGTAACCATGCGTTGCCCAACCACAGCGATCCCGGAAAAGGCATTCTGCCCACTTTACAGATGAGGAGACTGAGGTCTAGAGAAGTTACCTAAGAAGGCATTTGTTGAATAAACTAATCAGTGAACAAACAAATGAACAGGCATCTCTGGAGTCTGGAACTAAGTCCATCAATAAGGACCAGAATCCCAGAGCCCCTGACTCCTACTTGAGGCTTTTGTTTTCCCTTTTATGCCCAGCTGCCTCCCTGCAGGGGCCTTGGCCCCCTCGATCCTCTCCCCCACAAGCAGTGACTGAGCAGGTGGAGGGCCCATTGCTGGGCTCAGGCTAGGAGATCTATGGGTGTCGGGAGGGTTGTGCCCTGGTTCTTGCTGTGCCCTCATCTTCAGTATGACATTGGGCAGGTCCTGGCCCCCTCTGGGCTCAGTTTCTCCATCTGTTAAATGGGAGTAGGTGGGTATTAGATCAACTAAGTTGCCCAGGCTGTTGGAACAATGGGGAGGCTTTGGGCTGGGCTGCCCAGACTTTTTAAGGCTGACATGGGGGATGGAGGGAACTGGTTTGTGCCCTCTGCCCTTCACTGTGCTTGACAGGACTGAGGCTCAGTGGTTAGAGCACCTGATGATTTGTCCTGGCCTGGCTCTGAGATCAGTCTTTGGTCTGAGGCAGCTTAGTTGGCAGCCTTTATTCCACAGACATACACCCCCACTCTGACCATGACTGAGCTCTGACCTTGGCCCGTCTGGTTTTTGACCCTAGGGATGGACACAGTCCTAATGTGGATACAGACTGGCTGCTGATCCTTGTCACAGACTGACCCTTGAACCAAACCATATACTGACTCTTGCCTGGCCACAGACTGACTTTTGATCCAGCCACAGACTGACCCCTGATCTAGCCACAAACCTCAGACCCAGGCTGACCTCTGACCCCAACCACAGACTGACTTCTGGTTCGCGGGCAGTGGCTGGTCAGGTTAAGATTAGTTACTGGTGTTCCTCAGCCACCTTCCCGGGCGGTGGGTTGAGGTACAAGCCCCTCTAAGTAGGAGACCTCTTCACTCAAAGGGTGGGGTGAATTCGTAGGTGAATTTGGGTATGATCTTTCTGGGCCTCAGTTCTCCATCTGCCCTGCCTCTTCCCTCCCAGACATAGAAAGTGCTCCCTAACCTGGAGGATCTATGAAATGGGAACAATTGTGGTTATAACTCAAGATTGACTGAGAAGAATTAATGAGACAGTTGTCTCAGAGCCTTTGCATTCTCTGTTCCCTCTGCATGGAACACTGTTCCCTCAGACACCCACATGGCTCACTTTCTTCTCCTTCAGTTTTCTACTCATGTATTATCTCAGGGGAACCTTCTCGGACCATACAGTTTAAAATACACCCCCCCCCAAAAACCCCTCTCTCCATCCTTCTTCCCTACTTTTCCTCCAAACGTTATCACCACTCCTCACACTATGTATGTGAATTATTAATTTTGCTCATTAGCTATCTCCTTTGTCCGGCATGCAAGTTTCTTGAGGGCAGGAATTGTCTGTTTTGTTCACTGTTGTGACTTAAACCACCGCACGCAGCACTAAAGACTTAATCGATGGTATTTGCTGTGGTGGCAGCTGTCATTGTTAACGGGTGATGTCACCATAAGGAGTTGGCTTGGCCTTTGAGATGGCGCAGCCCCGCTTCCCCCCAGGAGCCTTCCAAGACCACCCCCGTCCAAGATGACCACGCTCGCTCAGAGCTGTGGTGGTGATCACATGGGGCTGTTGAACAAGCCCTCGACCTGGGATCTGTGGGGTGGGGCTCCTCTGTTTCCTAACTGTGGAACTTGGAGCAAAATCAGGTCCCATTTCTGAGTCTCATTTTCCTAACAGTCCCTGGGGAAAGTAAGAGTAGCTACCCCACAGGATCTGGTGGGCCTGAAAGACATGGGGCATCCACAGTACTGAACACGGAGAAGGAGCACAGGGTGGGCACAGGCTGTGATCCTTGGGACTCAGGCACACATGCTCTCTGTCCTGTTCCAGGGGCCATCCTGCCTCATCCATTGGACTGCAAGTCCTGGGAAGGACTGCAACCTGATCCTCTTGCTCTTGTCTTTCCAACAGCCTGAGGCCAAACTTGGACCAGTAAAGAGGAAACGCATCCTATTGGCTGATACGTTGACAAAATCTTGACTATCCTTCTGGGTACCTGCCAGTTATAGCCACCAGGGGGCAACCTGGCCATGTGCACAAAGGGCTGCCCCTTGTTGGTAACTTCTAGCATCTGCCATGTCAGGGCCTATCTTGTCCTGACGAACAAGGAGAGGCCTGGTCCATATTCTAACCTGTCAGCTATTTATACCATTCTGGAAAGAGCCCAAGACACCTGGGTCCCAAGCCTGGCTCTGCCACTCACTTGTGTGACTTTGGGCAAGAACCTCCCCATCTCTGGATCTCAATTTCTTCAGCTGTCAGATTAAGAACACCAGTCATGGTATCCTATCACGGTGGGACCCAGAGCTTGTTTCATGTTGTTTTTCATCAATAACTGTTCATGCCTGCCACAAAGTATCTCCTCCTTTTCCTCCTAATTCCTTCTTCCTGGCTGCTAAAGGAGCTCTCACCTTATTACACATGCTGCCCCCTGTTGGCTGGAAGAAAAACTGTAGCTTCAGTGACTGTTACCAAGTGTGGCTCAAGCCGGTGTAATCAGTTGTTTCGCTTACTCAGCCAACATTTATTGAGCCCCTTCTGTGTACCAGGCCTAGTGCTAGGCCCTGAGAACATAGCAGTGAGAATGATGTAGCCCATGCCTTTAAAGAGATGACGGTCATTTGCAGGTTTTCTTGGCCCTGCCCATACTCCTCCCATCCAACAGTGTTGTGTAATGGTTCAGAGCATAGACTCTGACTGGAGGATTATGGGTTCCAACCTTGGCCTAGCCATCTACTAGGTGTGTGAACTTGGACAAGTTATTTGACCTCTGTGCTTTTGTTTTCCCAACTATAAAATAAGGGTAATAATACTACGTATCTCAGTGTTGCTGCAAGGACTGAATTAGTTCATATATCTAAAGTACTTAGAACAGTGTCCAGTCAGTGCTGGAGAGGCGTCAACCAAAATGATAATAAATAGGTATTTGTGGAAACATGGAAGGAACAATATGCACATTTTCTCAATCTTAATTGGCTAAGGGCTTACCTATCCTACCTAGCTTTAAGGGGATCTGATATGAGGGACAGGCCAATTGAGCTCATCTCATAATGGGCATTTTCAGTTGAGAAGGCCCTCACCACCTTAAAGCCAGAGGCTGGTTTTCATCCCACCCTTGGGCTGGCCCCACAGGGTTTTAGATGAGACCTGAGCTGAGCATCCCAATTTCTGCTTTGGTGGAAGCTGACTGGTCCAGACTGTAGGGCAAATCCCATGTTGCTGAGGGTGCTGGTGGTGATGATGCTGATGGTCATAGTCATGGCTATGGTCGTGGTCATGGTAGGAGCTCTGGGGATAGGCTCAGGGTACCTAATGTAACCTTTCCTCTCTCCTGGGTGAGCCCAATCTCCCCCAGCCCTAGCCACCCTCAAAGTCCTGGGATGGGGGAATGGGATAGAGATCTCCTTTGAACCTTGCAGGGACTATTTTTGAGACAGAAAAAGGAGGTCATAATTGGAACACCAAGTACCCCCCTCCATCCTGCCTATAAGACTATGAGTCACTTCATCTCTCTGTGCCTCAGTTTCTTCATTTGTAAAATGGGACAATGGAGAAAGCACATTGGTCCTAAACTTTTAAATTTTGCTTTGAAAATTTAATGGAATCTGGACACTCCCCTCAGGAAATGCAGACACTCACATACACAGTCACACGTACACACAACCATACAGGCACGCAACCACACACATCGCACACATCCACAAGTCTGTGTGCGGACTGGGGGTTTCCAGCCCTTCTTCGGACCCATGGACCCCAGTTCTGCCCCCTGGCCGGGCTAATCTCTCACTCCTCTGCCGGCTCCACCATCCAGGACTCCCTCGTCTGAGGCCCTTTCTCCTGCAGCTCAAGGCCTGGGAGGCCCGTGCCAGGCAACATCAAGCAGGCCTGGTGTGGACGGGCCGGTCCAGCCTCTTTGCTCCCGCAACCCGCACCACCCAGGCTGCTTGGGTTCTTGGGCCCTGGTAGCCTGCAGGAAGGGTGGAGTTGGTGGGTAGAGTAAGCTATGGGTGGGCGTCAGCGGTGATAAGCATCTCTGGCTACTGACGTGGGTGAGGTGAATTCTTCACACCCAGCCCCCCTGCCCAGAAACATGGCCTCCAGTGACTCAGTGGAATCAGGGAAAAGAGATTTGTCACCTCTTAGGGGAGAGGATGGAGCAAAGGAAGAGCAGTCCTACCCACCTCCCCCGCTCCCCCCCACCAGCAGTTCTGGAAGGCCTGATCCCGCTCCCTGCACACGGAGTGTCAGGTAGGGGGCAGCGGAGAGCAGGACCTAGGAGGTCTGGGTTCCAGTCCAGCCCCACCTCAGTTCAGAAGCCATTCATGGTCAAGCACATTACAGTTTACAAGGCACCCCCATACGCATCATTTCAGGTGAGTTCTATAACAACCCTGAGAGTAAGGCTTGCTCTCTTGTTGTAGAAAGAGCCTCAGAAAGGCTGGTTGACTTGACTAAGGTCCCACTACAAGGAAGGCTTCCAGTCCAGTGCTCTTCCCAAAACCTCAACTGTCGCTGCTTCGTGAGATCCCTGTGATTGCTCGTGTGCGTCCTTCCCTCTCCGGCCTCGGTCTCCTCATCCAGAAGATGTGGGCCCAGAGGAGCCCTTGGGGACTTTCCTGCTCTGACCTTTCAGGACTCTCCATTTTCATGGTCTCTCTGAGGTCGCAGGTGGGGGATGATCAGCCCATCTGACAGATGGGGAACAGGTCCAGACAGGGAAGCAACTTGGCAAGGGCCTCAGCCCAAGGAAGTGGCAGAGCTGGGATGAGAACCCAGGTCTGCAGACCCCCGGCCACAAAGTCGGGGGGCCCCAGCCAGAGCTGGTTTTCTAAGAATAAAGCGCTGCCCCCAGAACAGACCAGAGAAAGGGACTTTCGGGCCCAGCTGTTTCCCAAGTGTGAGCTCAGGCAGGGCCCGGGTTGGCGTGGGGGCTGGGAAGGGGCCGACCACTTCCTGCTTGGGCTGGCGCGGTCCCCGTGAGGTGGTCATCAGAAGTCGACCACTTCCCGGTCTGGGCCGCCTTCCCCTTTCTGAGCCTGGGAGGGACGGGCGGCTGAGTGAGGCGTCCCTTGCGTGCTGTGGCCTGGACAGCGTCTGGCCTCTTTTCATTTCCCCCGTTCACCATGTCCCTCTCCACAGCCACCAACTGTCGGAAGCTGCTCAGGGCTGCCTGCCCAGTCCCCTGACCACAGCTGAGCACCTCCCTGCCAGTGGGCCTCCTGTCCCAGAGGCTCGCAGGAGCTCCTCCGTCCCGGCCCTACTGTGTGCTGGGCACTCGCGGGTGTCTGCCCACTGAGAGCCTGTAATGAGATGTTATCATTCCCACTGAGGCTCAGAGAGGTCACCATTGGCCCAGGGTCACACAGCCAGTAAGCGGCGGACTCAAACTTGGAATTCAGATCTATCTGACCTCCAGTCTACAACCTTTGCCCATCAACTGTCCCCCTGTGCCCCGCCCCCGCCAGAGGGAGTCTGAGCCAGAGGAGGCTTGGATGTGAGAGGCATTGGAAGGATCCCACTGGACAACGAGCTCAATGAAGGCAGTGATCATGCCTTCTTCTCTGCCCTGTTATATCCCAGCACCCAGCCTGGTGCCTGCTCCAAGCAGGTACTTGGAACACTTACAGACAGATGGAAGATAACCTAACGCTCCCATCCAACTCCACAGATGCTCATAAGCCCCGGGCTTGGGGCCACAGACCTAAGGGAGACACAGCCCCTACCCCGAGAGCAGTGATCGTCATCCTTGTATGCGCACGGTGCTTAAATTTTTTAAATAAGCCTCAAGTCCCACGTGGGACATCACAACATCCTTTAGTCCTGCTAGCAGGGAAGCCAGGGGCTCCCAGGGTCTCAGAGTGTTAAAGAGGCAGCAGAATATTAGGATAAACGTGGAGCCAGACGACAGGACAGGGTTCAAGTCCTAGCTCTGCCAAGCCTAGGGTGGCCTTGGGGGAAATGACGTCATGTACCTCAATTTCCTCACCTGTAAAATAGGGACAAAACAGCACATGCTGCCTTAACTGGACTCCCTTCTCCAGATTTATAAACATTCTCCATTCCTTTGCAAGGCAGGTTAGTGGATACCACAGGGTTCTGAATGTTCCAGGCTGGGCGGCCACCGGCTCTCGCCAACAAGGTGCTCTTGCTGGCTCAGTGAGGGCTGTCCCCCAACCTGGAGCTGCCCGCTGTCCCTGCTAAACCAAGGAGCAGGACCGGAATGAGAGCAGGACAGAGAGTTCTTGTGTCTCTGGAAACTAAGAAAAAGCCTTGGAAAGATCCAATCAAGGAGAGTTGTGCAAGAAAGAAAACAAAACGCCGCTGAATTAGGTGTGGGCAAGACGGACGACAAAGAAGAGTGGGGAAAACAATTGTTAAAATCCACGAAAACGTGCAGTTGAATTAGGTGTAGGTTAGAACTGGGGAGAAGTTATTAAAGATCCAGACAGCTTCTGCTGCCCGGTCGCTTCACGAGCACCTCTAAGTTCTCCCTCCACGTGGGAACCATGACTGTGCCCCGCAGGCTTGTTTTGTGCAGAAAGACAAGGTAGGACTTTGGCCAGAGGTCTTGGTCTCAAAGAGCTTGGCCCTGCATCAAAAGATCGTCTAATAAATGTCCATGCGCACGTGTTACGTTCAATAAATGCTTATTTTATGTATCATAAGATGTCCTGCTTTAAATATTTTTGCTATTAACCAACCGCTGGTTTTGCTCTCATTGGATAAGAGGTGTCTTCTATTAATAGCATTTACCTCACAGGGCGGATGTAAGGACTGAACAAGGTAACGTATGCAAAGCATTTGGCCCAGTGCCTGGTAACACAGCAAATGTTCTGCAAATATTGGCTATTAGAATTATATTCCAATCCAGGGCCCCACTTGGCAGATGAGAAAACTAAGGTTTAGCGGCTGAGTAACTTGTAGGGTCACAGACTAAGTGGGTTGCAGATCAAGGCCTAGAAATGGAATCTTGTGACTCTGAATCCGATTCCTGCCTTCTGGAGGGCCTCTCCCCGGTCCTGAATTTTAGAGGGGTAAATGCTTCCCAGAGGGGCACTGGAATGCAGGCGGCAGGTAGGTACCCCTCACAGTGGGTACCCCTCAAGATCTCAGCCCCCCACCGGCTTCCCCCCCCAACTCAGGGCTGGTACATGAGTTCTCCCCACCCCCCCAGTTAAATTTGCGTAAAACGCTAACTTTATCATCTCAGTGGCCCTTCTGTGTTCACAGATCCCGTGTATTTTTATCTCAAAGAGTTTCATTCATGATTTGTTTCCATGTCTGTCTCCTCCAGCAGACTGGGAGCCCCCGGGGAGTGGGCACTGGGTCTGATTCATCTCAGACCCCGGGGCCCAGCCCAGTGTGTGGCACAGAGTGGGAGCTTCACAAATGTTTGTTGAACAACTGCACAAATGTGAATAACGGGGTGCCCCAGATTTCTCACCATCTCCACAGTAGACTTTCTGGCTGGGGCTGTCGTGGAGAGAGGTCTGGAACCCTTGGCCTGGCCTGGTGTCCAGCCCCCTCCCGCATCTTTTTCTCGTTCTCCACCCCTCCATCCCTCCGACCTCCAGCCTCTTCTTCCTAGGCCTGAGAGGTGGAGGTGGGGCAGGGCAGTCTCTGGGAACCCCAGCCCTGAGGTGAAGCTCCCCTCTCCAGGGATGGATGGGGTGTGGCTTGGGGCTGTGTCTCCTCTGAGTCACCTCCGTGGTGCAGTGGGGCTGACTCAGAAGGAGAGCAAGAAGGAGAACTTTGTTGGTCCTCGGGTCCTGAACCCCGCCTGGGCAGGGCTGGGGGGGCGGGGGGTGGAGGGGAGATGCCCATCCCAAGGAAGGTGTTCAGACCACACATAGGGAGCACTGACACAGATCTCGGATCTCCTGGAGCGGTCTCACACTTTCTGTGCAGGTGCACTGAGACTTGGAAGGGGCAGCTGGGTGTGGTGGAGGGTGGAGGTCCTCTGCCTTTATCTTCTCCCCTCCCTGGGAGCCTCAGCTTCTTCACCGTAAGCAAGAGGGTTAGACCCAGTTCCCCTCCAGCTAACTCCCAGCCTGAGCGCCAGGGCTTTGCCCAAAGGCCACTGGGGCCTGGAAGCCAAGACCAAGGAGTAAGAGCTACCGTGGTGGGAGCACCTCCCTACTGCGTGCCAGGGACTGGCAGGTCCTCCGTGTGCATGAGCTCATGTAGTCCTCATAACAGCCCTCCGGAGCCCTGTTTTGCAGATGAGGAAACTGAGGCTCACAGAGCCAATGACTTGCTCCAGGTGGTACTCTGAATTAAAAGGGGAGCTGGGACCCCAGGTCCACCTGACCCCAAAGTCCTCATCTTTGATTACTAGCTCCCAAAGATGCTATGCCTCCCCCATCTACCTGTGCCCCAAGATGCTCCAAGTGGTGTCTTCTGACCCTGAGAGAGAACTTTGGAGGCCGGCCAGGGCCACTGGTCCTTGTCCTCTCTTGTGTCTGTAGCCAAATGGCCACTCGCTGGGAAGCCTGTCCTGCCGACCACAGCCGTATCAGGCCACCCCTCCCTGAAACCTCCTGAGCTCCAAGTTGGGTGGACCATTCTGGGATAGGCATCTAATCTCCATTTTTCTTTTCTTTTCTTTTCTTTTTTCTTCCTTCCTTCCTTTTTTCCTTCCTTCCTTCTTTCCTCCTTTCTTTTTCTTTTTCTTTCTTTCTTTCTTTCTTTCTTTCTTTCTTTCTTTCTTTCTTTCTTTCTTTCTTTCTCTTTCTTTTTCTTTCTTTCTTTCTTTCTTTCTCCTTTCTTTCTTTCTTTTTCTTTCTTTCTTTCTTTCTTCTTTCCCTCTCTCTTCCTTCTTTCCTTTCTTTCTTTTTCCTGTAGCACATTTGGAGAATACAGATACACACAGAAAACAAAAAGAAAATTCATTCCTTCTCCTCTCCACTAGAATATTAACCTTTGGTGTGTTTTATTTCAGTTCTATTTTATGCACATGTAGCCACAGCTTTGTTTTTACAAAAACAGGACCGTCTGTCAACAGACATTTCCTGAGCAGGGGCTGCACTGGGTCCTCCTGGTCCACAGGCTCCTCTTCTTGGCTCATCACCAGGTGCTGCTCCACTGTACGGTGCTCCCGAGGCATTGCAGGGGTGGAATAAGGTGGGCACCAGGAACACGGGGTTTTGTGGCCTAGCAATGCAGAAGTGGGGCTTTGGAGGGGCAGATGTGAGTTACTGGCTGTGTGGCCAAGGTGTCACTCGACGTCTCTGAGCCTCGGCCCCCTCATCCATTAAGTGAGAATCACACCTGTCACGGGACAGGTTTGAGAATAAAGGGGCAAATGCATGGAAAGTGTTTGGCACAAAGTTAGTGCTCGACAGATGTTCTGTTGTGCTCTCTGTGGGCGACGGGGGCCTCTGTGCTGAGGGGTTTTCTCTTCCTGGTGTTCTCAGGTTGTAAAGGCAGATCCAGGTCATGGGAGACACCTAATGACCGTTCGGTGATTAAAATCTTGCCTGTTCGGCTTGAGGTTAGGGCCTGGAAAACCTTTCACCGCCCTGTGGTGTTTCCAGAAAACACAGAATCTGGCCCCAATCACCTTCCTTCCCACAGGTTGCAAGTGTGGGTGTGATTCTCAACCGAAAAACCAAAGCCAACTTCACAGCTGAAGACCACCAGCCAGTCTCCTCTTGGTAACAACCGCGACCCCTTGGAGTTCCACACCAGCTTCCCCCACCCCCTTTCCTGCTGGGGGAGAAGGGGGAAAGAACGGGGCACACTCAACTGGGTGACAGGCCAGGATTCAGGTGGGTCACAGGTGCCAACAGCCAGTAGGGGCTCAATAAATACTTGCTGCATGAACCACTGGATGGACAAGCAGACAAGCCAGCCGAGGGAGTGGGTAATGGGAAGAATTTGGGAGAAAGAACCTTCATCGTCTCTGTCTAAATTTCAAACCCCAGCGCTCACTATAGAACCAAGGGGTACCTAAAGGACTCAGCAGATTAGTGACCTCAGACACCCCTCTGCGACCCTGCTCTGGCCTCTGACTGCCTCAGTCCCCACGCCTGCTTAAGTATCCAGTGCACCCCTGGGTGTACTTGACCCCAAAGGCTGGCTGGCTAATGCTGGGCTTTTTGGCACCAAGGGCAGATATTCCAGAGAATCTCCTGTACGCAACAAACTGCTCTACCTGCAAACAAAGCCCGTCCCAGAGACGTGTCAAAGCAGTGAGTGTACCCAGCAGTCCCCAGTGCCCCAACTACCCAGTGCCGGGAGGCAGCCGACACACAGTGTGGCAAGAACAGGGCCGGGGGCTCTGTGTGCTGAGAGCTGCCATGGGGGCCAGGCAGGTGGCCTGTCCTCCCAGCCCCCTGCCCAATGAGGGGCACAGCCCTGAGGGCCGGAGGGCAGAGAGGGCAGCGGGGGTTTCCCAGATCAAGGGCAGGTGGGCACTCCACAGAGACGCAGTGGAAGGTCACTGGATCTGAGGAGGCAGGGCCACAGCATTAACCAGGGAAAGCAGAATGAGATGAAGAACAGTAATAATAATATGATAGTAACTTCCAGCGCTAAGCACAGTGAGCGAGGAACTTCGCTCAGATGATCTCCTTTAATCTCCACGATAACCCCTCTTGTGTAGCAGGTGCTAAAGACCATGGAATTTGGAGTCAGACGGTCGGGGTTCAGAACCCCGCCCACCAAGATTCATTCCCTCATCTCCCACAAGGGGTACTCAGAGCCCCTACCCCACTGGTGGTTGGGGGTGTCTTTCGAGGAATAGCTTGGAACAGTAGCAGAGAGAAAGGGCTTAAATCATGTGATTATTAGTGTTATAATGATGTTTACTGGTGCAAAGATGGGGGCTCAGAGAGGCCAAGTCACTAGCCCAAGTCCACACAGCAAGTAGCTGGCAGAGCCAGAATTTGCTCTTAGATCTCTGGGCTCAAAGTCCTACTCCTTCTCGACACCTGCTGCCTCAGTCTCCCTTGTGTCCCTTCTATTCCCTTAGTAGAGTAAAGTATTCAAAGCCACAGATGCCCTGACAGGAAGAGCCAAGAGGCAACATTCATTCTAGAGGAGCAGAGAGGAGAGGAATTTGCTGGAAGTCACACAGTGAGTCTGTGGTCCAGCCAGGATGGACCCTCAGACTCTCATGAGGGCAGACTCTCATGCCAATGCCCCCCACTCATCTCTGTGAGCCTGATGGTGGGGTCACCCTCTTTTCTAGTTCTCTGCTTGGCCATCACGTCCTCTGGGGCTCAGGAAGTGATGGCTATGGTCCATTCTAAACCACAGTGGAAATTTTTTGTCTGGGCCAGACTAGAATCCGGCCAGGGCACCAGGTCAGGCGTTCCCAGTCATATGCAAAGGGCAGGGGGTGTGTAAGTGGGTGAGGAATGGGCATTTCATTTCCACAACCATCTGGCTTTGGGATTTCCCTTGCATGGTGGGGAGCTATGGACCTGGTGGGCTTCCAAGCCGTGGATGGAGGCTCTTAACCTCGCCTGCCTGGACCATCCCGGGATCGTGCACAAGCCCCGTGTCAGGTCAGCTCAGCTGTCTGATCAGAGCCAGGTGCTGGCTCGGGGACAGCAGGTGGACTTCCCCTGCCGGCTCTGCCCAAACTTGTTGTGTGACCCTGGATGGGCCTCTCATCCCCTGACCCCCAGCTCCCCACTGCCTCAGAATCCTTCGCAAACTTCCCTTCTGGGATTCACAGGGAACTTTCTCAGAAGCATTTCTGCCTCTAAAGGATCCAGCCTCCTGAACCCAGCACCAAAGAGGAGAACTGAGGACAAAGTGGTGTTTTAGCCAAGCCGGTGCCCCTGGCTTCTTGTCTGTCCGTGGGCTGGTGTGAGGCAGTGAGCTCGGGGAGGAGAAATTCTGCACACTTTAGGGGCTGGGTAAAGTGCAGATGATTCCTCCTTAGGTTGATCTCAGAAGGCAGCGCTAGCCCTGCCAAGGCCTAGCAGAGCTTGGGTGCTCAGCTCTGGCCTGGCCTCTCGAGGGCTCTCCTGGAGGCGGCTTGGGTACCGGTGGAGTAGGCATCCCCGGGCCCCGGGGCTGGTAAGGGTGGGGTTGCAGCCGGAATCAGACCTGGCTGGGCACACGTCTGAGCAGCCCCGGACAGACCAGTGTTTCTGGGGCCCTTGATAAATCTTTAGTTTTGGTGGTGGAGGTAGTCGGGGGACACAGGGCAGAGAACCACAAATTAGGACACCTCAAGTCTAGTCCCTGCTCTCACTTGGTCTCCTGGGGAGCCTCAGACAAGTCCTTTGCCCTTGCTGGCCTCAGCCTTCCCCTCTGTACAATGGGGAGACACCTACAGTTCTGAGGCCAGCACAGGGAGTCGGAAATGGACAGAGCAGGGGCCTGGGTTTTCAGTGACTCTGTGGCTTTCTGCGTGAGGTAGGCAGCTGTGGCCTGGCGAAGGCTGCTCTCTCTGGGTTGGGGCATTTCAGCCAGAAGGGAGGCTGGGGTGGGGGGTGGGCTGGAGAGGCTCAAGTGCACAGCCTTCTGTTCATCTCCACTTGCCTGAACCCCCAGGACTTGTTCCCCCCACCTCCGCCCCAGGTCAAGCGCAGTTCCCTCCCACCCCCCTGCTGAGTTGCTGTGTGACCTTGGCCAAGTGGCTCTACATCTCTGGCCTCCATTTGGGGTAATGGAGCTGCAGCGGTCTCAGCGAGCAGCGGCCTGCGCTGGCCACCCGCTCCCCTTCCTTTAGCCACATGCCTCCTATTGTAGAGCCACCGGCTGGGAGAGCCCTTGGGGATGGCGAGGCCAAGCGGTTTTCCAGATGACAGACACTGAGACCCCCGAGAGAGGAGAGGCCCACTCGGGGCCCACCATCTCCGCTCCTCATGCCCTGTTTCTCTTTGCAGCTTCCTGCTGCCCATGTGCCTTTCCTGCTTCCTCTTCCAAGAGCATCCGAGCGATGGGTCGATCTCACCCAAGTGACAAGCCTGCGGCTGGGGCTTCGGGTCCTGGCTCCCCACCTTTCAAGTTTGCTGACGTCCCGAGCCCCTGAGTTCTCATCTGTGCACCGGGAGAACAGACCCTGTTCCGGGCGGGGTGAGGACCAGAGGGAGGAGGGGGTGCGAGAGGCACTTTGGGGCTGGGAAGGACGCCGCCAGCGTCCAAGCCGGCCCTTGTTCTCCCCAGCCCTGCTCCCCGCCCCCCCAGGGCCTCTCTCCTGCCACCTCCAGCTCTCTGGCCGCAGTGTCCCTTCGTGTCCGCGGTCCTCATGCCTCCGTGGGCCGGCACCGCCTCTTGCAAGGCCTGAGAGGCAGTTGGAGCTGCATGAAGGAGGGAAGAGCGGTGGCCAAGGCCCCAGCATCTGCACGCAACAGACAGCATTTGCAGTCAGAGGGGAACTTGGCTTCTGCGGTCCGCTGCCCTGCCCCTGCCAGCGCGGCCGCTCCAGTGCTCGGTGCTCGGTGCTCGGCCCGGTTCCTACCGCCGGCCTGCCCGCCCCCGCTGCTCCCTGCCCTGCCCCTGTCGGTGCGGCTGCCGCGGCCGTCAGAGCCCACAACGTTCCGTGTTCATGGCAATTCTCGAGGCCCCCACCAGACGTCACCAGACGGTAGCCACGGCTCCGCCTGGCAGGGCCACCCAGCCCCACTCCCCGTGCCATCACTCAGGGCGGCCCGGCTGCCCTCAGACCCTGGAGACCCGAGACGGCGTGCTCACCTCTTCCCTGGCACCTCTCTCTGACCCCAAGCCTACCCTGTAACGAGCGCCATCTGGCCTGACCCTGGTGACCTCTGGACCCTCAGGGACAGGGCTGAGGGCTCCTTCCTCAAGGGACAGCAGCCGCTTCCCAGGGTGGCAGGGAGTGGTGGGGGCATGAGACACACTCCCTCCATCTTACTCCCACGATGTTCCAGGGCCAGAAGCACATGACCCGGGATGCCCACATCCATGGAGGGGTGGCCACCTGCTGTCCTGAGAAACTGGGCTTTCTTCAAACTCCCTCTGGGACCCTCCTGTCTCCCCTAAAACCTTATGGAGCAGCAGGTCTAAGGGCCTGCTTCTCCCAAAGGGGTTTCTATTACAAGAGAGAAGTTCCTGGAAAACTTTCCCAGTGAATTCTCCTCCATGCTTCGCCCAGCCCCTGGACACGTTGGTGGCACTTGCTCAGTCCACAACCTTGAGAACCCCTTGTGTGCCAGGAAATGTGCTTGCCCAGGAAATGGGATGCAGCAATGAGGGGCCAGACCCATCCCTGCACTAGGGACACTCACAGTCTGGGTAGGAACCCAGGCAGACAATGGCACTGGTCATGAGAGGGACCGTGTGCCATGAGGGCACCTAAAAGGCAATCGTGGAAGGTTCCAGGAGGAAGTGACCTTCCAGCTGAAGTTTCAAGCTTGAGGAGGATATGGTCAGGCAAGCGGACTGGAGTCAGTCTCCAAGCAGAGGGAACAGCATGTACAAGGCTCTGGGCAGAAGAAGCATGCTCTTCGTAGCTCTTAGAATCCAAACTTTTCTCAGCTACCTTGTGCCAAGCTCCTGGGACTGGCGGTTAATGGCTTGGGCTCTGGGGCCTCATCACCCAGGTTTGAACCTTGCTTTGCATTTACTAGCTATGAGATAATGCATACGTTACTTGACTCCCCGTGCCTCAGTTTCCTCATCCATAAAATGGGAGTGATACTAGTAAGCACTTCCTAGAATTGTTAGAAGTAAATGGGATCATTCATGTAAAGAGCTTGGCACAAAATAAGTGCTCAATAAATGCTGGCAACTCTCATCGGCGATCAACCGCACCCACTGAGCACCTACCTTGTGTCAGACACTATGCTATGAATTCTACAGTTAATCTTCATGCAGATCTGTAAACTTGGCCTCACTGCCCCACTTCACAGATGGGAAGACTGAGGGCAGAGGACTGAATTGCTCAGATGGGGATGGCTTGAAGTTTTGGAAGAATCAGGGGCACCTTCTTGGAGGAGGTGGTGGCTGTGGTGAGTTTTGAAGATAGGCACCCTCCCAGCAGAATGTTTCAGCCCCTGGCCTCCCTGGGTCTGGTGACAGGACCAAGGGGCCGCTCCGGGCACTTCCAAGGCCTTCCAGGAGTCCCAGAGAGGGAAGGCCCCATCAGGCCAGGTTCTCAGACCACAGAGCCTCGAGCGAGCGTCAAGCAACAAAAAGGCTTTTCTCACTCTGGATGAGTCACCAGACCGAGAGAGAGCAGACGCCCAGTCCCTGTGCTGAAGAAGACGAAACCACACATCTGAAGAAGTTTCCCACGGCCACCACTTGCTTTAAATAGTTGCAGAGAAGTGGAGGAGGGAGGGAGAGGGAGGGCTGGGGGAGGCAGGGCTCTCCCCACCAGGCCCTGGCTGGGGTCTGCACCCCACCCGACTCAGGACTCTGACCTGAAGGCCCCTGGAGGGATAGCTGTTGATGGGAACTCAGGCCTCACAGGCACCAGGGGGACTGAGCTGAGGTCCTGAGCCTATGGCGGCCCGGAGGCCAGAGGCCAGACAGACAGACAGCTGAAGAGACATCCAGCCGGGCAGCCGGGTGTGGGGGCACAAGCCCAGGAAGAGGGAAGTTGACCTCACTCTGCACCCCGGTGCAGCCTCCAGGCCCCCAGCCAAGCTTCCTCGCAGGTCACCTGACTCCCCTCAGTGCTCCGCTGCCCCCCCAGCCCGCCTGGGTTCGTGACTGAGCCCTGAGCGGCGTTTCCGGAGGCAGGCCAGGACCCGGGGCTGCTGACGCACTTGCTGCCCCCCCAGGAGGGCCAGGTGAGAAGAGCGAGCCCCCATCTCCCTTTCCCGTAAATGAGCTCACCCACCCAGGCCTCGCAGGGATTCTAAGAAGTGGAAGCCTGAGCACCTGCTCCTCACCCACCATCTCGGCCTCCCCACGGTGGGGGATGGGGGTGGGGGAGGGGTGGGGGGAGAAGTGAGCCATCCTCACTTCTCTCAAGCTCAGCCCTTGGGCCCAGGCTGGGGTTCAGGGACTGGCCAAGGCTGCTCCCCTTAGGTGTGGAATAACACCCTCTATGTCCAGGCTGTGCCCGGTTTAGTTCAGGGTGACTCAATTTCAGAGGGTAACCTGGGAAATCAGTCTAGTTCCTTCCCAGGCTGGGACTAAGATCACCTCCCAGGTATTCAAGGAGCCTTTAGGGGCCAGCAGCGGCTCACTGTCAGCGCTTAGGAACTATCTGAGCCAAGGCCCAGAGAGGGCAGGAGCTTGCCCAAGGTCACACAGCAAGCCAGTGGCAATCCAGATGCACCTCTCTGCTGCACAACCCTGGCCGGCCCACGGGTGTCACTAATGAACATTTCTTGAGCATCTACTAGATCCTTTGAGGAGTGACCCAGCATTAAATAAGACTATTAATTTTGACTAATAAGTCAGGAGACCCTAGTCCTCAGGGCCCTGAGCCGGGGGTTCTTGGTGCTGACTTCTCCAGGTCTCTAGATCTCTGGGCTTGGAAAAAAATACAGATGCTGGGACTCCAGCTCTGAGACTACGATTCAGTAGATTGGGAAGGGCCCCAGGAATATGCATTTTGTAAGATTCCCCAACTTGATCAGGTGACTAAGCAGCTCCGGGACAGACTACGAGTGGCTAGTGGGCAGGTGCTGACCCCAGGAGAGGGTGATTTCCAAGAGGCCCCCAGAAGTGATGCAGCACTTGGGGCGGGGCTGAATGAAGGACGCCCCCCACACCTCCCTGCTGCAGGGAAAGGACAGCTGCCGCGGCACTAAATGTTTGTTCCCTCTTGCCCTGGCCCTCAAGGAACATGGTTCTCTCGGCCTGGTAGTGCTTGGTGGTGACTCTTGAGGTACTTTGGGAGGTAATGTGGAGCCCACATGCTGGCCTGGGTGGATTTTAGGGGCTGAGCCTGGAGCAAATGGGGCTGGCTGGCCCCTGGCAGTGGGCTGAGATCTGCCACTTAGCCCAACCCTGTGCCCAGCGCTGTGTCCGGCTGAAACCAGGATCAGGGAGGTCTCCTTGACTGCTTGACTCAGGGGTCTGGGGTGCTGGAGCTGATCTCTCTGACCCCGTGGTGAGGCCGCCCTTGGCCCTGCACGTGGTGCCCAGCTCTGCCACCTCATAAGGCCACCTGTCCTCTCAGAGACTCCGTGTCCTCTTCTGTACGAGGGGCAGAATAATTTCTTCCAGTGGATGAGGACAAGGTGGGGACACAGTGGCTGGTCCAGCAACCCGGTGAGCTAACAGGAATGGCCAGGCCTTTCTGCTGGCCCAGATCACCCCCCAGGTGGGGTACGTCCCCAGAGCCTCCCCGGCCTGTGTGGAGGTCACCGCGGCGAAGCAGAGTCTTGTCCCCACCCCTCTGAGTGGGACTGCTGCTTGTCAGCTCTCCGGCCCCCCATGTCCTAATCTGTCACACACACACCCCCAACTCCAGAAGGTCGTTGTGAGGATTAAAGGAATAAAACCACGTGACTGTGTGAAGAATAATAATTATTTCAACAAGCATTATCGGGTTGTTTTTTTTTTCTCTCACTAGAATGTAAGTTCCAGGAGTGGGGACTGTGTCTGTTTTGTGTCCGGGGCCTGACACGGGGCCCGACACTGGGGAGGTGCTGTTTGTGTTTGTGCAGAGGAGAGAGGAGCAGACAGGCTATCCTCTCTGAGCCTGTGCTTTCAAAGGCCTCCTTGGCTCTTGTTTTGCACGAGCGTGTGTGCACTCATGCACACGCATATGCACTCCTGTAGGTGGGTCTGACCCAGTGTGGAACTGTGTCTCGGGGCATGGGCCTGTCTGGGTCTGTATTTTGCATATGAGTCTAGCGTGTGTGAATTTGCATGTATGTCTCAGTTTGTATGCCTGGATGCAAGGACCTATGTGTATGAGTGTGCTCACCCCACAGGTGTCCAGGCCTTCTGCAGACATACGCCTGGGGGCAGGTGGTTAACTCTTTGTGTGTGTGTGTGTGGGGGGGGTTACCCTTGCTCTCCTGACCTCACTCTTCCCCAGGGGCTCCAAGTTATGGGCACACCTGGGGGTGCTAGACTATGCAAAGCAGAGGCCAGTCCTGGGGAAGCCCCTGGAGAGGGGTCCCTGAGGATTGGCCAGGGCTCCTCCCCCACCTCTCTGGGTCCCTCCACTGCCACTCCCTAAAGTAGAGCAGCCTGCCCCCTTCAGAGCCCCGTGATCCTCCCTTCCAGGGCCCTGTGTGTCCAGATGGCCCCGCCTCCCCGTCCCTGCCCCTCCTGCTCTCTCTCTCTTCTCTGCTGGTACTGCGCATGGCATCTCTCTCCTTCCTCCCGGAGACCCTCCTCACTTCTGCACCCTCCCCAGCTGCTTCTGGGAGCCACACTGTGCAGCAGGTGCTTGGGTTTCAGCTCCTTCGTGCTGACGATTTGCCTGCATCATCTCCCCACAGCCCCAAGAGAGAGGTCTGGCAAGAGCTCCATTTGACTGTTGAGGGAACTGAAGCTCAGGGAAGTTAGGGAATTTGTCCAGGCTCACACAGCAAGTGAGAGTCAGACACAGACCAGAGACCACACTGTCTCCATGCTTCAAGTCACCTGAATGGCCAAGCCTCGCTGGGCTGACCTTGTGAACCCACCCACCCCCAGATGGGATTCAGGGGTCTGGGCCCTATTCCATATGCCCATGGGCTTATGAGATGGAGACCCTAGGCTCAGGAAAGGGGCTTTTGCCCTCCCAATGGAGGACCCGTGGCCCATCCCCTGCCCCTGGTCTGAGCCACGTTAGGGCCTAGAAACTTCTGAGCCCACTGTAGTCAGGCCAACTCAAAGCCCCCCAGATCTTCCCACTGCCTGGTGATCCCCACAGAGAGATCAGAGTCCCTTCAACAGGGGCATTATTGTTCCCCCGGAACATGCTTCCATTTGGCAAGGGTGTGTGTGTTGGGGGAACCATGTGGCTTTGATTTAAATTTCACCCTGGAAAAACAATGGTTTGGATTAAGGGAAGAAACAGTTGGTGAAAAGTCATGAAAAGAAAGGAGGGGAGAAGGGGGGGCTGTTGTAGCAAAAACGGGCCTCAAACTTTCAAACCCACATTCCAGAGGTTTCTCAAGGCCTGCCATCCAGCCGTAACCTCCTACCCCAGCACACTCCCGTCTTCTTCAGTAGCTGAGCGGGAGAAGCTCTGGGAGCTGGAGGGGGCGGTCCCAGTGGTCCCACACCCTTCTCTCAGAGAGAAGGAAACTGAGTCTCAGAGAGGGGTGGCCACCTGCCCAGGGCTGAGATGGCTTCTATGGCATGCAGAGGAAGAGGGATAAGGGGTGGACCATGGGATCTTGCTGGTCCCGCTCTGTCAGCAAGGAGCTTGACTTCTCTAGGCCTGTTTCCCCACTGAGAAAGGGAAGAAAAAGGTGTTATGGTGCCTTAAATCACCACTGGAGCTGAGTAAAGCCCAGGAACCCCACACAAGGGCAGTATTTTGGCTCTGACATGCTGACCCTTTGCTCATGCCAGGCTCTGTGCCGAAAGCTTCCCGTCACCTGCATGAGACTTCCCAACGTTCAAAATCTCCATTTCACAGATGAGCAGACTGAGGTTCTGAGAGGCGAAGAAACTTGCTGAGGTCCCCCCCTGGGTCTTGAGGCCAGGTCTATGTGGCCCCAAGGGCTGTTTCTAACCCCTGGGCTGTGAGCCTGAGGCCAGGAGAGCAGAGTGGAGGGGATTCAGACTAGGGAAGTAAGAGCCAGGAAAAGTCTGGAAGCACTCCCACAAGAGTATTTCATGTCTCCTGAATCACCAGCTGTCAGAACTGGGAAGGTCCTCAAAGGTCATCCAGTCAACCCTCAGAGGGCAGAGGGGAAACTAAGCCAAGGAGGGTGGGACGTGTCCAGGTCACAAGGGGGTAGCGCAGGGCCCATATCTCCCAAGGGTCAGCCAAGGACTTTGTAGTGTGTGTCCAGGTTGCTGTAGAGCTGTGTGGATGGCCTTCACATTCAAGGATGACGCCGTTGGCCCAGCAGGCCAGCCCCAGGGAGTGAGTGGCCTGGGCTCTTCCAGAAGCCACATCTACATCTCTGACATGGCTGCTTAGGATCAGGATGCTATGGCTGTGCTTATGGGTCCATGGAGAGCAGGGTCAGGCTCGGTGTGGCCAGGGCGATGTGCCACGACGAATCAAGGCTTGGTCTGTGGCTGGGGTCAAGGCCGAGGACCCCAAGGCAATGAATTGACTATAGAGGACCAAATGGACTTCAAGCCTCTAGACCAGGGTTGCAGTTGCGTGGCTGCGGGAGCTAAGCAGGCTAGGACAGGGGTGGGGCTGCAAGTCTCCAGACCGGGGCTCTGGAGTCTCTGGAGGCAGGAGCTGGGGCTCTCCACGCCATGCAGCCCTCCTTCACACCCCCACTGCCTGGCTCCAGTGTGCTCGGATAGTGGCCAAACCCGGCTCTCCTCCCCTTCCCCCAGGACAACCCCACCCCTCTCCTCTGGGGAGAAGCCGCTGGTGGTCAGGCCCTGCCTCTCTCCTGATTTGCCTCCTGTGGGACCAGAAGAACCATCTGCCCCCTGGTTCTAGGTCCACCTGTGCTCAGAGCCCAATCTCACCCCACGTGAGCAGGAGAGGAACCATCTGGAGGCCAAGAGAAAGGCCGTTCTGCAGGGTTGGGTATGGGGATGCCGAGCAATGGACTGTCGTGGGCATCGCTCCCATCCAGGACACTCTTCGAAACGCTTAAACCCACCCCCGCCCCCATCCGGAACTATTCCTATTACTGAGCACTTACCCCCAACCAAGCCAGATGAGGTTGAGGCCGATACCCCCACTTTATGAGAGAGGAAGCGGAGGCTCAGACCTGTGCCTTTACTTGCTCCAGGTCGCCAGCTGGTCAGGATCGGGCTCACCCCAGGCTCACCAACTCTGAGACTGGGGCCATACCCACGCCTTGCATGGCCTCCTCCGCTCCTCTGCCCATCCTGGGCCCCAGGGGAGGACACACAGGCTGACTTCGACAAGGTGGGTGAGCAAATGCTGAGAAGGCCAGACCTGCTTTCTCAGAATCATAGGAGAAATGGTTTCCCTGCGGTGGGGAGCGAACCACATGACCGGCTGGCCCACCAGCCCTCTGGCGTGTGCACAGGGTGGCCCACCCTAACCCAGTGATGATAATGACAGCAAGCCGTCCTTAAGTGCTGAGTATGTACCAGATTCTGTTCAAAGCAATTTCCATGCATTTGCTCCTTTTTATCCTTCCAACCACCCTATGAAGGAGGGACTCTTATTATTCCCGTTTTAAAAAAAAAAAAGATAAGCTTTAGTGTTTACAAGTTTCAGATATACAGAAAAAACTGAGAAGATAATGCAGAGTTCCCATACACCCCCCCACACACATACCCAGGTCCCCCTAATGATTACTATCTGACATTCGTATGGAGCATTTGTTTTTTTTTAAGATTTTTTTTTTTATTTATTTATCTGAGAGAGAGAATGGGAGACAGAGAGCATGAGAGGGGGAGGATCAGAGGGAGAAGCAGACTCCCCGCTGAGCAGGGAGTCCGATGCGGGACTCGATCCCGGGACTCCAGGATCATGACCTGAGCCGAAGGCAGTTGCTTAACCAACTGAGCCACCCAGGCGCCCTCGTATGGAGCATTTGTTACAACTAATGAGTTGATGTTAACATCCATACCTTATTCAGATTTCTATAGTTTTTACCTGATGTCTTTTTTCTGGTTCAGGATCCCACCTGGGATACCACACTACACTTAGCTCTCATGTCTCCTTAGGCTCCACTTGGCTCAGACAGATTCTTAGACTTTCCTTTTTTTTTTTTTTTTTTTTTAATGACCTTGACAGTTTTGGGAAGTGCTGGTCAAGTACTGTGTAGAAGGTCCTTTTATTGGAATTTCTCTCGTGTTTTTCCTATGATTAGCCTGGAGTTACAGGATTTGAGGAGGAAGACCACAGAGGTAAAGTGCCATTTCATCACATCATATAAAAGGCACATACTATCCCCATGACCCATCACTGTTGATATTGACCTTGACCACTAGCTGTTTGTCAGGTCTCTCAACTAACAAGTTACTCTCCCCACCCTCAGACCCTTCCCTTTCTGTACTGTTCCCCCTCAAAGGAAGTCAGTAACCCATTTTACAGGTGTAAAATCTGAGGCACAGAGAGGTCAAGTAACTTGCCCCAGGTCACACAGCAAAGGTAAGAGCCAGGATTTGAACCCTGGCAGTTTGGCTTCCGGGGCCAGGCTTCTAACCAACTGCCATAAACTCTCAGGAGCATAGGGAGACATTTATAAATGTAGCATTAGCACTATTTTAGCAAAATAAGGCAGTGTGGGACCAAGTGCAGAAACTCAGAGCCAAACAGGCCTCAGTGTCGGGCTCATTCCTCCCACTGAGACTTTGAGCAAGTCACATCCCATCACAGGGCCTGACACACAGCAGGTGGTCAACAAACGGGAGCTTCAGAAGGTCGGGACAAACGGTAGATTTTTCGAACCAGGCTCCTGGCCGGGAAGATACTGCACGGTTGGGACAGGAGAGCCAGCCTGGGCCTGCAAGTCGTGTCCCATCATGCATGGGCGATGGGCAGCATCGCCTGCCTTGGACTGTGCCCAAAGGATCAGGGGCCGATGCCAGGTGTGGCTCTTGGCCTTGTCTGCTCCAAACGCGTGACTACCACGTGCTCTGAAAGCAGTAACAACTCAACCCTGAGCAGCTGGGCCGGAGGGACCCCAAAAATCACCCTCCTCCTATTTTACAGAAGAGGAAACTGAGGCTTCAGGGTAAGAAGGGGCTTAGCCAGGGCCGCACAGTGACATACAAGCTCACGCCGGGCCCCAAGAGGGATGTCTCGTGATAACGACAGGCGCTTACGCTTGCCCGCAGGAAGCCCCCTGCCATGTCTCATCTCATCTAATCTTGCCACGGCCATTCAACCACTGGCCCCATCTTGCTGAGGGGTGTCCACTCGGGGGCAGTTTAAGGCTATATTCACCGGACCAGCAAACGGAAGGGGTGAGAGGAGCCTGGCTGCTGGGCACCGAGCCATGTGTCCCCACTGTGCCACCAGCCTCACTGACTGCAGGCCAGGCCACGGGGGCCCCCGGAGTGGCCCCCCCTCACGCCCAGCTCCCTCACCCCAGCATCTTTGCAGAAGTATGGCCCCTCTTCATTCCACAAGGAACGCTGCTCTGTGTACTGTCCAGCCCATCTCATGAGACGTAAGAGGAAGACAAACCCACAGACAGAGGCGAAAGGACCCCACGCCTGCCACTGTTTGCCCTGGTGGATTTTCCCTCTGCTCCTAAATGCAGAGGAGCCAGCCAATCCAGAGGAGAGATCAGGCTGGGGGCTGGGCAGCTGCGGCCAGGGGTGGGCGTGGACGGGGTGGGGGTGGGCAGCACACGACCAACCAAATGCAATTAGTTTATTTAGCATCAACCTTGAAAAGTGTAGAGTCCTGCTGGCTTGAGGGACCCCAAGACCCGGTTCTAGTGCCACTGACTTGCTGTGTGACCTTGGACAAGTGACTTGGCCTCTCTAGGCCCTTGTTGCCTCACCTAAAAAATGAGGGGCTGGGGTCCATCAGTGATTCTCGACCTTGGTTACACTGGGGGTCTTTTAAAACACGTAATTAAGGTTTGGGGGGCACCCACCCCAGGTGATTCAGCTGAGCAGCCAGTTGAAAGCCCCTGAACAGATCCTGTGTCGGAGGCCTTCTGGCTCTGACATTTTACCCGAGTGTAGGGATCAGTGTCCAGCTCTATGACTTACTGCTATGTGCGCTTGGGCACGCCACTGCACTGCTCTGTGCCTCAGTTTCTCCATCAGTGGCTAGTCTTAGCCTTCCCTGCACGAGGTTGTTGGGAGGATTAACTAACCTGGTTGTGTGAAGTTCCGCCACATGCAGAGGAAGGACTGGACAAGCTGGTGTGGAAATAGTGGGGTTGACAGTCCTGGGAAGTGGGCCTCAGCGGGTCACATGGCCCTGGGGAGGAGGGGAGGATGCAGTGAGCTCTGCCCCAGGGCTTTCTCAGAACAGGTGCTTTTCCACCAGCCTGCGGGGGCTCCCTGGAGCCAGGGCAGCCGGGAGTGCGGCAGGGGCCTCACGGGGCAGCAAGCTCCCTCCTGGTGGGTGTGTGCAAGCAGAGGCTGGATGACTGCCTGGCTGACCAGGGGCAAGCTGCTTCGGGCATATTCGAAAAGGGTCAGGCAGAGATGGGGGCCCAGCCATCTGGAGAATGTCTGCTTCTCTCATCCCAAGATCCGGGCAGTCTAGGATTCCTTTGGCCAGTTCTTGGCCTCTCCCTCTTGGCAGCTGCAGCCTCTGGCTCCCCCTCCCCTTCCCCCTGTGGGCCAGGGGTGTTAGAGCTGCGGCAGGGGGTACCTGGTGTGAGGGGAGGAGGGAGACTAGAGGCGGGGGCTGGGGGCCCGTCCTGGGGTGCAGAGGAGGCTGCTGGCTCCCGTGGGGCTCGGGGCGGTCACCTCAGAGCCAACAGAGCTCGCTAAATGCCAGAAATGTGACTTTGGACAAGTCGCTGCCTCGGTAAGCCTCAGTTCCCTGTGGCTGCTAAGGTCTGACTGTGACGTGGTGGTGAGGCGGCCGTGACGTCACGCTCACAGCTGACGTCTCACAGGGCCGAGCATGCACACGCGTCATTTCCGTTTCTCGCCTCGAGTCCAGGCGGCTGGTGCGCACACCGCGCCGTCCTCTTGCCGCCTGTCCGCTCTGTGCTCACCTCGAGGCCGGATGGCGAGGCCTCTGGCCCACGGTGCATCGGCAGGAAGCGCCGGAGGACAGACTTGAACTCAGGACCGTCCGGCTCCCAAGCTCTCAACCAAGACAGCCCTAGTCGGCTGAAAGGGGCACAAAGAACGTGGTCGCAGGGCTCCCGGCTCGCAGCGGGTGCCACACCGTGGCAACGTTGTCGTGTGGCACAGTGACACCTGCTAGAATTCAGAAAGCCTGGGCTGCCAGTAGAGAGAAGGGGGTGGGGCTTCACTGCCGGCTCCAGACTGGGGCTCGCTGCAGGGGAGCGAGAAGTGTGCCTCCCAGTGCCCGCAGGACTGCTCGCACCTGGTGTGGGTGACAGTGACACCTGCGACATGGCCTGAGCACCTACTACTGCCTGCCGCACTGTGCTCCGGTCACTTTCCGTCCCCTCACTTGCAACCATCCAAAAGTGGAACTGCCCTGCTCTCCATTTTACAGATGAAGAAGCTGGGGCACTGAGAGGTTTAGTAAGCTGTCCGGGGTCACAGAGCTGGGAAGGAGCAGTCAAGGCTTACGTCCAGACTCCATCCGTGGACAGCTGTGCTCTAAGATGTTAAGTGTGGACACCTGCATAAAAGTCAGAGTTCTCTAGATGAAGCACCTAGACTCTCCGGACTATTGCTTGGAATCCAATCCGGACTCTGCCACTCCCTGGCTATGTGACTTTAGGCAACTTATTCAAGCTCTCTGCACATTCCAGTTTCTCCCTCAATGAAATGGGAATGAAAATCAAGTTCCCACCTTCTGGGCTCTTGTGACACTTCGTATGTAAAGTAGCCTGGCTGAGAGCAGGCCCATGTAAGTCAGCTGTGATCATTGTTATGGTTATTTCACGTTGTAGACAGCGCAGTGGTTACTTCTGGGAGTGTGATGGCAGGAGGCCTTCCACTTTGTTCTCACCACACTTTGGTAGCATTTTGCATTTTTTTCAATGAGCATTTACCTCCATTGTGATATACATATTTTTTTAAATAAAGAAAACCCTCTGGCTGAGCTGAGGTGTGAGTAGGCGGCAAGAGGTCTCTTGCGGCTAGTAAGCTACTGTCTTTAGAGAAAACAAGAGGGAGCATTTGATTGTACTTCATATAACCTGAGTCACGGCTTGTGGGTATGCGAAAGGCCAAGGCATTTCCATCCAGTTTAAAAACGATTTTGCTCCCACTGCACACTTGGCCGCAGAGGGAGCACTGGACCTCGAGCCCAGCACCTTAGGTGCTAGCCTCCCATTTTGCCACCACTTGCCATGAAACCTTTACTTCTTTGCCAGGCCCTGTGCCCCATGGGTTCTGGGTGTCCACTGTTCACCAGGCCCAGTGTGAGCCCTTGGGGACAAAACAGAGGACAAGGCAGAGGTGACCCCCATCCTTCTGTGACCCGTAGTCCGGCAGGGGAGGCCAGCACTACCAAGTCATTAACAAAGAAATATTGAATTGCCACCTAATGAGTGCAGGGGGGAGGGGCAGGGTACAAGGGCTCTGAGAGCCTCTATGAAGGCAGGAAGTGGTCAAAGCGAGGAGCAGATGAAGGATGCATCACAGGGAGAGAGGACAGCATGAGCAAAGGCCAGGTGGTGCAAGGGATCATAATGAGCCTAAGGGAGTGAAAGTGTGCCTGGAATAAAGGGGGCAAAGGGGAGCTTGGCATGAGACAAGGGAGGGTGCGGTGCAGGGTGGGCCATACAGAGAGGGTTGTGGTGCGGATTTGGCCTTCATCCCCAAAGCCACGAGGCCAGAAAGGGAACCAGTGAGATCCTACCTAGTGAGCTCCCTCCAAATCCTAAAGAGAAGAGATTAGGTAGAGGGTCAGAGTAGACCCCTGCCAATCTCCAGTTCCTTGAACTTCATAGGCCTGGGCATGGAGCAGCATCAATAAATAGCTCTTCCCCATCCACTTATCCATTCTCCATCTACTCACAGACACAAAATTTAGATAGCATTCTAAATTCTATAGATAGTAATTAAATTCTAAAAAGAATTTACTTCTTTTTTCATTTAATTCAATAACTTCTTTTTCTGGTTACAATATATGTACTCTATAGTAAAAAGCCCTGATGCTGGGATATAAGCCTGGGAAAGATTTTTGCAGAAAGCTGACTGGCCCTGTAGAAGCCTCCTCATCTCTCTGCATCCAGTAATAGTGCTCTGAGTGGTGAGTTGATGCCAAGGGAATTAGGGATTCAGCTCACTTCCTGAGGTTCTCCTTCAATGAAGAACAAGAGCTAGAGGATGTAGCTAGAAGGATAAGGAAGAGCTCCTAAGCCTGTTCTAGGAGCTGTCCTAAGACTCCTGAGGTCCTTGATAGGTAGTGAGTTCCCCATTCCCAGAGGTATGTAAGCTGTCAAAGTATATACAGATATATATTTTTTAAAGTGTGACTCCCATGCAAATATAGATTGAACAGATGTTAAAAATTTGTGTAATTCATGAACGAGAGCCGCAGTAAGATGGCAATGTTGTTTCAAAGGAGACTAGAGGAACACTTAAAGAATACTAGAGAAAGAATGTTAGAATAAAATGGCTCAGTTAGATACAAAACTTGTTAATGTCCTAAAGGGCCAACAATCCATAACCTTTGGGCGTTTTCTATTAGACAGAAATCCGTAAGTTAACAATTAACTTCTAAAGTCAGGCCTTTTAATAGCAGACACTAAGCCAAAGGTACATCCCTCCAGATAATTAAGCACCCATGGCAGGCCTGTTAAACGGTGCCCCGATATGACCGTGCAGAGACATGCCGCCTTCTCCTTGCCTATTTCCAAGTGTTAGATGATTTTCTCAACAAAGCCAGGCAAATAGCTGCAGTGCGAAGGTACGGGAAGCTCCGCTGACAGAGCGCTGGGCTGGTACATTATCTTTTGCTGTGTAAAAGACTATCCCCGAGTTTAATGGCTTAAAACAATAAACATTTATTATGTTGCAATTTCTGTGGGTCAGGAATTGGGGAGCACTTCAGTCGCTCCTTCTGGCTCCGGCTCTTTCGTGGGGTTGCAGTCATGCATCTTCCCTGGGGCTCAGTCCCATCTGTGGGAGCAGCCAGGGCACCATGAAAGGTGGAGCCAGCTCAGGGAGCTTCCACCAAAGGTTTGGTCCCTGCCTTGGCTGGGCGTGGGGGACAGACAGACCACCTCCTCCTCCCCCCTTGCCTCCCAGACCAGTCCTCACTGAAAGAAGAGGTGAGCAGCCAGGAGGGAGGGTAGTGACCTCCGGGGACCCCATGCCCAGCGGATACCCAGGATCCGATCTGGGAGGGCAACTTCAGAGGGAAGCGAGGGGCAAATCCAGCTGGGAGGGAGTCTGCCAGTTTAGGGGGTAATTATTTTGCAAAGCTTTACAAAGTTTTGGAAAATCTTGTTTCTCCCTCCACTGAAACCATTGTTTTTCAAGGGAAATTGAATTAGAAGGTGGTGGCTGGAGGACCCAGAGAGGGAAGAGTAAGCCACATGTTTTTCTAACTAACTGGGCATCTGTCCCGTGCCAGCAAAACCAGGAGCTCCTCGCACTCTGTGTTTAGGACCACCAGGGCTGTGACCAGGGATGGGAGAGAGCCCTTAGCAGCTCTGGGGACAGAGGCAAGGCTGGAGGTACCCCCTAAATCAGCCCCCTTTGTCTGGACTGGGAGGACAGTGGGACTTAGCGGAAAGGTGGAGTCAAGCCCTTGGTGCTGGGATGCAAGCCTTTTGCAGAAAGGCCTTGTTGAACCTCTCCAGCTCTCTGCAGCCAGGAATAGTGCCCTGAGTGGTGAGTTGATCAGAAGGCAAGACAGGACAAAAGCTCTTCTGTAAGGTGAAAAGTCCTGCTGTCTTCGTTACAATTAGATCACCGACATTACTTTTTTGAGAAATGGCCAATCGGCACCATCCTTCTGGCCAATTCCATGTGACAGTAGAGACTGGCTGGGGGCTGTGGAGCTGAAACTGAGCTCAGTGGGAGAAAGTGCAGGGATCGACTAGTGATGCCTGCTGTGGACGTTGGGGAAGCTGTGATATGTATGCCAGGTATTTGCCAACTCCGATCTAGTCCAATTCCCTCTACCTATTGATAAAGAAGCTGAGCGCTGAAGAACTAGAGGGGCATTAAACTTTCAAAAGGTGACTCTTCCTGCTTCACCTGCTTATTGACATATCCTCCTTCGAAACCCTTCCAGGGCTCGTGCTGTCTAAAAGAATAAAGTCCAAAATCTTTCCCTGGTCTTTCAAGAACCAGCCTGACCTGGTTCCAAGCACACTTTCCAAATGTTATTTCCCTCTTGAGGACTGATCCAACTGGGCAGGACTGCACACGCCCCGCATTCCCCGCCTCCAGGCTTTTGTCCGTGCTGGGCCTGGGCCTGGGATGCCCTTCCCACGCCTCCCCTGATCAGCTTGCTCTCCCACCACTTCTAGCCCAACCCCTACAGCCCGCCCTCTCTATTTTCCCTCCTGGTCCCGGCCAAACGGTGCACCGTAACAATATTCCCATGTGTCCTCTCCCCTGCTGAACAGCGAGTTCTTGGGACTAACCGAGTTGGCTCCATTTTCCACCTCCCCCCTTTCTAGCACAGAGCCAGGCATATGGATCTTCAGCAAATGCTCACTGAGTAAATTAAATGAATGTCTGCGCTCACAGAGGAAGGCAGTGGCCTCCTCGTCGCACTGGACCCTGGGCCTCTGACTCCCTGTGCAGTGCTCTCCTCGGAGCCCCAGGCGTCCTCCTGAAAGTCTGACTCTCCCACCTCAGCTCTCTTGGCTTTCCCACGGCCAGCTAACCTTCCTTTCATTCTCCCATCCCCCCGAGAGGCATTAGGAGGACCCCACTTATGCCTGGCCTGATCTGGACTGCTGCCTGGTGGTGCAGCCAAGAATGGAGAAAGCCATGTCAAAAATCCCACTATAATCTCCCCAAACCTTTGGCTCAGGACATTCATCTCTCCACATATTTCTCTCTCCTTCCAGTGGGGTGGAGATGGGGACCTGAGGACACTCTGATGCTCCTTTATCCCTGAGCACGAATGAGCCCAGTGCAGAGGAAAGACCCCCTGCACTGGGAATCTGTCACAGGGTCTGACTGCATGACCTTGGACAAGTCTGATACCCTCCCTGGGCCTCACCAGCACATGAAAGAAAAGGACCCCTCCAGTTCTAGCAGACACTGCTCATTCCTGCCTCCCAGGAGAGCAGGAGGTCTAGGACTGTCTCCTGGGGGAGGAGAAGGGGCCCCACCACTCTGTGCCCTGAGGGCCTTGCCTCTTGGTCCCACACTCAAGCCCCCTCCTCTGGGGCCATGTATCTCGGGCTGCCAGGGAGACTGTTTCTCATAAACCCAACTGTCACGAAGCCCTTCCTGGGCCAAAGTGATCTGTGAGCTGGAAACCAGAAGATGGATCCATCTTCTCTGTACATTTGGCAAACTGAAATAACTTTGAGGGGGGCCAGCTTTGATTAAAGACATTTACCTTGTTAAAAAAATTTATACACATACACACTGTGTGGGCGTGTGTGTGTATTTAGACTCATTTACATTATAAAAAAAAATACATTCCTGCAAAGAAAGGGAGGCTCTGGTTGAAAGAAAGAGAAAGAGAGAGGGCGGGAGAGAGAGGGCGGCAATGGAGAGAGGAGAACTGAACTCTAATGATTTGGGCATCTCCGTAAACAGCACTAGCTGCATGCAGACGCCCTGAGTGGGCTTCCAAACCCTCCACCTCCCACTCCTCTTTGCCTTCCCCGAGCTACAGGAAGCAGATTCCAGCCTCTAAGCCTTTGCTCCTGCACTTGGCCCATGTGGAGCGTCCTCCCTGTCGGCTCAGTCTGACAGTGCGCTGGGGAGGCAGGACAGATGATGGATTCGGGCTCTGGACTCAGAAAAGCATGGGTTCCAGCCCTTCTTCTGCCTCCTTCCTGCAAGTTACTTCACCTCTCTGAGCCTCGATGTCCTATCTGAAAATAGAGATAGTAGGAATATCATCCACTGGCTTTAAATAGATGTAAATATTCTAACATGCTTAGAAGGGTGTGTGGTATACATTAAGTGCCGAAGTTTAAATAATGAAAAGGTCCATAAGAGCTCCAGCATGCCTTTGCTGACAACTCAGCCCACCATGCTCCTGCCTCCTTCCCACTTCACTCGACAAGGCTGACCTTCCATACGACACTGGGATGCAAGTGCCACGGGGGCAGGAACAGGTCTCCCAGCCACTGGACACACAGTGCCCAGTCAGTGTCTGTAAATGAATGAATGAATGAATGAATGAGTATGCAGCATGGCCGCCCTAGGGGGGTGGGGCGGTTCATTGCAAGACTGAGCACCTGCAGTCCACCCCATGCTGGGATTTGGTAGCTTCATCTATGTCCCCTCCTTCAAATTAGGCCTCCCGTCCCCACCTCCCTGCTGCCTCTGGTACGCACGCCTACACGGCCCACGAGGCAAGGCATGCAGGAGACACTCAGCAAACGTTTGTCCCTGGTGAGGCTGGGAATGGAGAGGCTGCAGCAGCCCATCAATGCCCAGCCTCTGGGCAGGCCAGCTGATTCCAGACTCTTGGGCTGTTTGATTTTTTGAACCACATGAATGTGTCACTAATTGGTCCATTTGCTCCTGCTGCATAACAAATACCCCAAAATGCAACAGCTTAAAAGAAGCATTTGCTTTTTTGTTGGCGATGTTGTGGTCAGGAATTCAGGAGGGGCTTGGAGGGGCGCTTCTCATTTGGCACCTTGTAAGCAGGTGCAGTCAGATGCTGACTGGGGCTGCATTCATCTGAAGGCTTGACGGGGCCGGACGTCCAAGCTGGCTCACCCCCACGGCTGGCGGCTGATGCCAGCTGGCAGCTGGGAGTTCAGTGGGGCCGGCAGCTGGAGTGCTGACACGTGGCTCTCCAGCACGGTGGCCTTAGGGTAGTCTGAGGTCTCACGTGAAATCTGGCTTCTCAGGCACAGGTGTCCCAAGAGAACCAAGCAGAAGCTGCATGGCCTTTGATGACCTAACACGAAAGTCACATCCTGTCACTGCGTCTTACTCTAATGATGGAAGCACAGTCTGCCCCCAACCACCCCCCCCGCCCCAGCCCTGGATTCAAGGAGAGGGGAGGTAACATACCTCTGCATGGTATGAATGTCAAAGAATTTTATTTTGCCACACTGATTTAAAAAATTGAATCGATTTTCCCTTTTTAAAAATTTAAGGAAACCTTATATCTCCACATCAAAGAGAAAACCAATATCAAGTGACTGCAAAAGGAAATATAAGGATTAAAGAAGGCACGTATTGAATGGAGCTCTGGGTGTTACATGCAAACAATGAATCATGGAACAGTACATCAAAAAAATAAATAAATAAATAAAGTAAATATAAGGAAAGCAAAAACATGGTATTGCTTTCCTATTGCTGTGGAACGAATTTATCAGCTTAAATCAACACAAACGTATTACCTCGCAGCTCCCATAGGTCAGGAGTCCAGGCACGGGGGCCGCTGGGTCCTCCGCTCAGCGTCTCACCGGCCTGGAATGAGGATGTTGGCCGAGCCAAAACCTCACTGGGGCTGAGGCTCCTCTTCGCAACTCACTGGTGGTGGCAGAATTCCCCCCACGGGAGCTGTGTGGCAGCATCTGTTTTCTTGCTAGCTGTCAGCCAGGGACCACCCTCACCTCCCAGCGCTCCGAACTGCCCACAGCTCCTTCCTATGCAGCCGCCCACAGGCAGTTCACAGAGTGGCTGTTTGGTGTCTTCCAGGCCAGCAGGAACGCACCTCTTGACGCTTGACCTTCTTGTAAAGGTTCCTCTGATTAGTCCAGGCCCACCCAGGATAAACGTCCTTCGATTCACTAAGTCGCATTCCCCAGGTCCTGTCCACACTCAAGAGGACGGGCGCGTACTCGGGGGACTGGGGGGGGGGTTGGGGGGGAGAATCCCGGGGCCATCTTAGAATGCCGCCTACTGCAACTGTTATAAAGCCCCAGCTGGAGACTCTTCTGCCGAAGCCTCTGGCTCTGAGACACTATGTCTGGGTGGGAGGCCGGCAAGTATAACAGGGGTGTTAAAGACCCTCCAGCACCCAACCAAAGCTTCTGCCCTGGTGGTAACCGAAGCCTGAGTGAATGGGAAGTGTGCTCCATTGTCGCTCTGTGAGTCAAGGCTCCTTTAACGGCCCCTCAAACCACCTCACAGACCAGCCTCTGGGAAGCACAAGACCAGACAAGCTTTCGCCTTTCTAGCAGTCACATTCTGGGACCTTGACCATCAGTGTCAGCTCCATCCTCTCTGCTCATGTGACTTAGGCTGGTCCCAGTGAGCCTAGGATTTGGGAATGGGCTCTGCAAACCATAAAGTGCTGTGCTAATATATTAAGGGTTATTATGATTAGGCCTGCCTCCTGAGCTGAGCCAGGCTGGACTCCAGAACTCCTCCAGCTACGCCTAGCGGCGGGGCAGAACAGCGTCCGGCTCCCAGGCAACCCTCATGACGTTAAGCAGCTTTCAGGGCTCCTGTAGCTGGAGATGGCTCCCAAGGCACCAGGCTTGTCATCTCAGGTGTCTGAGAAGAAATTTGGCTCCTCCACAGGAATAACCTCCTCATTGCCCCCCAACGGCTACATTAGAGATGGTACACGGACCAGCATTTGCTCGTTTCATGGTTATTTATTCTGTTTTAGGGGCAAAATCTCCAGTGAATCAAATCTATGATTCCACAGGTAAGATTTCTAAGGATGAGGCTAAGTTTAGTTAAATAAAAAGAATTCACATGTATAAAAATATATATTAAATGAGGAATATTATGTGTGATATGAATTTAGAGTAAGAAAAATTGTGAGGTTGTTACCGGAATGACTGAAATTTGGAAAAAAAGACATCTTTGGGAGGACAGTTCACCACAAAGTGGCCTGCCGCCCAAGACTGTGAGGTGTGGCTTGGTTTCTTCCTGAGTCATCAAACCCAAAGTCAAGGAGTTTAAGCCGGGTCCCTGCCTCACCCCCCTCCCCACCCCCCTTCACCCCGCCAAGTTCAGGATGCTCTTCTTTAACAATGGGCAGAGGCAGAGAAGCAGAAAGCATCTCTTTGTAGATCCAGCTGCCCAGCTGGACCGGGCAGGACAGTGGCCCTGCTGTGTTCTGTGGAGATGACCAGTGTGTCCTCTGCGGCCATCCCCACCGGGGCCAAAGGGCGGCCTGGCCGAAGCCGGCTGCCCATGGGGCCCGACTTCCTGCTCAGAAAGACCCGAGGGGACCTGGAGGCTCCTGGGCCTGACTTCTGGTGGCCAGGGAGGGGACCGGAGGGAGAGCTTGTGGCAAGGGCGCAGGGGCGCCAGGGTGGGGCGGCTGGAAGACATGTCCACCCCGGCACCAGGCAGGGAACACCCAGGCAGGAAACATGGGCAACCAGCAAGCCTTCACCTCAGAGACAGAAAAACCAGCATCGGCAAAGAGTAAATAAATCCACCCTTCCTGGCCTGCGCCTCGTGTGTGGTGGGCAGGGCGGGCAGCGTATAGTGGGGTGTGCGGGAGGAGCCGCCGGGGGGAGCAGGAGCAGATGGGATGGGGGTTCTGGTGTGGCCTCTCCAAGGTGCCGGAGCACCAGCCCACAGCCCCCTGGCCTGGGCCGGGGGCCCGCGGGCGCTCAGAGCTCGGTTCCTGCCGGGATGAGCTGCGGGAGCTTTGTTGTCTACTGTCTGTTGTTGGGGGCTCCTGGGACAAGGGAGCTGGAGGGCGGGAGGAGAGGCAGGCTGGAAAGGAAAGCAGAGGAGTTCAGGGCCTCTGAGCATCTCAGAGTTGCCATAGCTGGAGCGGCTGACAGTCACTGAGCACTGCCGTGTGGAAGGCCCTCTGCGGCGCTGTCTCCCCGGGCCCTCTCAAGGCCCCTGGAAGGGAGGCGCTAATGTAATCCCCAGGTTACAGCTATGGAAACTGAGGCCCAAGGAAGTTTAAAACAAAACAAAACAAAACCCCTGCCCACACGCACACAGCAGGGAAGCGGCCAGGCCCTGCCTGGGTCTAGCTGTCACCTCTGCCCTCAAGAGTCCAAGTGCATTTTTACGTCGAGAAAACACGTCCTTCGTATGAATGTAATTTACCAAGATGCGCTCACACCCACGTACCTATCCGTAACCAGCTTTTCACTCCGTGCACTGGGAACCTCGTGCCAGCTTCCTGACTTCGATCCTGACACTTATCAAGGCTGCCAAAACCCAGGTCGGGGCTGAGCCTCTGCAGTGTGCCCTGTCCCGCGACCAGCATCCTAGGGGGAGGGCGATGGCTGGCGGAGAGGACAGCGTCTCTAGGAGTTGCCGACGACAGCACCTGGCACCTGGTGAGGGCTCAGGAAGTTCATCCAGTGCACATTTGCTCTTGTCTCCTCTGCGACAGGCCCCGGGCTGGGCATCAGGGTACAGACATCCGACACAGATCTCCTGGTTGGAGAGCTCTCAGTCAAGCTGGGCCATGGGCCGCAGGGAGTCAGATAACTCCAGGATGGCGAGTTGTACTACCTGGCAAGAAGAAAGACCCTTAACCCTCAGGATACCTGAGAGCTGACAGGAACACCACATGGGATAGATACTGGGGCGGCAGGAAGCCCCAGGAGGGAAAGGCCTCTACAGATGGACCGGTCAGAGACAGCTTCCCCGGGGAGCTCCCTCTGAGAGTCTTGGGAGGAGGGCCAGGCATAAAGGAGGGAACATTCGAAGCAAAGACCTCAGGAAGGAGGAGTCTGGGAAGCACTGCTCGGTGAGCGTGATACCCACGTGGTTGACGGCGTGCCGAGCCGGGCCCCCGACCGGCAGGATGTCACATAAGCTTTACGACAGTGCAGTGGGGGCAGCTCACGATGGGCCCATTCTCCAGAGGAGGAGGCTAGCATGCCCAACCACCCTGGTTTCCTGGGACTGTCCTGGTTTTAGCATAGGAAGTCCCATGCCCCAAGAAATCCCTCAGTTCTGGGAAAACTGGGACAGTTGGTCATCATAGAAGTGCTCAACCTCAGCACTACGGACATTTGGGACCTGCTCATCTTGGTTGTGAGGGGCTGTCCTGTGCTCTGTGGCATGTTTAGAAGCATCTCTACCCACTCGATGTCAGTTGGACCCCCCCACTTGTGACAACCAAAAGTGTCTCCAGGCATTTCCAAATGTTCCCCTGGCGGGCAAAATTGTCCAGCATTGGAACCATCACCCTAGAGGAAACCGAGGCTGTATGGCACTTATCCAAGCCCACAGAGGTGTAAACAGCAAGCCTGGGGCTATTTGAATCACAAATACATGGACTTTCCACTGAGCCACATGGCTGCTCCTGGCATGGGGATCAGGACATCTGGAAAGAGCTCTCCGACGTGCTGTGTGTCAAAGGCAGGGCACTCCTCAACTCTGGGCCCTCGTTTCTTCATCTCTGAAGAGCAGGCATCAATCTGACAATCTAGGAGGCCCTTTGGGTTTAGATGCTCTGCCTTCCCAGGGACCAGGGCAGGGGCAACTCAGCTGGCATGGGTGGGAAGGTGGGGTGCCGCACGAGGTCACAGGCAGGGAAGCTGGGGGTGGGGCCTGGGTGGTGGTGAGTGCAAGGCCCTGTTGTCTGCACACAGGGCAGATCGCATCTGGGCACGGGAGGGCTCTGAGCTGCTCACCGCGGGTGCCTTCAGAGGAGAGCGGAGGGAGCTAGAAGACAGGGGCTGGTGGGGTCCCATAGCTGTCTTTGTAGCCGTCATCATCACTTCTTTCTTTGACCCCTGCCTGCCAGCTCTTTGCACTTGGTGAGTGCTCAAGAAATCGTGTTTTGAATGAATGAATGAATGAATGAACGAATGAATGTCCAGCCCAGCTCCCACCACAGCTGTGCAGAAACCAAAGTCCCCAGGACCTCCGAGCTCTCCCAGGCCTGTTGTTGAGCCATCACCCCCACGCTGCTCCTGCCTCCCCACCGTCTCAGCCTCCCCCACCGGGCCTGGCACATGGGGGCCACTGCAGGGTTTGCTCCCTTCCATGGGGTTATTCTCCCTTTCTCTGGCAGAGAACACCTGGTGTCTAAGCTGGGGGATGCCTGACGAGGAGGGGCTCAGAGCCCCCATGCTCCCCACCTCTCCCGCCCCCCACCTTGTGGTTTGCTTGCAGAGGAAGCAGCAGCTGGGCCCAAACACAAGGCTTAGAGATGTGCTTACTGGGGCCGTGTGGAAAGTTACAGCCACCACCACTGAGGTCTTTGAAGACCAAACTGTTTGTGTTCCCCACAGCTATTTGTGGCCAAGACGCCCACCACCCCCCACACGCCCTGGCTCAGAGCTGGAGACTGAGCAGAACTCAGAGCACTGTGGCTATCCCCCAGCCAGCCCAGAACCCAGGCCAGACCAAGCCAGCCCGGAACTCAGCCCACCAAGCCAGCTTATCCTAAGCCAGACAAGCCAACCAACCCAACCTATCTAAGCTAGCCCAGTTCTACAAACCCAAGTGACCTATCCCATCCCACTAGCTCTACCCAACTAACCCTGCCCATGCCAACCCAAACCAATCACCCAACCAACTAACCCAAGCCAAGTAATGAACTCAACCCATCTAACCAAGCCTAATTCAACCAACCAGACCAACTCAAGTAGCCCTACCCCACCCACCTGATCCAGCCCTCTTAATTAGTTAGCCAAACTCAACTGACCCATCCCAAGTCAGCCAACCCAACTTGCTATGGACTGAATGTTTTTCATCCCCCTTTGAATTCATACCCTGAAACCTAAATCATCAATGTGGTGGTGTTTGGAGGTGGGGCCTTTGGGACATAATTAGGTCATGGGGGTGGAATTCTTATGATGGCATTAGTGCCCTTATAAAGGGACAAAGAGAGCAGAGCTTTCTCTCTCCACCTTGTGAGGATATAACAAGAAGATGGCCATCTGTAAACCAGGAAGAGGGTCTCCGCCAAGAACCTCACAGTGCCGGCACCTTGATCTTGGACTTCCAGCCTCCAGCACTGTGAGAAATAAATGTTTGTTGTTTAAGCACCCAGTCTATAGTGTTCTATTATAGCAGCCTAAGACTCAACTCAGTAGCCTAACACAACTAACCTAGCTGAGGCCAATTAACCAGCCAGATCCATCTAGACTAGCCCAAACCAACCCAACTCACCCAACCCAGCTGAATAAACCCAGCTAAATAAAGCCAGCCCAATATCCTAGCTCAACTATCACAATCCAACTCACTTTACCCAGCTCAAGCCAATCTAGTCCTCCTAATCCAAGTAATCCAACTCAATGCAACTCAACAAGCTATTTTCCCTAACCAGTCCAGTGTAACTAAGCCAACTCTACTAACTAGCCCAATCCAATTAACTCAGTTTAACTAATCCAGTTGAGCCCAGATAACCCAGCTGAACCTGACCTGGGTGGTGGGCCCATCTAACTCAAATCCACCTGGTTTAGGATAAATCCTCCTAATCTAGCTTGTTCCTGTTTAACCCAACCCCCTTCTAAACATACTACCCATGCTCTCGATAGAAGGGCAGTCCAGCTCAGTGAAGCAGGTGCTTTCTTTCTGTATTGAGCAAGGCCCTGAGGAATGTCATGAAAAAGACTGAGGCCCTGTCCTCAGGGAGCCCACAGTCTCCTGGAGTTTGGGAGGAGTTGGCGGGCTCCCTGCCATGGAGTGATCCTCCTGTTGTGGGGGCCTCCTCAAATCTGACCCAGGCCTGCAGCATGGAGGAGACTGCAGTCAGGGCTGTGGGAGCTCTTAACACCAGGAACTATGGCAGACATGCCCTGGGTGCGGGTCCTGAAGAAGCAGGGTTTAGATAGAAGGAAAAAGGAGGGAAGGCATTATGGGCAGTTGGGAGGACCAGAGCAAAGGCCAAGAGGTGGGGAAGCCCTGGGTCCTGCCTGATGAGGCTGAGCAGCCGGCTGTGCCCGGGGAGCTCGACGTGGGGGTGGCGGGGGGGTGGGGACAGGAATGGAAGGGTGGGCCGACATCAGAGCACAGAGGGCCCCAAGTGTTGCCTGGAGGATTGGATCTCTGTGTCTTGGGCAACAGGGAGTCAGGAAGGCTGCTGAGCAGGGTAGGGTCTAATCACACAAGTGCTTCAGAAGGTTCTTCTTCTTCTTCTTCTTCTTCTTCTTCTTCTTCTTCTTCTTCTTCTTCTTCTTCTTTTAACTTTTTAAAATTTTAAGTAGGCTCCACGCCCAATGTGGGGCTCAAACTCACAACCCCAAGATCAAGAGTCACATGCTGTACTGACTGAGCCAGCCAGGTGCCCATGAAGGTTCTTAAAGAGTAGAGGGGAAGTGGGGAGGGAAAGGCTAGCCTGGGTCAGGAGGACTGAGGATGCCACAGGTGGAATGGAGGAGGAGCTCCTAAGAGGGGAACAGCAGCAGACAGGGGAGAGAGGAAGAAGGGAGGGAGGGAGGAAAGTCAAGGAAATGCGGGGAGAACAGAGAGAGAGCATGCATGTGAGGACATCAGCTTGCAAGGGCTCTTAAAGCTGTCTCAGCTCAGCATACCCCTTTTGCAGATGGGACGCTGAAGGCCAGAAACCAGAGTGTGTCTAGGGCTTGGGACCCAGCCCAGACCATCAGCCCAGTGTTCCGTGCCCAACAAATACTAGAGCCCAGTTCTGGGGGCCATCATAAGGACCCTATCTGAAGGCCCAGCTCCTGAGGTCCCCTTTCTGGAGGCCAGCTTTTCCCCATAGAAATAGCCAATGTCCCAGGGCCCAGTCCCTGACCCAATGGGGAGCTGTAGCCTTCTTAGGAGACAGGGGCAGGCCCCAGGGTTGGGGATTGGGTATCATGGGGCCTTTAGAAGGGAAGTTGCCAGGAGGGGTAGGAATGTGTGGATAGGGGACAGTAACTGACACTCTGGGTGTGAAACAGACCAGTTATGCCCCCATAAGGGCCATGTCCACTCCATGAGCCCTCCCCGGGGAGTGCAATGTGCCCAGATAGGGGGGAATATTGTCACCCCCATCACTGAGGGCAAAGCAGACTGTCTTGACTGATCATTGTTCTGACTTCCTCCTTTGACCCCTGGGGAAACTGAGGCCCAGAGACAGGGACTTGCCTAAGGCCACATGGCAGGTCAACGTCAGAGGGGGACTAGAACCAGATCGATGACCCCAGCCCAGAACTGTGAGACCTGTGCCGCCAGGCTACTTACCAGAGGGAGATAGCAATGAGGTGAAGCACAAAGTTGCCAAAGCATGGGGGGTTGGACCTGAGCCCAGAAAGTGCCCCCTGGCCCCGGCCTCTTCCTCCCCACAAGCCAGGGCTTCCCAGCATGCTCTGCAGTCTGCCATATACCAGCTGACTCTCCAAGCAAAGTGTTTCTGAAACTCAAAGGGAACTATTCCTGGCTCCAAATCCTCCACCCGCATGCATCTGCTAGGCTGAGTCCCATCGATTTCAGCTTTGGAGGAAAACAGCTGCTTTCCCTGTGCTGACAGCACCGATCAATAACAACAGCCCTGCCCCTTGCCAGGCCAGACAGGCTTGTGTGGCTGGGGGCAGTGGATCCATACCAGCCCAGAACCTTTGGATCTCGCCTGTCGCAGCCGTCTGCCTCCCTGCCACCATTAGGGAAGGGAGACCAGGAGATACACAGCCTACTGGTTTGAAGAGTGAGTGCCCAGGGGGGCAGCCAGGCTTTGGGGAGGAGAGGAATGGACAACATGGGACAGGGATTGAGTGTCGAGTGGTGCTAAGAGCCTAGCTGTTCCCAGAAGGTGGGAAGAGCATGGAGCATCTTTGAGAACATAGCCCATTGATAGAGGAAAACTGAGTCTCAGAGAGGAGCCAAGGGCCATTGGGCAATCTGCCCATCTGGCCACATGTCAAGGAGGTCGGAGCTGGACTCCCAGATCTGGGACACAGCCCATTCTGCCTCCTTAAAACCAGAGCCAACCAGGAAACCATAAAGAGAGGCCACGAGCTGCCATCCTCACTCCAGGAGGACAGAGATGCTCTCCCCTCCGGCTCCGTAGAGATGGTCAGTCCACAGCCTGACCCTTGTTTTGCTCAGTAGTCCAAGGACATGGCCAGTGAATCAGACGCTTGGGCTCAAATCGCAGCTCGACCACTTATCTGCGGTGTGAACTTTTGGTGTCTCCATTCTCCTACCTGTAAAATGGGAATACGAGCGTTTCTCTCGATGCAAAGTGTTCAGAGTGGCACTGGGTGCATGAGGACCCGGTAAATGTTAGCGGGTATGATGACTTCTCAGCACTTGACAAATAACTGTTGTGTAAATAAATCAGAGGACCCCCCAAGATCACAGAGGGAGTCAGTGGCAGAACCAGGACGAAAATCAGGCTTCCTGACTCCTTGTTTCCTTTTATAAGAGGAGGAGAAAGATGCTGAGAAGGGTCAAGGAATTCATGCACAAACTTGCTTGGAGCAGTGACAAGCCCCCAGCAGATGGCAGACATCATGCTCGCTGGGATCCTTCTGCCTGGACTGGGCTCTCCGTGGCCCAGCGTGGGTCACATGCCCACCCCCAAACCAATCAGGGAGGCCCTGGTGGCTAGGTCTGGACTAGGGGCTGTCGAGGGCGTGACCAGGTCCACCTGAGCCCCAGGAACTGTATGGGTTGTGACGCGGTACAGAGGCAACACGTTCATGCCCACAGCGCCTGGAATCTGAGCCACCAGGAAGGGCAAGAGTAATAATCATTTCCATGGTTTCCAAGCACTGCTCAAGGGATGTTCACACCCATCTTATCAGGTGGGGACTGTTAGTACCCCAAGTCTCAGATGAGGATTCCAGGGCAGCACAGGGAGGCTAAGAGCCTCTTAATGATGATGTCTGGGAGGACACTGTATGGAGAGTCCCGCCCAGGAGCTTCCTTGAATCTAACCAAGAAATGTCACAACGTTCTCCTGTTCAATGCCCGTTAGAGGCGTGTAAATTCATGATAACAGCAGACACTGATTAAGCACTTACTATATACCAGGTGTTGTTTTAAGCACTTTTTACATATTAACTCATTGAATCCATGCAATACTCCTACGTGGTAGGTCCTATCATAAGCCCCACTTTACAGATTAGGAAACCGAGGCACGGAGAGGTTAAGTAATGGGCTTAAGGCCCCACAGCCAGTTATTGGAAGTCTCAAGGGAATTTCAAGCACTCATGGTTTTGCCGCACAACAGGGTAGAGCGCAGTTAGCATTTCTGTAGAACACCCCCCTCTGCTTCCTCCTGGTTGGACAGAGAGCTAATGGTCCCTCCCGGCCACCTGCCTGCCAGGCATTCTGCCGGCTGTGTTACCTACATTTAGCCTCACTAGCCGGACCCCAACGTCAGCCTCCTCATCCCCATTTTACAGGTAAAGACACTGAGGCTCGGAGAGGCAGTCTGACTCATGCTGGATCATGCCCCAGTGGAAAGAGGTAGAGCTGGGCCTGGACTGGTGGGGGCCCACCTTTCGCCCTGCGGCGAGGGCCTGGATGAGTGGGGCACAACCACGGCGTGCGGTGGAATGTTCTGTGCCCGTCCCAGCTCTCTCCCAGCACACGTCCAGAAAACCTGTCCCGAGGGAAGGCGGCAGCGGCCGCGGCGGCGGGGGCCTGGGCGCCCCATGGGCCGCACTGTCTGAGGCTGGATTCCAGCTGACCTTGGCATTGGCTCCTCCAGGTCCACAGCCTGACCCTTGTTTTGCTCAGAAACCCCACACATCATTTCACACAGGAAATTCAACCTGGCCTTCTCACGTCCTGTTCTCAAGAAGAGGGGAAAAAAACCTGTAAAGTCAGTCACTGTGTTGTTTTTTAAACAGACTTTGAAATGTTTCCTGAGAGGGAGGGAGAGCTCGAGAAAAGGAGAGAGAGAGAGCCCCGCAGACAGAAGTGGGAGGGAAACCGTGTCAGAAGGACAAAGAATGAGAGAGAGAGAGAGACAGGACAAGGCGCTTCTGGGAGGGAGCCGGTGTGGGAAGCTTCAGGAGCAGCCGTGGGGAAAACCTGCGGGCCGGCGGGGTCCCCTGGCCCCCAGCTCCCCTCCACCTCCGCCCAGGCCAGGGTGGAGGGAGGGAGCCGACTGACCTTGGTGGTGGCCGTGGCCGTATGCTGGGCTCGCTTGTGGGGGGCCACTGTGACATACTCGGGAATTTCGCAGCTGGAAATCGGCCTCGGTGGGAGTATTTACACCACGGAAACTGGCCAGCGGGACAAATCAGGACTTCTTTCCTTTTCTTTTCTTTCCTTTTTTTGTTCCTTTGATCTTTTCGGAAGAGCCAGGTTACCACCAACACACCACCTCCCTGGGGGTTCATTCCAGTCCTGTCTCTTGATAGCTGACTGACCTGGTCTTGTAGCACTCTGACCCTCAGTTTCCCCACCTGTGCTATTAGAAGACCAATCCCCATCCCACAGGGCTGTTGGGGAACGGAACTCGGACTCTGCATGAAACGCCTGCACACGGACACCAACTCACAGCCCCTTCTTCCCTGGGACAGCTCCGAAGCCCGACCCCCTTGGCCCTCTTCATGTCCCCTTTCGGGCTGAGGTTTCCCTGCTGGAGAAAAATGGATTTAAGCCTCACCCTCGTTCAGTAGGAAAGCACTGATCCTCCTGACGGGGGACACTGGTATGTTTCTAAGGCCTTTGCCATTTTAATGCAGTGTGTACTTACTGAGTTCTCTGTGAGCGCGGCATGGCAGGGAAGGGCATGGGAAGGGGATGGGGAGGCAAGAGGAAAAGATAGAGATTTCCTAGAGTCACAGGAAAGAGAGATGAGGTGGCATCCAGAAATGACTGGCACTAAGAAATGGATGACATGTGGCTTTGAAACATGGAAATCAGGGGAGGCTCCCAAGAAAGATCATATTTGAACTGGGTGGTCCTTCCTTCCCTCCCTCCGTTCCTTCCTCCTTTCCTTCCCTGCCCCCTCCCTTCCTTCCCTCCCTCCCTTCCTTCCTCCTTTCCTTCCCTGCCCCCTCCCTTCCTTCCCTCCTTCCCTCCCTCCTGCCTTTTCTTCCCTTCCTACCTCTCTCCTTTCCTTCCTTCCTTCCTTCTTTCCTTCCTTCCTTCCTTCCTTCCTTCCTTCCTCTTTCTTTCCTTCTCCTCTCCCTCCATCCTTCACCCCTCCCTTTCATCATTCAATTATAATTTATTCATCCATCATTCATCATTCATCCGATATTTCCTGCCCTCCCACCCAGGCTAGGTGATGAGGACAGAGGGAAACAACATGCCCCCCCCCCCCCGGCCTCCAGGAGCTCACAGGCAAGCGCAGAAGACAAACCCACAAGCAGCCACTTGCGGTGTGGTGTGGTCCCCTTCACAGGCCGGTGGGATTGCAACCGTGGGGACAGTGAGGGGGACATTCCAGGGAGCAGAGGTCTGGAGGCCTGGAGGTTGCACTAGGCAGAGCATGTTCAGACGTCGTGAGGAGCCCGAATGGCTGCAAGGGGCACGGGAGCTGGAAAGGGAAGTCAGGCCCTTGAGTACCTGAGGCAGGACACCTCTTCATCATCCCACGGCAGGAGCCGCTCCACGGACTGGCAGGATAAGGAGAGGAAGTGGGAGGAGGAGGGTCACTGGAGGCCAGGCTCCCCCACACCAGACTGCCTTCTGAGGAGCTAGGGAGCTGCCATCCCTCTGCAGTGGGTACCCGGGGCCTGGGTGCCCTCAGCATTTGTCCTCTTCCTCTGAAAACAACATCTGGGCTTTCTTAGAGGAACGGCCCCTCCTCCGTGCTCCCTCCAGATGCTTCTGCATCACCTCATCATGAGTCAGAGCAGGTCACTCCTCTGCTCCCAATCCTCCAGTGGCTCCCAGTACCCTGGCAAGAGAAGGCCATCTCCAATGAGCTTCAGGCCCTACACAGTCTGGCCTCGTTACTCACCAACTGCCCCTTTCCTGCCCGCTGCCCCCAATCACCAGCTCCAGTCACACTGGTCTTCTCGCAGCTCCCGGATCAAGCCAGCCTGCTCCCACCTCAGGGCCTTTGCCTGTGCTGATCCTCTGCCTGAGATGAGTAAGGGCACAGCTCACACACTCGTTTCATTCAGGTCTGTGCTTGGATGTCCCCTCATCAGGGGGGGCTTCCTGACCCCCGAGTAACTTCCAGCCCGCTCATAGTCATCAGATGGGGGTCAGCGGGGAGCCAGCGGGAGGCGTGAAGAACCCAGCATCAATCACGCCTGGATTGATGTAGTTCGGCCGCTTACCAGTGTGTGACCTTGGACATGTCACTTAACCTCCCTGCACCTCAGTTCCCTCACCAGTTAAATGGGATACGATCGCCTCTACCCTGCAGAGTTGCTGTAAAGATGGAATGAAATGAGACCATGCACTTGAAACCGTTGTAGGATGCTTGACGCACGATGGACGCTCAGTACGGTTTGGCCGTGGTCTTGACCGCAGCTACTTGCGATAGGGCCCCAGCCTTGTCCTCCTGTGTGGGTTCCAGTCTCAGCTCTGCACACCCTGGATATGTGACCGTGGGGGAGTTACGTGACCCCTCTGGGCCCCCATGTTCCTTGCCTGCCAGAGAAGGCAGTAGCCCCTGCCTCACAGGGCTCTCGTCGGGCTGGAAGTTAGGAGGGATGGTGGACACGAAGCACGTGGCCTGTGCTCCGCACGTGGGAGGTGCCCATAGTCAACTGGGACACGTGACCCAATAGGGAGGGCCCAAGCTTACAGATGCCCGCAGTGGCTGGATTTGGGGCTAGCTAATGGTGCCTCAGCTGGCTGGAGCCATGGCTGGTCTTACGCATTCATTCAACAAACGTTCACTGAGTATCTGTATGGGCTGGACACTGTTCTGGGTGCTGGGGACACAATAGAGAACAAGACAGGCAAAGACCCCAGCCTCTGTGGAGCTTTCATTTGTGGTAATAAGACGAAGTGTCAGAGGATACACGTCAAAGTGCTGGACATGGGTCCAAAGTATTGCAGGAAGAGGCTGGTCTGAGCTGTGGCGCACGGGGCAGGGACCCAGCCCTTGGAGATGCATTGACTGGGTGACATGGCTGCTAAAATTGACACCGGGATTCTTTTTTTTTTTTTTTTAAGATTTTGTTTATTTATTTGACAGAGAGAGACACAGCGAGAGAGGGAACACAAGCAGGGGGAGTGGGAGGGGGAGAAGCAGGCTTCCCGCTGAGCAGGGAGCCCGATGTGGGGCTCGATCCCAGGACCCTGGGACCATGACCTGAGCCGAAGGCAGACGCTTAATGACTGAGCCGCCCAGGCGCCAACACCGGGATTCTTAACTGCATTACTAAAGGTAGGGCACCCAGAGGAAGAGGTGAGAGTCACCTTCTCCCCAATAAGGCTCATACACACCCCCCAGTCCCCAGCAATAGGGAAGGTCTGGCTCATGAGTGGACCTCTGTGTCTGTGCTCGCTGCCACCCACTCTCGCTTCTTCTGTAAACACCACCTCTATTCTCTTTTGAGAACTCCCCAACACCCTCTCCCCCAACAAATACACACATACTTTCGGTCCATGTGGTTTGAGTGAAAATGACACCATTCCCCAGCTCCAGAGATGAGCGTGTGACCCAAGTCTGACCCGTCAGGGCACAGGATCCCGCATCTAGCCACTGGCTTAGGGGGGAGCACATTACCCATGCCAAGCCAAAGAGAATCAGTCCTGGGACTTTGCCTAGAACTCTCAAGTGCGAGGCAACTGGAAGTCTTTTCCCTGGGATTACTAAACTGATAAAATGTAAAACTTTGGTTGCTGAAGGCCACTAAGGAAAAAGGCCTGCCTGAAAATGAGGCCAAGACAGAGAATAGCATTATGGAGAGCTGCAGAAGGAGAATAAGAGAGCCTGAGTCCTCATAATATTGCTTGAACTCCAGCCATGCCTGAAGCCATAACCCCCTGGAATTTTGCAGTTATATGGGCCCACAATGAAGCCAGTTTGAGAGAGAGTTCCAATATGGAACTACAAGAGCCTTTACCAATACAATTCAGTCCCAGACAACCCACTCGGAGAACTGTTGATCGACTGGATCACAACCAGAAAAAAGCAAGGATAGCAGGGGGTTCTTCTTAAAACCATGTCATTTGAGGAGCAGTTGAAGATGGGGTAACCTGGTGGCAAAGAACATGGGTTTTGGAGTCAGTGCGGGCCTCCTACTCGGCTCATATTCCTCAGGTAGCCTTAAGCAAGCCCCTTCACATCTCTGAGGGTCAGTTTCCTCCTCAGTAAAATGGGCACAATAACAGTGTCCCCCTCAAAGAGGCCAACATAAGATAACATGGGTAATAGAAGAGCTGACTTAGAGGCCTGGAGGGCCTCAGAGTGGATGAGGGATTGGCATAGTGCTGGACTGGAGCAGGAAGGGGTGGGGGTGGCTAGAGGGCAGAATGGGGGCTGATGAGTGGAAGGATAGAGGCAGACTTCAGTTCAACATGATGAAGAACCTTCCCCTAGTCAGAGGTAGCCAAAAATGGCATGGGCTGCCCTGATGGGTAATGAGCTCCCTGTCACTAGAGGTATGCAACCACTTGGAATGCTATAGAAGGGATTCAAGCATTGGGCAGAGGACTCCTGAGCTCCACGAGGGGTGAGGAGGAGTCATGAACCAGACTTCAGTTTTAGCCAAACTGCTTTCCAAGGGAATGTTTAAAGTTTTGCTCTACCTCCAACCCCCTTCAAATGAATCCCTAGGCTCCATCACGCTGGTGTGCTTTTTCTTCAGATCTGCAATTCCAATTTCAGGCTGATTCAGTTCCTTGGATCTGCCTCAAGGCAGGGAGCAAAAAATATGTAGGAACCATTGTCAGGCCATAGAAAGGAGGGCCACCTGGCCTCCTGGCCCAGTCAGAGTCCTAGCAGTTGGCTCAGGGAAAGTCACATCACCTGAGCCAAGCCAATGAAGGTCAATCCCAGAACTTGCTGAAATTATTGAAAAGGAAGCCCTCCCTTTCTGTGGTTTGCTAAGCTTAGACAATGTTAGAACTGCTGGCATCTTTCTTGGTGCCTCCTGAGGAGGGCCTGCTCATGAATGAAGCCAACACAGAGGAAAGGAGAACAGAGAGAGAAAGAGAGAGCACGTGAGAGATTTTAAGGAACTGGCTCACTCTATGGTGCAGGCTGGCAAGTCCTGAATCTGCAGGGGGGGCCAGCAGGCTGAGACCCAGGGAAGAGTTGATGTTGCAGCTCCAAGTCCAAAGGCAGACCTCTGGCAGAATTCTCTCTTCCTCGGGGAAGTCAGTCTTTTTTCTCTTAAGGCCTTCAACTGATTGGATGAGGCCCACCACATTATGGAAGGTGATCCGCTTTACTCAAAGGCTACTAATTTAAATATTAGTGTCATCTAAAAACTATCTCCCCAACAACATCTAGACTAGTGTTTGGCCAAATATCTGGGTCCTACGGCCTAGCCAAGTTGGCACATAGTATTAACCAACCCAGTTGGGTTTCTCTCACTTGAAATGACCAAGAGTCCTGATGGGAGGCAGGGGGGACCAGGTGACCTTTCTGTGCTTCTCTCTAGCTCAGGCACTCCACCTGGAACAGAGGCAATGAATGAAAGGAGTGTCTTGGAAAGAGCACTGGATTGAAGAGCCAGACCTGAACACAAATTTCTTTTGTTGTAAGAAAAAAAATAATGAAGAAGAAAGAGCAGGTTGAAATCAAAGTCAATGCAAAAACAGCAAACCATTCCTCTCTGCTTCTTCCAACACCCCATTGGGTGTTCTAGCTGGAAGTGCAAATCGTGGAGTAGAAACCCACAGATCCTGAACTCAGGAATGGCTCAGAGTAATCCCAACCCGGATACTTGTTTGCTGTGTGACTATGGGTTATTCCTTAGCCTCTCTGAGCCTCCATTTCCTGACATGGAAAATAAAGACACCACATTATCATGCAAAGATTAAGGACGTGAGTATGTGAAATTTAAGGCCTGTATATAGTAAGTGCTTAATATTTGCGAGCCAAATCTGAACAAGGTAGAAAAGCCACTGAATGCATTTACCAACACCCATGTCACCCAGTACGCTGTGCCAGGCACTGAGGGAACACGAAGAAATGGAAGCTGACACCTTGGCTACGAAAAGCACAGAAGAGTAGAAGAATGAGGCTTGCAGCTGGGGACTTCCTGGAGGAGGGGCATTGAAGCGGAGCCATGAACAATGAGCTCGAGGTTGAAAAGCGCAGAGCTTATTTCTTCCTGGTCAGTGCAACATGTGTGATGAGAAACAGCAAGAGGGTTTCCTGGAAGGCCTCCCTCCACCTCCAGGCTGAGGAGTATGGAGGTGATGCTACCAGTCCTAGGGAGCTACAGGAGATTGTAGACCAGGAGAGGACCAGGCATTTTGCATCCAGTGGGGCTGAGGATTCCACCCCAGCCCTGGCTCCAAGAGTGAGTGGCCTCTGCCTGCGCCGTCCCCAGGCTTCCCAGGGCCCAGCTGAGCAGTGAGAACCACGCAGGGAAGCAGAGAGCAGCCGGCCCGTCTGACACCTCGACCACATACAAGACAAGAAGTTTATCTGATGTGCCTTAATGTGCAGAGCTGACAGAGCAGGCGAGGGAAGTGTCTTGATTTCTCTCTTGCTTCTGGCAGCTCTGCCTTGGAAATACCACCGTAGTCTTGCTGGTGGGCGCGGATGGGGCTGTCATTACTCCCCACGGAGTGGCAGGCCCCAGAAGGACATGGGGCCCCGTGCGCTCACACCCAACACTTCCACGGCCATGTGCGGGCAGGTGATGGCCAAAGTCCTCAGTCTTCTCTTGCGGGCTCCAGAGCTATACATCTACCCGCCTTCGACATTTCCTGCAGGAGACCTGCTCAGACATGGCGGGACCAACCCGAACCCTCACAAGTCTGGACTCCACAGGCTCCGCCTCGTGCCCCTACTACCATCCGCCCAGGCTCCCCACCACAAACTCAGAGTCATTCTCCGCTCATTCACCCCAGCTTCCTCAATGCCTCTTGACTCCATTCCCCTACCCCCCACTTCTACATAGCCATGGTCCTATTTCTGGCCTTAGTGCCCCCTCTTGGACATCCCCCTGCCTCCAGGTGCCCCCTCACATCTCCCACCCAAACCCCTCCTCCCACCCAAGTAACTCTTCTCAAATGTAAATCAGAGCCTCCCCTTCCCTGCTCAATACCCTACCCAATACCCTGCATGGCTCCCCATTGCTCACCCAGGGCTAAGCGCAAATGCTGTTGCAAGGAACACCAGCTATGTCTTTAGAATTGACCCTTGCTGGGGCACTTGGGTGTTTCAGTGGTTAAGTGGCTGCCTTCGGCTCAGCTCATGATCTTGGGGTCCTGGGATCGAGCCCCGCATCGGGCTCCCTGCTCAGCGGGGAGTCTGCTCCTCCCTCTCCCTCTGCCCGCCCCCCCCCGCCCCGCCGCTTGTACTCTCTCTCTCTCTCTCTCTCTCAAATAAAATAAAATAAAGAATAAAAAAAGAATTGACCCTTGCCGCTGTGAAGACCACCTGTCCGCGATCCAGGCCCAGAGAGGATTGCCAGATAAGATACAGGGTGCCTAGTTAAATTTGAATTTCAGATAAACAATAAATCATTTTTTAGTATATCCCATGCAATATTTTGCATCCTGTATTTTTATTTGCCAAATCTGACAACCATGGGCTCAGAGCCAGCTCAAGCTGTTGACCCCCTTGCCTACCAATGGCCTTGACTGAGGGCTGCCTAGATTGACCCTCGGCACGCCAGAGCCAGCCTACTACATGGGAGGGCAGGGAGACAGGGGCCTTCTAACAGTTGTTCGGCATAGCCTCATCCTTGCTGCCACCTCAGCCCAGAGCACATTTCCCTGTGCCCACGTGCATTTGGCACCCCCATCCTCCCCACCCCACCCCCACTCTCCACCCGTTTCCACATCTCACCTGCTGAGTGATCTCCCTGACCACCTACCCAATCCAGTCCCTTTTCCTGCTCTGGTCTTCCAGAAGCGGGACCACACTTGGCCCAGAGCTCACTTAGGTTTGTTGCTCTTGACCATCTGTCTCCCCGATGAGGACCCAGCTCACTGTCCACCGTGAGTCTCAGAACTGAGATTTGTGCCTGGTACATCGTAGGTCTACTGGGCATGGAAAAAAGCAGTCCATCCTTCCATCCGGCTCACTGCCCCCAGGAGCCACGCGGGAGGTGATAGGATAGGTCTCCCAGGCTCCCTGAAACGAAGGGGCACCTCACAGAGCAGCGGGCACTTGCCAGACATTTCAAAGCACAGGAGGGGTGGGGCTGGAAGGATCTTTGGAGGGCTGTCACATAAGGGTGGGTGGAAGCTGGGCTACAAATTTGGGAATCCGTGTTTTCACAAAACCCAAATGCACGTGGGTCACAGACCTCTGACCCCAAAACACCCATTTATCGAGACCCTTACTGCAGAGACGCCTCCAGCACCTCGAGAACACATTCCTGGGGCGATCATCCCCCAATTCAGGCCCAAATGCTTAGCCCTTCACAGGACAGCTCCTTTCTGTGACCGGGCCGTCCTCCTCTTAGCCTTTCTTTGGGTCCCAGGATCCTTCGGGAATGTTATGAGAGCTAGGGACCCTCTTCGTGGAAAACTCACATTTTCCATGACTTTGTGTGTGGTTTTCAGGACCCCCCCCCCAAAGCTTCTGTACTCAGGGAAAGAATGCCTTTGGTAGGATAGGACCTATCCATGCGGGAGAAGATTGATGAACATTTAGGCATGGTGATGACATTTGGGGACAGAAAGGAGAGGAAAAGACACTGACTCAAGAGAAAGATGTGCCCCCAAATTCTGACAGTGTTTAATTCTGGGTAATAGGACTAGGGCAGTTACACATTATTTTCTTTGGTCTTTCCAATGGCTCAGCATTGAACTCTGATGACTTTTGTAGTCAGGGAGGGGAGGGGAGCATAACTAGAGGGAGAAAAGCAGATGGAGGAGCGACATAGTCCTGGGCCTGAGCAGGATTTCAGCCAGCAAGGGGTCTCAGCTGTGTATCAGCTTTCTGGGGCTACTGAAACGACCACAAACTGGGGGGGCTTAAAACAACAGAAATGTATTCTGTCATGGTTCTGGAGGCCAGAAGTCCAAGACGAGTGTTGGCAGGGTCGTGCGTCTCCAGAAGCTCTAGAGGAGAGGACTTCTGTGCCTTGTCCAGCTTCTGGGGGCCAACAGCGTTCCTTGACTTGGGGCCACATCCCTCCAATCTCTGCCTCTTCTTTTCTGTGTTACCTGCCCTTGCCTCGTTCTTATAAGGACACATATGACAGCAGTTAGGGCCACCTGAATGATCCCAGATAATTACTCATCTCAAAATCCTTAATTTAAATCACATCTGTCACCACATAAGGTCATAGTCACCCTTTTGCCATAGAAGGTAGTATCACGGGTTCCGGAGATTAGGATGTGGACATATCTCTTTGGGGATCACTGTTCAACCCATGATAGCCAGGCTGGCCTGGGTGGGTAGCTGGGAAAACACCTGTTTCTCCGAGGATGCGGGCCCTCCAGGAAAGCCCTCGTGAGGGGTACTGGGGAGGGGGTCAGATCCAGAGGAGACAAGCTTATCTTGAGGGTGGTTGGGACAGGAACCTTGGGGCTAACCTTCACAGAGAGCCACCAACAGAGGCTGGTGAAGGGAGTGGCGGTGGGGATCACTGTGCCGGTCTGTCCTTAGCGACAGGGCCTGCAGATTACATGCACCCCTGACCCCAGCCCTCCCTCCTCCATGAACTAGTTCTCCAGAGAAAACTATACAAATGCAACTCAGATCACGTCACACCCTTACCCCAAGACTTGTCAACACTCTCCTCACCCGTGGTTGCTTTCAAACCCACCTCCCACCAAGCCGACCCCGGCCTGCCCGTTCAGCCTCTCCTCTCCTCCCTCTCAGCACCTTCCATCACCTCCTGAACCAGGCCAACCTCTTGTCCTCCTCTGTCCTTGGCCCAGCAAGCCCGCTCTACCCAGACCTCGCGCCCCACGTGTGGGTCCACCACCCCCCCAAAGTATAACTGTCACTGCCCCTGTGAAGACTTCATAACTAAAATGAAATAACGCTCTGTGAACTTACTTATGGAATGTCTGTCTCCTCTGTCAGACTCTAAGTCCCGTGAGGGGAGAGATCAGACCCGTTGTGTTCACTGCTGCATCCCCAGCCCCAGGCTTCCGCTGTGACACATAGTAAGCACACAAGACACAGTTGATGAGGAAATGAAATGAATGTCTGGCCCAACTACCCAAGCTCCCTCTTCGTCAGTGTTTCAGAAAAGCAGGGACATTCGTTCAATCATATGGTCATTCAACAAACATTCGTGGATGCCCGAGCTGGGAGCTGGGGACGCGCTTCCTGTCTTCCAAAACTCAGACCGGCGGACGGGCCTGGACGCAAGGAGCAAATGCAGCTAGAAGCATGGAGAGGGCAAGGAGTCCGGATGAGGAGCGACTTCTCCGAGGACGAGGAACCGCGGCAGGGAGGAGGCGGGAGGTTAGGGCAGGGGCAAAGTCACCGTCATGGGAAGCAGCAGGGAGCTCTGGAAACACAGTGCGAGGTCTGGAAGGCTGGAGTGGGAGGAACGGGGGGAAAGCCCAGGGCTTCCTGTCGGAAGTGGGAAGTCAGTAAAGGCTCAGGCAGGGTACCCACCGATTTCCCACCTACCTGGCTGACAGGTGAAGGGACCAGAGGCGCTATGAGGATTCTTTCCAAGGTAAAGTCACCAGTAAATGCAGAGCGGAGAGTGAGCCAGGATCCAGCGTGGGGACAGCGTGGATGGCAGTGCCATTCACAGAAGGGGGGAAGGTGTCTGATGGAGTCCCTTTGGGAGCTGTGACGTTTGCGTCGTCCGTGGGAACTCTGAGTGGAACCTCTGGTAGGCAGGCGGCCACTTCCATGTATATTGGTTACATTCCATTCCTCCCTCAGATCTGCTCTCCATCTCTCTCTACCTGCTCTGCACACCTGGGGGCTGACGCCAATGGCCGGCTTCGTCTGGGCTCTGTGTCCTCTGGCTTCCCGGTCCCTATGGGGCTCAGCCAGCAGGAGACACTGGCAGGAGTGTTCCTTCCCCGGTCAGCCAGGGTTTGGGAAGTGTCTGCATTCCCTCCCTGAGTCATCCCCTCTGCTAGGGATGTTGAGTTCCCGTACCATCTCCCCTCCCTGGTCACTCCAGGCTGGAAGACGGCTTCCCACGGCTGCTAGAATCTGGGTATATTGGCATCCCAGGCTGGCTCCCTTAACCCTGCCCACACGTCCATAAAAAGCTGCTTCATTGGGGCGCCTGGGTGGCTCAGTCGTTAAGTGTCTGCCTTCGGCTCAGGTTATGATCCCGGGGTTCTGGGATCGAGTCCCACACTGGGGTCCCTGCTCGGCGGGAAGCCTGCTTCTCCCTCTCCCACTCTCCCTGCTTGTGTTCTCTCTCTCGCTGTCTCTCTCTCTGTGTTAATAAATAAAATCTTAAAAAAAAAAAAAGCTGCTTCATTGAGGCCCCTCGGTTAGACCTTTGAGGGTACCATCCATCTCCTGCAGGATCCTGACTGATGCACTCTTATAGGGCATCAGTTTCTGGGTTCTTTATCTTGACTCATTGGCCAGTTGTGCAGTCTTGTGCTGGTACCTCTCTGACTTCATGACCATAACATCCTAGATCCTGGTGTTTGGCAGAGCGACCCTCCCCTGCTTGCTCCTCTTTACAGAATCATCTCGGCTTTTCCTGGCCATTTATTTTTCTACATGAGCTCTAGAAACAGTTTTTCAAGTTCTGTAAGAAAAAATCTTGTGGGGGTTTGGATGAGACTTGTTACTAATTAATTTATAAGTTAATTTGGGGAGTATTTGCTGCTTTTAAAAATTGAGTCTTCCCAAATACAAACAAGATACTCCAAACAAAATCTTCCCCACGAGTTAGAAAACAGAAAGGAGTGGATGAAAAGTATGCATTTACCTCCACTTCCTAGCTATAGAGTGTTGTTGTTGGTTGGCTGGTGGTTGTGCATTTTTTGGCTTTGAAGGTTTTTTAGGCCTGAACCTACAAGGTCAAAGAGAATAGGAAAAAAGATAACAACAACAGAGTGTAGGAATCTGGAAAGCATCTGCGTGAGAAGTCACTGACTTGGCAGACCGAAGAGACCTGAATTCCCCATAGACAGAGCTCTGGGGAAAGCCAGGGAGCAGCTCAGCTTCTTACGTGGCAAAACAGCCAAAGAACCAGGGATTGGGCACAAAACATGTGTCTGGAAATGGGGGTAAGGAAGAACAGCAGGACTATTTGAAAACCTGTAGGAAGTAGTTAGACCCTCAAATCCTCTCCCTCACCCCAGTGGAATCGTTGAGGCTTATTTTTTGGAGAGAGAAAAAAACAGAGGATCTCTGGACAGGAAGGGACCAGCCACATAAAAGGCAGAAGCTACCACACTGAAAATGAAGGATCAAGTGGACATAGTATATATGCATTTAGGAGCCTCTTGCCCCAGAACACTGGCAGCCACTCCAATATCCTCCAAGCACATTAGAAATGTCTACCCCACAGAATCTCAGCAGACTAAGGGGAAAGATCCAAAGACACTAAACAAGGAAATGATCAAGCCAGACTCCCCCTATATGAAATCTAGAGCCAGGCAGTCCCACACAATTATACAGAGCTTCCCATCAGAGTTTCCCCACTATTAAATAAAGCATATAGACAAGGATCATCAGCCATATGAAGAAAGCCTCTACTAGGAAAGACAAGCCACCTCTGTCATGCCGCCTAAGTTCAACCCCAACGAGATCAAAGTCATGTGCCTGAGGTGCACCGGTGGTGAAGTCAGGTGCCACATCTGCCCTGGCCCCAAAGATCTGTCTCCCAAAAAGGTTGGTGATGACATCGCCAAGGCAACTGGTGATTGGAAGGGTCTAAGTATTACAGTGAAACTGACCATTCAGAACAGACAGGCCCAGATTGAAGTGGTACCTTCTGCCTCTGCCCTGATTATCAAAGCTCTCAAGGAACCACCAAGAGACAGAAAGAAGCAGAAAAAGGTTAAGCACAGGGGAAATATCACTTTTGATGAGATTGGCAATATTGCCCAACAGATGCAACACCGATCTTTAGCCAGAGAACTCTCTGGAACCATTAAAGAAATCCTGGGGACTGCCCAGTCCGTGGGCTGTAATGTTGATGGCCGCCACCCTCATGACATCATAGATGACATCAACAGTGGTGCAGTGGAATGCCCAGCTAGCTAACTACAAAGGAAAATATTTCAATAAAGGATCATTTGACAAGGAAAAAAAAAAAAAAGTAACTTAAAGAAAGCACAATAGGCAGGGAGATTAAATCTTTTCTAAAAAATTCTATCATTAATATCCTCAGAGAGATAAGAGAAGGTACTACATCTATGCAATAAGAATACAGAGTTATGAAATGTAATCATTAGAACCCAAAAAGTACAAATTCAAATTACTATAACAGAGATGAGAAACTCAATAGAAACACTGAAAGAAAAAGTTATCTTCCCCCAAAAGACTAAAAAAACACAACACAGGGGCACCTGGGTGCCTCAGTCGTTAAGCGTCTGCCTTCAGCTCAGGTCATGATCCCAGGGTCCTGGAATCAAGTCCCGCATCAGGCTCCCTGCTCAGTGGGTTGCCTGCTTCTCCCTCTCCCACTACCCCTGCTTGTTTTTGCTCTCTCACTGTGTCTCTCTCTGTCAAATAAATAAAATCTTTAAAATAAAAAAAACACAACACAAAGAAATAGAAAATAAGAAATAAGAATTTTAAAAGGTATTAGAATCTTAAATAATTTAGAATTTTAGAAAGCTCAACAAAAAGAGAGAACAGTGAAAAAGAAAGAGAAAAAATGATCAAAGAAAAATCAATGCAAACTACCTGGGAATGATCACCATGAATGTTCTGACCACAGGGCTGGTTAAATGTCCGGAACAATGGATGAAAATAGAACCACACAAAAGCACCTTATTGTAGAATTTCAGAACACCTGGGACAAAGAGAATATCTTCAAAGCTTTTAGAGAGAGAAATAATAGGCTATTTTCAGAGATTAGAATGTCATCAGACTTATGAATAGCAGCACAAAAAGCAAAAAGACCATGGAAAAATATCTCTGAAAAGGAAAAGTTATTTCAAACATGATTTCAAACTACCCATAAAGTCTGACTGAAATTATAATCAAATGTAACAAGCTCACAAGTAAATCTACCTCCCATGTACCCTTTCTCAGGAAGCTACCAGAAGATGTTCTCCATCAAAGGGAGTAAACCAAGAAAGAGAAAGAATCCAGGAAACAAAGACTCCAGTGTAAGAGGGGCAAAGAGAATGAAAGTGAAAGAAGATGAGATAAGAGTGAAAGAAGATCCTAGGTTGACAGCTGAGCAGCAGGCTAGAGAGCAACCAGTCCAGACTAGAGCAGGTAGGGGGTTCCAGAAAAGAGGACTTCAAAAATCAAAATAAATAAAATACCTGTTGTTATTGAATTTCCTAGTAGGAGATTTGGACAACTCATGGAGAGTTTGGGGATGAATCAGTGGTAAGTACACAGAAAATTATGCAAATGAAAAGCTAAACAAACTACAACTCCAGGGAAAACGAAAAGCTGTACAAGCAAGGAAATGTAATCAAAACATACATATGACTCAGCTGTGAAAAAAGCATTTATCCAGTTGTAAAAAGGCAAATAGTAACAATTAAGCTAACTAAAATAACTATCCTGGGAGGATGGAAAGGGTGCATGGTAAAGAGAGGGCCAGATAGAAGGGAGCCAAATCCTCTTCCCTGGTGGAAGGTCAACAGGTAATGCCTAGAACTGAAAAATCACGATGAGCTTGGTTAGCATGGTTTTTTTGAGAAATAGAGTAAATACTAAAAGAAATAGCTAAAGGAGTTGGAAATGGTTTCTCTAAGGAGTGGGAAGGAAAGTCTCTTAGAAACATTTGACTGTTTAAACTATGAGTATTTATAACTTTGAAGAAAAAAATAAAAGCTAAAATAAAAATAAAAAGATAGACAAAGCAGTCTTCTCTGGTGGAAATGGTGGAGAGAACAGACTCCCCCTTCCCCCATTCAGCCTAATCCTTGATACTCCTTCCTCGGGGGCACCCCAAGGTATTGCCTAGGCGGGTTCCACCAGACACTATTTAAAAACCAAGGGCTAACAGCTGAAAAGTGGAATCTCAGGCCCTGGGACAAGTGGTGAGGGAGTGATTCTGAACCCCACCAACTTTCCCTGATATCATGGAAGTTTCGAAGGGTTGAGAGCGGATATGAATTAAGGTACAGCATGTGAAACAGTGAATCCTTGCCTATGAGCACTGAGAGATGCCTTAGAAATCATCTATCCAGTCTGAATAGATAGTTCCCCTACAGGACAGGTTGGCCTGAGGATGTTTTCTGGCCTTGAGTGAACTTTGCCCAGCGGAAGAAGCGAGAATTGTTGGAGAGTCATTGTTTGTAGAACAACTCTCAACCAATGAGAGGTTAGAGTTGGTGGATTCATACCCCAGCTCCCCGACCCCTGTGTAGCAGCTCCTCGTGGTATTCCAGCCAGGTCCTCAGAGGACCCCCAGGTGCTCAGAGTGGCTGCTTGCTCTTGCACCTTGTGTGGATGGGCTGCCTCCCCTTCCTTGTGTCACTTTCCCTCCCTCATCCCTGCTTCCTGGGATCACTTCTCAGATACACTGCTTACACGTATTCCCGAGACTCAGGGTCTGTGTTTAGGGGAACTGAAACTAAGACAATTATCTCACCCCCTCCCTCCACCGATGAGGAGAAATGACCCAGGGAAGGAAAAGAACGTGTCTGATTTTACACAGCAAGTTACTTGCGGAGTCTGACATCACAGAAAGAGCATCAGGCTGTGAGTCACTTGTTGTAGATCTTGGCCTTAGCTACGTGGCCTAGGGCAAGTTCCTGCCCCTCTCTGAGCCTGGTTTCCCCAAGTGTCAGCCTCGGCCTGTAGCCCCACTGACTAGAGGGGCTTTCTCCTTACCTCAGAAAGCCCCTCTTTCTGCAACGCTGCCTCTTACGTACAAATGCTCAAAGCGCCCTAGTCTGAAGTCAAGAAAATGCACACACACAGTGACAAGGAAGCCACAGCCCTGGATGGTAGCTAATTCTCTAATTTCCTTGAGGGTTGCTGAAATTCCTGGGATGCTAGATCGGTGGCATACGAAATGCCCCACCATTTCCCAACCACATAATGACACCCCCCCCTTCCTTTTTCCTGGGTCAGCAAATTTGCTGGTCGGCACACCCCTGCAAACGGGGTCACTGTGATCGAGAGAGGGAGAGAGAAAGGGAGCAAGATAGAGAGAGGAGGGAAATAACATTAAAGACCAAATCAATTTTTAAACATTACAACCTGATCCTGGCTTCCCCTGGGGCCCAGCCCCCTCAAGGAGAGCATCAGGGGCTGGGAGCTGGGGGTAGGGTGGGAGGCAGGGGGGTGGGGGGGGAGAAAAAGCTTCTGGAATTCCAACTCCACTTCTTCCGACTCTGCAAGCACAGAAGGGTCCCTTCTCCTCTGGGCCTCAGTTTCCTTCTCAGTACAATGGGAGTACCCCCCCCCACACACACACACCCCACTTGTTGGAGGAGTAACCAAGGGCCCGGGTGTCCAGAGGCAAGGGCCCGGGGTCGGAGAGCCTGGTCACGAACCCTGACCTTACCATTTCATATCCAGGTTATTTGGAGCAAGTTCATCAGTTTCTCTGAGCTTCTTCTGCTCAGCTGTAAAATGAGACTAAATCATGGTGAAATGGGCTGTTGGGGTTCAAATCCTGGTTCCACTCCTCTGAGCTGAACCTGAACAAGTCAGTGAACCCCTCTGAATCTCAAGATCCTTATCTGTTCAATGGTCAGATTACTGTAAATTAAGTGAATTAATTTACAGAAGCTTCTTGGAAGAATGCCTGGCACATGGTAAGCGCTAGTTTCTGATTATTGTTACAGTTGCTATTACCAGGTTTGTGGGGAGAATGTGCGAGAGTGAACAGGGGACAGGGGGCACAGGACCAGCCCAGACAAGCTCACTGAATGGGAAGCTGGTGCCCAACCTGTGGCCTTCCGAGGCCCCCCCTCGGCCAGCCCTGTGGATGGGGGCACCCTTCCTGCCACCCTCCCACCCCACCCGTTGAGGAGTGCCCGCCTCCCGCCCCTTTGTGGTCACACAAAGCTGTCCCTCAGCAGGTCTAGGCCCCTGGCAGAGCTCTTTGACGCTAAAAATAGATTATTCCACTGAAAGACTCAGAGAAAAGATGGTTTTATGAGCCAAAAGGGGCTGTAGTTTGGGGTTTTCTTTCTTCCTTTGAGGGGCCCGGGATGCTGGGGGGGACAGCATCTTATGGGCAAGATTTTCCAGGCCTCAGAGGAACACGAGAGGCCACTGGGCTGACCAGCATCTCAGGGAGGATGTGCTGTGGCCGGAGTGATCTCCCCAGCACGCCCCGTCCTGCAGCCTGGGACCCAGGCTCAGGCAGCCCTCTGCTGGGGACAGCCCCTGGCAGCCAGGAGAGTCAGGGCCTCTCCCAGCGGGGCCTTGGCGGGACTGGGTGGTGGGAATCTGCTGGGGGCCCCAAGAACCGGGGGAAGGTTGTGAATCAGCCACATGCCCCCTCCTGCTGCCAACTCTGCCCTCCTCCTCTCCCCACCCCACCCCCACCCCGGTGGCTGCCCAGGGCTCTCAGGCCCTTAGCAGCTTACCTTGCCAAGTGCCTGCCACGTGCCCTTCCCAGGGTCCCCCCTCACCTGCACACCCTGGGAAAGAGGGGCTTTGGTGAGGACGGTGAGGTGCTGATGAGACCAACTGACATCACACGTGATGACTGGGAATCCCAAAGCTGGGATCTGAACCTGGTTCTTCTGACACCAAGTCCCTAGCACCTGGACCTCCCCAGAGAGGACTTGAAGGAGAGAAGGGGGGTCAAGGGTTACAGGGGACATGGCAGCAGCACGCGTACAGTTGAATCCCCTTCTCACCCTGCGACCGTGTGATGCCCTTCCTTCGGCGAGCCTCAGTGTCCCCGGCTGTGAAACGGGGAGAACCATCTCTGCCTGGTTGGCTTTGTGCAGAGGTGGTAGTGGGATGGGGGATGGGGGAACGGCGGAGATCCTTTAGTTGAGGCCAGGGGACGCTCTCCCCAGAGAGTGGGGGAACAGCCCCTTCTGGGGTGGAATTCAGCCCGCATTCTCCACCCCCACCCCAGGTGGCCAACCCGTCTGCGGGGTTCCAGTGCTCCTGAACCCGGTAGCGTCTGCCTTTGTAACACAGGACTTATGACCGAACTGTATCCGGACCCAAAGGTGCACTCATGGTGGAATTTCAGGCAGGAGGCAAAGCTTTGAGTAGAGCTGCTGGGGTCCTTGGTGAGGCAAATGCTGTGGCTAAAGACAGTCATAAAGTCCTCGGTGCCACTGAACCTATGGGACCGCCCAGCTGCCCAGGCGTGGCCGTGAGGGGTGCAGCGGAGGGGGGCCCGGGAGAAGGGGGCTGATGCAGGAAGGGGGAGGAGGACAGGGGAAGGGTTTGGTTCTGCAGGGGGCACCATGAGCAGTCTTTTGAAACGAACAACAGGAAAGAGAGAGGCTGAGGGTGGGGAGGGGAGAAGGAGCCCAGAAAGCGGGCGGAGGGCAGGGTGAGGTTGAATCCTGCTTCCTCCACCTGCGAAGTGGGTGACCGTGGGCAGGTCTCTTCACCTCTCTGACTGCCCCCTGGAAACTGGGCACGGTTGGCTGGTCTGAGAGGCCACCATTGGAGACACCGTGCATAAAGCTCTCGGCACGTGCATCCTGAGTGGTAGGTCCTTAGCTACTGATCCTTTGGCTTGGCCTGGGTATCCTGGCCCCTGGGTGGGCTGCGTGGCCTGCAGACCTCATCTTCTACCCTGAACATGGGCCTATGCTAGAGCAGGGTGTAGACCTGGCTGAGGTTGGAGGGAGTTGGGGGAGGAGGGCGGGGGAAGCTTACCTTGATGTCTCTGTGCGGGAGGCCTGAAGGTGGAGGGCCCTGGGCAGCCTGCAGCAGGTATCACACTCCAGCACCTTCCCTGAGCCCAGCACTGTGATTTGCTGGTGGAAAACCAGAATTTGAACTCTAAGGCCAGTGCTTGCCTCAGTTCCGCTGCCCATTTCATCCAAGCTGACTGCTAGAGGCTAGAACTTGGGGGTAATCCCTGGGATTGGTTTTTTCCTCATCAGAAAATCAAAGAGAGCCGCCCCTATCCTGCAGGATATTGGGAAGGCCCCGTGGGTGCAGGGGTATGCCATCTTTCTAAAGTTCCTAGACGGCCCGCAGCCAGTGCTCCTGACTGGTGACATCACTCCCCAGTCACTGTAGCCCAAGGTTATAGTGAAAGTTTCAGCTCTGCACACAGGTTGAGAAAACAGATTTCATCACCGTTCATAGTAGGTACTTTCTTAACTAATTTCCATGTAACCAGCTCATGCAGTTCACTGGCATTTCTGCTGTTATATGCCAATCGATCCCCTTGGCTCGCAGATCCCTTGCTGGAATCCACACCTTCTGCTCCCACCAACCCACTGAGCTGTCGACTTGCCAAACATCGGTTGGGTTTGTTCTCAAAACCATTTATGCCAGTTGGGTTTTCGTGGTTACAAAATGTCATTGGATATTATGCCAGTCTGGGGCCATTTTGCCCTCAGATCCATTCTACCCCCTCCCCCCATTAGGCTCTATAATGCAGGGCTCTGATTCCATTAAGTCAGCTGGTTCCGGCTCCACTCCACCAATAGGAGGCACTGGGAGGAGGTTAAAGGGTGGGAGGAAGAGAGAGCCCCTTTGATATTTGTCTAGGGGGCATTGCCATCGTGGCTGAGTCTCCTCTGTGGCTCCAGCAAATTCGACTCTCATACCACGCTCTGCTTCTGCAGGTGGGGGAGGGTGTGCTGGGAACACCGCCTCTGCCTGCATCTCTCTTGCCAAAGGGTGGTAGTGGCTTCCTGCTGCGGCCGATCTCGGGGCTCCTCACCACCACGGTTTGGCTTCTCAGCTCTTCCATCACCCGTGTTGCCAATAACCCCCCAATTAACTTTCCTCTGTTTCCAATACTCAAAGCAGCTTCTGTTTTCCTGATTGGACCCTCACTGATAGCAAGGCAATGTTATCAATGATACGATGCAAAACAGGAGTGACTCTTTCTAGGAAACTAGGTTGAACACCTTGGAAAGACTTGGCGAAGGCAAGTTGCTGAAAATAAATTGAATTTGGTAGGGGTGGGACATGGTAAAAGATTGGGGGAAATAGTAAAATTTAGGTGCTACTGGATGCGGATTTCTTCGTAGGCGTCTTAACACTCACATTCCACTTCAAAGAAGTCCAAACTGCAAATTGTAGGAGGTGCCTTCTGGGCTGGCTTAAGCCTGAAGACTAAGATGAAGACCATTTAATGCACATTTATAGGATTAAAGTTAAAATAAAGGGTTTATGGCACATAAATCCTATTTTTTAATGATTCCCTTCCTCCACCAGATTTCTAGATTAACCTGATCTGATCGGTTCAGAGGCCTCGGATGTTTTTTTCAGTGGAGAGCAAGAGGAAACAAGGCCGCCTGCTGCATGCTGGGAGAGTGCACAGTTGGAGCTGAAGGAAGGGAATTTCAGGAACTGGGCAGCTCCTATGTGCCAGGTGCACTCCCAATATTTTCTCATTTAATCCTTTTTGCAATGGTGAGAAGCGGGTGCTGCAATTGGCCCCACCTTACAGGCGAGGAAGCAGGCTCAGAAAAATAGCCTCCGGCCCACAGTCTCACAGCTTCAGGAATATTCCAAAGGCAAGCCTCAGGAATGTTCTTTCTGCTTCCCCAGCAGCCTCCAGGGGTTCATTCAGGCTGGCATTCAGGCTTCCAAGGGGGCATGTGGAGATGATAAGCCTCTTTAGGGATGGACCAAACCAGGCACCCAGGAACACAGTAAACCACCCGCTGTGCAGATGCGCCCCTGGGCCCAACACAGCCTCCCGCACCTCCTCCTGTTCCTGGGCCTAGCCTCAGCTTCCCGGGGAAGGGGAAATCCCTCAGGGTGACCAAGTTACAGATTGCTATGGGGGGACCCACTTTTACACGTGGAAAAAACAGCGAAGCGTGGTAGGGTGGGCTGCTCGAAACTGGAGGTGGCGTTGGTAGATCGGAAACAACTCCTGGGCTGGGAAGCAGGGGACCAGGGTTCCACTGACTCACTGGGTGAGCTTGGGGGAGTCTCTGCCCCTCGGGGGACCTCAGTTTCCACTTCTGTTAAAGAGGGTCTTTCCTGCCGTGTCTGTCTCTGATCTGTTTCACAATGTGGCGGACTCCAAAATGTTCCAAATGTAACCAGGAGGCCAGGGCCCCTTGGCAGGCTCCATGCTCCACTGACTCAAACAGCCCTGCCCAGGCCGGGCCGGCTGCTTGGCTCACAGAGGGGGCCGTCAGTCCTCCTATGTGACCGACGCTTCTCTACCTGCCTACTCATAACAGACCCCAGACTGCGTCACGGAGACTCTGGCAAGGAAACAATGTCTATGGTGCCCTCACCCGGGTGCCTCTCCCTGCGAGAAATGTGTTATCCCCATTTGACAGGGAAGGAAACTGAGGTCCAGAGAGGGGAAATGACTTGCCCCAGGTCTTGCAGCTGGGATTCAGCAGAGCTGAGAGTGGAATTCAAATCTGACTCCAGAACCCTGTGGCTTTTACCATAAACCTGCTTCCTCCCCGGACAAATGACAACCCACACCACTACCACACCCACCCGCCGTTGAGGAACAAAAGACTGAGCCTGCACGGGGTTCCCAAGGAGGCCCAGGCAGCGAGTTTCCAAGGGCGTACTGCTCCCTGGTGACCAGTGTGGCTGTGGGCGGGAACCAGGCTCTCTGGGGCCCTGGACCAGCCCCTCCTCCTCCTGGATGCCCCTCCTGCTCCCTGTTGGCCTTCAGAGACCACCATGAGTGTGAGGATGGTTTCCGGGGCCTGGCTCCAAGCTCAGGCTCCCTGGGAGAGGCCAGGGGGCAGTGCCCAGGCGGCAGAGGGCTTCCTGAAGTCTCAGGACTGAGCCCAGAGGGCACTGCAAGGTGCTGTGGGATTACGGCTGAGGCCAGGCTAGTAAATCAGAGGCTGGTGTTCTAATCCCGCTCACAATACTCTGTGGCCTTGCACAAGCGGACTTCAACATCCTGGGCCTCAGTGTCTGACCTATGAAATGGGCAAGTAGAGCTTGCAAGGGAAACCGTGAAAGCCACCACACTCCACCTCCCACCCCGGCCCCCACCTGACCGGGCTTCTGGGGACAGAGTGTAGGACTGAATCATTTCCCATGTCTTTTCTACTTCAGAGTCCCTCTGAGCCTTGAACCTTCTGGGACATGAAGGATTCCAAAAGTGTCCTGATAAAGGGTAATGGCAGGGGTGTGTTTGTTGGGACGGGGGTGGGGGCGGGTGGGGACGGCCATGGAGGCAAGGAAGCCCAGACACACTTGGCTAAAATGGAGAACCCCAAGGAGATGAAAGTGGGCAAAATGAACAAAGGGCCTTGAATGCCAAGCTCAGGGCTCAGAACCCAAGCTCCGCAGAGGGCTCCTTGGCACGGACGGCCCTGCTGCTGGCTTTCACCAGGGAGGCCTCAGTGGGCAGGATGCACTGGGGTGATGCCACTTCATGTGTTTCCCTTTGTACTTAATCCCAGCTGCCGTAAAATCCCCCTGAAGTGCCACACATGTGGACGCTTCTCCCTGGCAACAGCGGTGGTGGACCATGGCAGGGTGTCAGCCGCAGCCCCGGGGCGGGGGGCATGGAGGGGAGCCCTACCACCCGCTGGTGGGTCTGGTGAGGGCCCTCGGGGCTCCCAGCCCGCCCAGGCCAACACTGGCCTTAATTAAAAATGAGTCTCCTTACAGGATCCAAACCACCGCCCAACCACCCCCTCCAACTGCTTTCAGTTCTGCTCCCGGGCCGCGTGCTGAGGCCAGCCCCACAAATAAAAACCATCACTTTTTTTCCCCCCTCTCTTTCTCTCTCTCTCTCTCTCTTTTTTCTTTTTTCCAAAAAGGAGAGAAGCAGCCACAAAATCTTCTAAGAGCTGTGACATCACAGCCCAGGTGACCCCAGCCCAGCCAATGGGCCAAGGCCGCGAGCTGGCTTCTTGCATCCTGTGAGCTGAGGTTGGGTTGACACTGTGAAGGCCGGTCCCTCAACCACAGAACCACAAGGCCAGGCCCTCGGCCGCCTTCAGGGCCCTGCGCCGGCGCTGGTTGGCTCCTGATCCTCCCCACCCCCGGGCCGCCCTCGCACCCAGTGGAGCCCGGGCTCTGTCGGGGGTGAGCCTCATTCATTCATTCCCTGTGGCGCTGATGTTGGGCCTGGCTCTGCTCTCGCTGCCCTGTGAGCTCCTCCGCCCTGGCCCCTTCCCGCCATCTAATGATACACTCTGCATACGCTTCTGTTGAAAATTTGTGGCTAGACATTCCTGTGGGACTGGGAATCCAAATTCTTGGGTACAAACAGAAACTTACTTTCCTTGGGGATTTTTTTTTCTCTCTCTCGCTCACACACGCACTCTCGCGTTCTTTCCTTTTTTTCTTTTTCGTAGCAATAGGGGGAAAAAAAAGAGACAAAACAAAAAAAAAAAACAAACAAAAAGCGACACTACCACCCCCCTTTTATTTTCAAAAGTAGCTAGGAAAAAATAAAACGACAGCCAACCAAGTCAATCCCAAGCCAACCCTCTGAAGGTCTGATTTCTCGCCTTCCTCAGAGAGGGGCATGGCCATGGCATCGAACAGCATCTTCGATTCCTTCCCGACCTACTCGCCAACCTTCATCCGCGGTGAGTAACGACTGCCCAGGGCCCTGGGCTGATCCTTTTGGGTGGGGAGCTGTGGCCAGGCCCCGGACGGTGTCCCTCCACCGACCACCCTGGCTGCCTTCAAGTGCATGGCCTGCCTCCCTAAATCCGCTGAGTCCTGAAAGTCTGAGGTGGGAAGAGGGGTTGGTGGCCTCCGTGGTCTCCTGGAGTGGACTTTTGTGGGACTTTTATCCTCAGTTGGTGGGGACAGTAAGTGGTGGGGGAAATGGATGCCACAAGACCTCAGCGGCCGACCTCGAAGGGTCCTGGGATGGAGAGGACATGGAGGATATCCTTGTGACCTGAGGCTTCCTGCCTCACTCCTGGTCCCTGCAGCCCCAGCCCCTGGCCCTCCACCCGAGCTCAGGCAGACATGGGCTCCGGGACACACTCAGGTCTCCCAGAGCCAGGCCAGCCTCTATCAAGAGCCATGGATCTGGAGATCTTTCGGAGGACCGCTCCCAGAATTTCCAAGTCATCCTGGGCCGAGGGAAGCAGAGGGAGGAGAAGGAGGCTACAAGGTTTTGTGGAGAACTTGCAGAGCTCTGGGATGCACCAAAGCTGGCTGAGCGTTGGGGGAGCAGGCCTGGGGAAGGTTTACAGATTTGGCCACAGGGGAGAAGAAAATGTTTCTGGGTGGCTTTTGCCTCTATTCGTGGCCTAGAGCAACCCAGAGGTTTGCACTCCGTCCTTCAAAAAGGATAGGGTTCCTGGATCCCCCACTTGGAACCTCTGATGGAGGCTGGAACTCAGGGGGAGACTTCCTGCCTCTGCCTGGTTCTTAGGGCTGATGAGCCCTGGCCTCAGACAGCCCCCTGCTGCCTTCCTCTCCCTCGCCCCCCGGCAGGAGTCCAGATGGGGCTGTGCCACCTGAGCCTGGGGTCCAGAGGCCCTGAGCTGGAGTCCCAGGTCGGTGGCTACCTTGCCCAGTGGCCTTAGGCAAGTAACGTAACCTCTCTGTGCCCCAAACGGAGACCCCTCTGGCCGTGACATTCTGATCGTCTGAGGCTGGGCATGGGCTGTGTATGAGGGCAATGCCTCGGGGCTGTACACGGAGACAGGTTCTCCTCTAGAATAGAGGGGCTGAACGGAATCTAAAACTCCAAGGGCTGGCGGGGGCGGGGGGGCAGGTGTTGGTGTTGCCTTTCCTCAGCCGAGGTGGTCAGCTGACATACAGAAGTTGGTCTGACTGTCTGCCTTTCTGTCCACTGGCCTGTCCCACTGCTGGCTAACAGAGTGACTCAGAGCCAGTCCTTGGGCGGCCAGCTCTGGGCAGGGACCAAAGTGCATTTGGGTGCTTATTGTTTAAAGGTTTCTGCAAGGGCTTATCTGAGGTGGGAGCCCTTCCTCCTGTCTGGAGAGAAGCTGAGGCAGGTTACACAGCTGCAGATGGGGACTTGGGGGGTGGGGGGCTGCCGTCCCAAGGCGGATGCATTCCCGCCAAACCTGGTTGTGGCTGGTGACAAGCAACAGCCTCAGGTCTGGGAGCTGACAGCCGTGGCTCCTTCCTTCAAGCTGCTCCTATTATAACGCTATTCCCTTTGTAGTCCCCAGAGCTAATTAAAGGCAGTCTGTGGCAAGAAAATAAGAGTTTATAAAAACCATTTGCTGGGTCTTTGTAATCTGTGTTTCTCCCTCCATGAGCAAGATGGAGAAATGTACCGTTTAAAACAAAGGCATCTTGGGAGACAAGACTAAGGAGCTGCCACCTAAGATGGGTTCCTGAGGCCATGGAGCCCCAGAGATGGTAGAGAGAAGCACAGAGGCTGAGCGAGAGGAGGGCTGGTGGCTTTGGGCTCAATATGCGCCCAGAGACAGGAGGCTGCTGGGCACAGCAGGCTGATTCCTGGTGGACAGGGACACAGATGTGCTTTGTAAGCCGGGGGCCGTGGGGACGGCTCCAGGTCTGGGGTCTGAGGCGTCTGTCGACACTGGCTGGCCCCTTCTCTCCTGCCCAACTCCATTCCCTATGTTCTGCTTATAGCACACTTACTTGGGGGATGTGTCGCCCGAGATTCACAGGGCTGCCACTGCCGATTCTGTCCCCAGAGAGATCCAACCCCTGGGTGCTAAAACCCTGGGCTCTACACTGCCCTATGCGGGGTCCTTACCCTGTTCTGAGCCACAGATTTTTCTGGAGCCTCAGGAAGCCTATAGAGTCCTTCTCAGAATCACACTTTTAAGTGCATAAAACCAAACCTGAAGGACTGTGCAGGAAACCAAATCTATGGAAATACGGTTATCAAACTATAAAGAAAGCAAGTGGTGAGACTGTGACCACGTGCCTCTGTCGTGACACACGGAGCACAGAGAGCTCAGGAGCTCCAGTAACGGCCACCACAAGGTGGTGACGAGGGTAAATGGTGTTTCCAGATCACCTGTGACAGCCCTCACGACACTGAAGAACATCTGTGATTTCAACTGGTGACAAAAATCACTGTGGAAAGAGAAGCTGCATTTTAGTTGGAGGTTCGTGAAAGGAAACGTGTCACGTGTTCCCAGCCCAGTGCACAGACGTCCTGAATTCAGTGCAAGCAGGACCTCCAGGAGGCCATGCTGGCGGGGGGGCAGGGTCCTCAGGACCCCCACACGTCACCCTGGGGAGCTTTCAAACACATGGATTCCCAATTCCCAAAGGTACCTCAGTTCACTATGGGGAAGAGGTCTGGGAAGAGGGCGGAGAGCCATTCCCACCGTGAAGTAGAGGGTGAGGAGGAAAGAGGGCAAGGCTCAACCCAGAAAGTTGGCAGACTGACGGCCGAGTTCCAGGCACCAAGATGGAAAGAGTGAGAGGGCACGGGGTCTCCTGGGGTGCCCCTGGGACCCCAGCAATTCTCCATTCTTCCGCCTCCTCCTCTGTGGGACTAGTCCCGGACAAGGGGTATTTATTCCTCTCTTTGACAAATGGAGACGCTGAGGCCTAATGGCTTTGACTCAGATGTACTGCACGACTATGGGCAAGTCCCTTCCTCTCTTTGGGCTTCGGTTTCCCCATCTGACAAACACAGGCAATGGCCTTGAGGATGCCCAAGGGCCCATCCACAGCTCCAAACTGCCCGTGAGGCCCTTCTCTGGGGCATCCCCCTCGCAGCACACCCCTTAACTGCACCCACGCGGGCAACAGTGCTCCCCACTGGGGTACCCTTCTGGGGAGGAAACTGGAGGAAATGGGCCTGAACTGCAACATGCAGGATTTAGGAGACCCTGGGGAGGCAAAGGTTTCCATTTATCCGGTAATCCCACAAAAGCTTATCAGGGAGTAGAGTGTGGAGATTCCAGCTCGGGCTCTGGGTTCTGACTCTGCGCCTCGCTAACTGTGTAGCCTGGGGCAAGTCACTTCACCTCTCTGTACCTGTTTCCCCATCAGTAAAGTGGGGATGATGATCACACCAAACTCCCAGGGCTCTGGAGAGAATTAAATGAGCAGGGTGCCTGGCACAGAGTACACGCCCAGTAAACATCCTCATTCTTATAATTTCCATGAGCCTGGCCTTGTGCTGGGATCTTGGATACAAGGGTGACTGGGTCAGGCTCTCTGCCCTTGAAGAGCTCAAGGTCAGGTGTGGAAAGAGATGAGTAAACTGAAAATTGCACTGGGGTGTGATCAATGTTATAAGGAGGGAAGAACGGGGGTCTAGAAGTTCAATGAAGGGGACTAGCCCACTTGGAGAAAGGGAGAACAATCCCCCTGGAGAAGTGACATTCAGGCTGGGTCTTGCGGGGTGCAGAAGTGACAAAGGGGGGAAAGAATCCCAAGAGAGAGAATGGCCTGGGGCAAAGGTGTGGAGACAGGAATAAGATGACTCTGGGCGCCCTTGGGATGGCCCGGAGTGAGCGGAAGAGCTGAAGGACAGCCGGTCTGTCGGTCTGTCTGTCGGGCCCCCTGTCGAGCCAAGATTCTCTCAGCAGTGGTTGGGTGGTTGGCTGGCAGCTCCTCCCCTGAAGACGCCTGGGAGAAACGGAAAATGGCCTCTCAGGCAGGAGGCAGGCAGGCCTGGGTGGAGGCAGGGGTTGGACAAAATGGCGCCAGGCAGCTCTAGCCCAGATGGTCTGACTCAGAGGTCACCGGACACGGAGGAAGCTGCCCAGACCAGAGAGGTCAGTCAGTGTCCTTTCCTAAGCTCTGGGCAGTAGCCAACAACAAGGGACTCTCCTGGTTTCTGCACTGAAAGTCCCAAACCCCGGGCACCGCAGGACGGTTGGTCACCCTGAGTGGTGTGCCCATGGCAGTCTCCCCCTCCCCCGCCAACCCTGGGAGATGAACGGACTGACCAGACGGACCGCCAGCCATCCTGCGCCCACTATGGTGCTTACCTGGCGCCACGTCTGCTGGGCCCCTTTGACGGTGGCTCCCGAGGCCGCCTTGCACACACCCGTCTCCCCAGACCACCCTGTCTGTCCGAAGTGCCCCCCAGGGAGACATTCCTGGGAGCCCCCCACCCGCCACAGGGTCTGGGCGGGCATGAGCCGGCCCCACACAGTGGGACTGTGTGTCCAGGCCTTACCCACGCCCACTACGGCAGCTGGCGGCCCCCAGCGGCCCCACTGGTCACATAGAGGGCCCATTGACGCCTGGGCCTTGAGGCTTGAGGTGGCCGCATCAAAGCTGAGGCTTGCTTGGTTGCCTGAGGGAGTGGGGGAGTTTATGCAGGGGAGGGGAGCTGGGAGAAGGATGCCCCTGAGCAACAGGGCCTGAAAACCTGACCTTCCAGAAGGCTCTGAGAGGCAGGGGAGAGCAGCATCCTCTGATCCCAGCCTTGCCTCTGAGCCAGTCCAGACTACTCAGTAGGTGGGGAAACTGAGGCCTGGGCTCAGAGTTTGGTTGAGGGCAGGGGAGGGCCAGGCGGCCAAAACAGCAGTCCTTATTTCTGTCTCCTGGAGATGCCTCATCTGCAGGCCCATTCTCAAATCCACCACCCAGGGTGTGCCCCCTGGTAGCTGGGGAGTCTCATCCCATCTTCAAAACGAGCTCAAACACCCCCTCTGCCAGGAGTCTTCCCCGGAACCACCTGCAACCACCAAAGAGCCTTGGCCTCCTCCAAGCTCTCAGTCCCAGGGCCAGCCTCGGTGCCCACCTTAGTGCCGAGTATCCTGCCTTACTTGGTGGAAGTAAAGGGAAAGAAGGAGGGAGGAAGGAAGGAAGGAAGAGCTTTAGCCCCTGGTGGAGCCCGGGCCCTCTGTCACTGGCCTTGAAATAGCACCTCCCAAAGGCAGCCCCCAACCCACCCCGTGTGAGGGGGGGGGACTGGGAATTGTGGGCCTGGGGTGGGAGTGAGACCCAGTCGTACCTTGAGAAGTTACAAGAACCAGAAACAGTGAGCCAATGCAGGAAAATATTGGAGCTGGCAGACAGAGAGTGCCACCTCTCATTAAATAGATGGGGAAACTGAGGCCCAAAGAGGAGTCTGGTCTTGTGTCAGGTCGAATTCAGCAGCAAGAAACCAAGTTTTCTTGTCTACCCAGCAACAGACCTTCCGCCTGGCACATAGCGTAGGAGTAAGGCTGACCAGGTTTGTGCTGTTGTGTAGGCAACGCGTTAATTCACCTCTCTGAGCTCAGTTTCCTCCTCTGTGAGATGGGGCTGGGAGCACCGACCTCCAAGGGAGCTTTCACGGAGTGAACGGGACCTGCTCTGTAGCCCCGTGCATGGGCTGGTGGGCAGCAAGGGCTCACTCAGCAGTCTGTCCCAGGCTGGGCTAGGGCCACGAGCTGCGCCTCCAATTCTATCACTTGCCAAGGCAGATGTTCTCAGGGCCAGAGACGGGTAAGCATGGGGGAGACTATAGAGAGACTGTGAGGCCCCTTGTCGAGGGCTCTCTGGGATGGTGGTGGAGAAGAGAGCGTTGTTTGGGGACAAGGCAACATAAAATGTGGTTACAAGCCCAGGCTGCAGCCGGGCACTGCCACTTCCCTGCTGTGTGGCCTTAGACAAAGCGCTTCAACTCTCCGAGCTCAGTTTCCTCATCTTTAAAATGGGGAGAACAAACAGTAGCCAATTCAAAGCTGGTTGGGTAGAGTCAATGAGAATATATATTATGTGCTTAACGTAGGGTCTGGTGCAGAGTGAAGCCGTCCATAAATGCTGGAAATTGTTGCTATTTAATGCCCCCACCCCCCACCCCCTGCCTCCTGGGCAAGAGCCTGTCTGACTCTGAGCGGGACAAGGAAAGTGAGACAGCTGCTTGTCTCCTCTCAAGGCCCAGCTTACTGGCCACCACCCCCCCCCACCGCCCCCCGCAGATACCTCCCTGGGTCCTTCCCCTGTCCCCTCCAGGCCTGGGGAGTGCCCTGCCCCACCCTCACTCACCCCCCCCCCCCCCACACACACACTTGTGGAGAAGGACCACCCAGTGTTTCTTGCTAAATGGGTGGAGGAAAGGGAGGATGAATGGGCAAGCAATTGAATGAACCAGGACTGACCAGCCTGGGAGGTTTCCAGCGGGCCTCCTCACTTCCCCTTTGCCGGCTGGCTCATTCTTTGAAATGGCTTGCTGGTGGGAGCCTGAGCACTCCCGTCCAATCGGCACCGCGGCGTGAAGGTTTAGGTTCCTCTTTGGGGTTTTCTTTTGCGTCTGGGAAGTGTTTTTGGCAAAAGGTTCAGACTTACATGTGGGCGGAAAGGGTGGATGCCCATAACTTACGATTTGCAGGGGTGACTAAAGTCAGCCCCCCTCAAAACATCCTTCACTGTGTGACCTGGTAACTAAAATTCCACCCTGATCACTCAGTTGCTCCTGGGAGCCCATCTGGGTCCCTATAGTCATGATACTTTGGAGCCAGTGGGTCCGCCTGGCCTGCTCACCTTTGTTTATTTTATTTTTTAAGTTTTTGTTTATTTAGATAATCTCTGCACCCAACGTGGGGCTCGAACTCATGACCCCGAGATCAAGAGTCTCATGCCCCACCACCTGAGCCAGCCAGGCGCACTCACCTTTGTTTAGAGGAGAGAGGTGGCTGGGTGCAGAGCAAGCAGAAGGTATTAAGGGAAGGGAAAACTCAGGGCTCTCAGATGGAAAACAGGGTGAAAGGTAAGAGGGTGGAGAGGAGAGGAAAGGTTCATTTTGGTCATGCCCCTGCCTGAAACTCAACTTGCCTGGGTGCTCTGTGGCTGAGCACCAACACCCCCACAGCCCCAGGAAGTGCCCCCCACTCTGAGGATTTCCCTGTAGTCCTACCTCAGTGGACCTCAATCCTGTTCCCTGCCCATGGAGGAAGTATGGGGGGGGGGCAAAGCCCCTCCCAGGGTTCTGCACACCCTCCTATCTTAGGAAGATGTGTCAGGTCCAGGAAGGTTGGAGTGAGGAGCCCCATGTTGGGGGTGGCCCAGGGGTTCCCCCTACAGAGCAGCCATATACCTCCCCAAAGAGGAAAAGAAGCCAGCTCTGAGCACAAGGCAGCTTTAGAAAAAAGACTGGAAGGAAAACACTAAAATGTCCTAGCTAATGCTACACAGTACAATTATGGCAGGGAGGCTTTGTCACTAATTATTTGGCAATTGAATGTTTTCTAAACCTATAAACACTGAGCTGGGCCTCCTACCAGCCTAGGCTGCAGTGTGGGGCCAGCCTGCTCCTGCCAGGCCAGGCGCCGCTGGCCATCCCCCCCTTCCTCTTGCCAAATCACCATGTCTGTCATCTTCCTCCCGGGCCCTACCTCCATAGGATGTAGAGGAAGGGTCTGCCCTGGGCTGGGCAGAGCCGTGCATACAGCAGGTACTCAGGAAATGCTCGTGGCCTACATTGTGGTCCCAATCTGGAGACAGTTTTCCTGGAATGCCCAGGGCTTGGGATGTGATGCGGACCAGTTGGAGCCGCTGATCTTCCAATGGACGTTTATTGAGCATCGACTGTATGCATGCCACACACTCTTCTGGGAACTGGGGATACGGGAGCAAACAAAAGGCAAAGATCCCTACCCCCGCCCCCCCACCCCGGAGCCGATGTTCTAGTGACAAGTGGAAAGAGTTCGCCTCTGGAAAATGCCCCAGGGAGATAGGCCAGCACCCCTCTGGTCTATGCCCTTCCTATCTATGCAGAATTTCAGCCTTCTGGGACTTCCATAAATGCTCCCATGAGCCCATTAAATCTTCATCACAGCTATCCCTACCTCTGTTGCAGAAATGAATACATGAGCAGACTCAGTAATGGTATGACCAACTGAAAGTAGCATTTAGGAGGAGAAAGGCAATGAGGAAGGGATATGGGATCCACATTTGTTGATGACTTACTGTGTGCCAGGCCCTGTGTGGTTCCTTTGCAAGAGTATCTCATTTCACTTCATCTCTACAGTAATCCATGTAGTAAGGGTTATTGTTATTATAGATGGGGAAACTGAGGCTCAGCAAAGGGATGGGACTCACCCAAGGTCATGCAGCTAGTAGCCCAAATGCATGTTAGAACCTGTCGGTCATCAAAGCCAGCCCAACAAAGCTCTTCCTTCTACCTGGCAGACATCTCTTCTTCTTGCAGGCCCAGGAACTTACCACCTCCATGGAGCCCTCCCTGACACCCCCAGGCAAAGTGACTTATATCCTCCTCTATGCAACCAACACACCTCTAGGCCCTTCTCAAATAATTCCAGACGGCTTCGCAGGAAGGGTAGAGTCTGAGATGAGTAGGTCTGGGAAGGAAGGAACATTGGTGGTCCAGGCAAAATTAATGGTGTGGGCTAAGGGATAGAAGAAGGATCACATAGAAACGGTTTCTTAGAGATGGGAGAGCTTGTGGGTCTTGTGGAGAGGTTGAGGGAGAAGAGGCTGGAGGGGAGGTGGGCCAGGCCTAGAGGTCAGGCATGGCGTTCAAAGCAGGGAATCCAGGCAGGATCCAAGCTGGGCAGTGATGTGGGACAGAGCATCCCGTGACGCACCGGGCCGCCTCTGAAATAGGCCAGCGTAGACGTGCACCTTGAGCGCGGATATGTGTGTGAACAGAGACCACAGGGGCCCTCCCGCGCCCACTCGCAAGCCCTATTTTTGTCACTCTCCAGGCACACATCTGAGAGATCGAAGCATACTTGTTCTCAGGCACGTAGAGTGAGTGCTCCGTGGATGGGCACGTCTGTGGTCTGAGGAGGACAAGGGCACTGGTTCAGAGCCGTCGAAACTCGACCCATCCCGGGGAGAATCCCAGCACCGGGCCGGTGACAATTTGCAGGGCACGGCACAAAAGGAAAACGTAGGGCCCCCTGCACAAAAATCATAAGGAATTTCGGGATGGCAACCACAGAATATTAAACCAAGCACGGGCTTCTTCTAAGCAAGGCACCGTGAGCAACTGCATGGTTTGGGTGCCCAGGAAGTTGGCCTGGCTTAGAACAGCCCTAGGCTTGGGGGTGGGGGGGCTGCGCCTAAGAATAAACCTCTGTCTGCCTTTCCTTCTTTTGTGTTTTATTCCTTGGACTTGGGCAGGCTCCCACTCTCCATGAGTCCACAATTTAAGAAATACTACTACTAATAAATTAAGCCTAGGGTAAGATCATACCTTGAAGCTTTTAGAAGCAGCAAGAACTAATTAGGGAAAACACGAATCCATCAACATCCCCACCCCACCTGCATTTTATGTTGTAGATCTCCTGAAGGATCTAGGAAATTTAAAAATAAACTCTAATCTCAACACCCAGAGAGAAAACCATTGTCATTCGGTCTATTTCCTTCCAGACTATTTTTCCCTGCGTCTGGTGTTTACCTCTGGAGTTACCTCTTCTCTCCGTGGGTGAGGCCAGGCGGAGACATACAAGATATCCAGGAACCTCATCAGGAATGTTAATGATCATGATACGTGTACATCAGGCTATGTCTAGGAAGAGACTAGTGTAGCTCTGTCCAACGGAACTTTCTGTGATGATGGAAATGTCCTAGGTCTGTGTCACTCAATGCTGTAGACCCTCGTCGCATGTGAATATACGCACAGTCTGTCCCTAAAATGTGCCCACCCAGTCCACAACTAGCACAACTGAGGGACTAAATTTTTAATCTTATTTCATTTTAATTATTTTAATTTAAATAGCCACATGGGCACGATAGCTACCTTGTTGGGCCATGCAGATGTAGGAGAGCGTCTGCCCGACTGCTCACCCAGCTTTATCTCTTGGAATGAGATTATGGACTTTTTCTTTTTCCAACTCGAAATGTTTGAAAAATCTTATACACAACAATCATGGATTGCTTTTGTCATCAGAAAAAAGCTACTAAAGATTTTTAAATTTGTAATACATTCAATGTATGGGGGGGTACACTTCAGATTTTTAAAAGCAAATCACTGGGGAAGATTGATCCTGGCAGAATGAGATCTATTTTTACTTTTCCTATCAATGTTCAGAAAAAGAATGTGGGGTTTAGAATCAGAAGCTGTGGGTTTGTCTCCCGGATCTGCCACTTACTGGCTGTGTGGCCACTTAACCTCCCTGAGCCTCAATTTCCTCATCTGTGAGATGGGGATATTGACGCTACTGACCTCCCGAGGCTGCTGTGGGGACTGAACCAGACAGCAAAGGGGAGTGCACAGGGGACCCGCGGAGCAAGGGAAGAGCTTTAGTGCAGATGATTTCTGCAGGGGTGGAACCGCGCCTCTCTGTGAGGGGCATTACTCACAGTTCTCGCTCGCTCGGCTCTGTCTGCCATTTCCTAGAAACCAGGAAATGAGGGGGGCATCTCCCACCGTGTGTTCAGCAGATGGTGCCAGGTGTTGAGCAGAAATAAAGGGGCTCTGTGACCAAACAAGACTGGGGAAGGCTGTGTCAAACCATGTTCAACAGAGTATCATGCTGAAGGACTTTTCAGAGCCTTTAATATGCTAAGGAACAGGCTCCTCCTCAGGCTGGTGTGCTGAGGAACCCACTTTGGGAAAAGCTGTTCAATCCACCCTGGCTACAGGCCCCGTGGGGGCAGGGAATTATTTTTTTCAAGGACAGAGGAAATTGTTTAAGACTTGAAAGAGAAATTAGCTGGATCCTCAGTGCAGAAAGGAAAATACAAAATTGGAATCAATAAATGCATTATTGTGTAGGAAATAAAATTGTAACAACTCAACTCTTAAATAGTTATAATATTAGCAGCAAACACTTACATATAGCTCGTACTAATGCCAGGCGCGATGTGCTTTACATATCTCTGCTCATTGAATCCTCACAACCCTATGAGACAAACGCTATTACTAAGTCAGTTTTATAGATGAAGAAACTGAAGGCCAGAGAGGTTAATCCACCTGCCCAAGGTCACCCAGCTGGGGTTCCACCCCAGGCAGCCCGCATCTGGAGCCTGTGCACCTCATCACAGCACCGTAGCTTTGAGCTAATCGAGGTATTCTCGATGGAGGAACATTCCTTCGCTTCCACTGGTCCCCTTCCTGGGAAGAACTGGTAGCACTTCCACAAGCCTGGTCGATCAGAACCACTTTCTTGCTGGGTGAGTCAACACTGGGCTTCAGTTTTCTCATCTGAGAAATGGGTCACTTGTCACCTGAGGACCAAAGCGGGGAGATTTGTAAAGAACAGTGCACGGTCCATTCAGAAGGCACTTGATGTATGGTGGCCCTTTTTCACCAGGGCATTGACTGAGGCCCAGAGAGGGCAAGGAACGACATGGTCGAAAATGAGCTTGGAAAGCACTCCAAAAAAGCTGGGCCAGAATCCCATGGCCCAAGCAAAGGGCTTCTTTCTCATCTGGCTAGGGCCTGTGTTATCCTTCTCGTGACGGCACTGTGAGCACTTTGGTGGGGGCCTCTCCCTCTGGGTTCCTCTCCCCGGGCCCCCAGCTCCCCTAGGGGTCCCTCCTACCGAGTCCAGATTCTTTGATCCAGCATCATGCCCGAGGCTACTGGCCTGGGCATCTTGCAGAAGTCCCCTGGAATTCCCTCCTCAGGTGGCCCATGCGGGGGGAGGGGCATGCACACACACCTGCCTCTGCCCATTTAGGGACCCCCATGCTTGCCTGGTGCTCATTCCTCTGCCCTGACACCCCTGAAATTGACTGCGAGTATTGGGCTCGGCACTTTCCATACATCACAACCCTACGGGGTCAGTATTTCGTCCAGAGGAGGAACGTGAGAAATGAAGGCACTTGTCTAAGGTCACGTCGTTTAGGAGCAGTATAGCAGGGCTTCAAAACCAGGCTCTGCCCACCCCTTCCACAGGCACAGCCCAGTGCAGGAAAGGCAGTTCCCGAACACCCATGCGATCCGCTATGCACCCCCACGCTTCCCCTGCTCCCATGCATGTCAGGGGCTTTGTTGCTGGGGTGGGAGTTGGGTAGTTGACCCTCATATCCGAGCTGGGTCCTTCCCTCAGGCTGGGCCAGCTTCTCAGGCTGCAACCCAAGGGGGGAGCACAGGGCTCTGAGCTCAGAAGGGGCTCCCGCACTTGGGTTAATGCTCTGCAGCTGCCATCTTGAAATTCTTATTTCATCTTGAATTTCGTCTTTGGATTTGTGCTTTGTAAGTGAAGTTGGATGAGACAGAGGAGCATGCGGGGACTTGGGGCCTGGGCTCAGGCGGGCCAGGCATGAGTGTGGGCATGGGGAGGACAGGTGCACATGACCCACACACCAAGGTTTTGGGGGGGAGCGGATGTCTGAGGGTCTGCACTCACCCCACAGTGTCCCCATGTCCAGGGGAATGCAACATTAAATAGCAAATACAAACATCATGACAAGTCAAGAGATGCCATGGAAGAAATCTAGGAGCTTTCAACAGGGATCCTATATGTTCCGCAAGTTAGGTAGCTGGCCCTGCCTGAGGATTGGGGGAACACGTGCAGTCCCCAAAGATACAGCGTGGGTGGCAAGGGAGCCCAGACCCATGCTGCTTTTTTCCCACGTGAGAGGAGTGGCAATTCCTCGGGTAGTCTCCTGGGGCATCCTGGGCTTTGTCAGGAAGAGAAGACCCAGTCCAAGGGCCTGGGGACGTGCAATTCCTTCCAGTGACTGACCTGAGTTGGGCATTTCTGCCTGGGACTGCTCGAGGGTACGCACCAGCTCAGACTCCCGGGGTGGTCCCATACCCTGAGCAGAGGCTCGCCTCCCAGCTAAGCGCAAGAGGGGATCTGGACTTCCGTGCCCTCCCTGGCTGGACCAGGCCGCAGGCCAACACTCAGCCCCCTGCCCCAGGGAGGCTTGGCCCAGAAGAGTGGGCCAGAGGTGGTGGGTGGACTCCTGATGGCTTCCCTACCCACCCGGACAGTGGGCTGGTCAGACAGACACCTGACCTGGGGTTTTAGATACATCGCGGCTGATGAAAAGCTCATAGTGGCCCCTACTGACTGGGGGAGGCAGGACTAGGCTCAGTCAGTGACATCCTGAACTTGTGATCAAGGTCTGCTCAAGGTTGGGACTCAGTTTGTGCCCATTCAGGGAGCTCAGATGAGGGTCTTGGATGTCTTGTTCACAGCCGAGCCCCCAGTGCTGAGCTAGATCTAACTCATAGGTTGGGCTCAGGAAATACAGCTGGGGGAATGAATGAGTAAACACAGTCTGCTCAGGGAGCCCAGCCCTGGACCCTGAGAAGATCTGAACTTTCAAATCAGCCAGACCTGGCATCTTTGCTCTGCCACTCCCTCCCGTACGGCTAGTTGCCTTCCCTTTTGCTCAGTTTCTTCATCTGCACAATAGGGAGAATGACAGCACAGAGAATTTACTAAGACAATATTTCAAGTGCTCAGCTCCGCCCGTAGCCCATGTGAAACGCTCAGTGTGTGAGAATTAATACCATTATATTAATGCTCAGAGTTTTCTCTCTGGCTCTCAGATCTCAGGCCTCAGCATTTTTTGAGTGTTTTTGTATAGTTTCCAATTTTTTCCAATGTGCTCATATTGGAGCTGACCCTTGAACAACACGGGTTTGAACTTCAAGAATCCACTTATACGTGGATTTTTTTTCCCCATAAATACAGCACAGCACTGTAAAAGTATTTTCTCTTCCTTCTGATTTTCCTGATAACATTTCCTTTTCTCCAGCTTACTTAATCATATAGAATACATGTGACATACAAAAAATTCATGAACAGTTTATGCTATCAGTAAGGCTTCCAGTCAATAGTAACTAAGTTTTGGGGAAGTCGAAATTTATATGCAGATTTTCATATGCTGCACAGGGGTCAGCGCCCCAACCCTCACATTGTTCCAGGGTCAGAACCAGTTTTATCACAGGGGCGGGTGTGTGTTGTGTGACGGACCCAATCGATGCTGTATCTTAACAGCATTGTTTTAAACAGACAGTAAATGAAAGGAGGCAAGTCAGAGTCAGCTTCTGTCACGTATCCCCTGGGGTCCCAGCCTCTGGAGGCCCTGACAACATTTGAGGCCCTGTGCCCCCGCTCTGGGCATGCACCCCTGCCCTGCATGCGCCCCTCCCCCCACTCATTAGCCTTCAGGTCAGACCAGTACCAGCGAGGGGTTCTGGGTAGGACCTATGGGTGTGGTGGGGCCTCCGTCACAGCTCGGCAAAGCCCGGCCTCCACCTTAGGCCCCGGCGCTCGCCCCACCCGCACCGTGCACCTAGGAACATGCACATGCTCACACAAGCAAACATGCAGCAGAGGCCACACCCCCTACAACAGACACCCGGACTTTTCAGGAACCCCTGTCCGTGGGGACCAAGGGACACCTGGTGATGTGGTCTGAGGGAGGCCGCAGGGGAAGCTGCTTTACCCCTACCCAGGCTGGTCCTGCTTCTCTGGCCAGGAAGTCCCTCCTCTTCCTGGGAGTCCCCAGACACCTGCCAGTGGCCCCTGTCCAGTGGGCTGGTGCTTGAGGGACAAGGCCTCACGGGGAACCCGGGACTGACGGCACAGGGTACAGGTCCCGGCCCAGAACAAGGTTTCCCGGCTGGGAGAGGCCTCAGAGATGCCTACAGGGGACCCATCATCTGACAGGTGGGGAAACTGAGGCCAAGAGAGGGAGGGGCTGCCCAGGGTCCTCAGGAAGGTGGCAGTGGGGGAGGTGGCCTAGCCCCATGGCCGTGCACCGCAGAGGCGGCAGCAAGGAAGGCAGGCTCTGGGTGGTTCGGCTTCCCCACACATCTCCCTGGGGCCATGTGGGGGCCTTCCAGCTCCAGTGGTCTGATCTTCTGGGAGCTCTGGAAGGCTTCAGGGAGCTCCAGGTGAAGTCCACACAGCTCCCTGGGTGGTGGGGGAAAGAGGATGCAAATAGGAAGGGGCCCTAGGGACCTGGGTTAACCCCCTGAACTCATTTCTGGCCTCTTCTTCCTGTGGGGTCAGTTAAAAAATAGCCTCCCATCTGCCAGGGCTGGGGGTGGGGGAGCGGGCTCCATCTGGGGCTGTTCGGGTCCCCCTAGCCTAGTACTCAGACCTGCTCACTCCAACACCGCCCCCCCGCCCCGAAGACCAGGCTGGGCTGTCTGTGGCGAGGTGGCCCATCTGACGAGTTCTTTCTCCCTTTGACTCAGCACTGAGTATCACCACCACTCTGCTGAAGCAGTCGCAAGCCCAGGGGGCTGTCGTCTGAGTCTCTGCCCGCCCATTTTATAGATGGAGAGGGTGAGGCGAGGCACGGTGGCATCAGGACGTAGGGCAGGATCTGTCCACCAGCTTCTAGGCCAAAGCCCTGCCCTTGCTTCCCAGGGATGCTGGACTGTGCCCCCCTCAGGGAGCAGGCAGCAGGAATAGTGGGGCAGGGTCTTTGCGTCCCCAGATTAGAAAGCCCACCGTTCCCTGGAGCAGAATCGGCAGTCTACCTGGGTGTGGCCCCGGGAGGATGAGGTAGTCAGCCTCACCTGGAGTCAGGCTGACCTGAGGCCGATCCCAGGTGCCCTGTTTCTCTGCTCTGTGACCTCAGCCAGGCCACTTAGTTCTCAGACCCTCAGGATCCTCATCCGTAAGATGGAAGACAGCCATGCTTGCCCTGGAGAGTACTTGTGAGGACACACGGAGATGCACAGGGCCTGGTATGTGGTGAGCTCAGGTAGCAAATTATTAACAAGTATGAGGTCTACACACGCCTGAGGTCATAAGCACCCTCAGATCGTGGTCATCTGTGAGGCTGTTCTGGTTGGAACTGAGTATCTGGGATGGAAACCATAAGCCTTAGACCATAATGTGGACAAATGGCTGAGTAAATGGGTATTTTCAGCCCAGTGGAACTGGCTGGCTCAGAACTGGTCCTAAGGGAGGAATCTGGGATGGACCTAAGATGTGCATACCAGGGTGTTCCCGGCAGCGTCTTCATAACAAATGCACAAACACCCGAAAGGGCCAGCCACGAGGGAACACTACGGTGGTCCAGCGGGGAAGCGGGGGTGTCTTCACACTCCCCCTCCCCGTCCCCCCCAACCCCCCCCCATGCCCAACAGCACAGACACATGCCTTGCCAATGGGGAGGGGATTTAATGAGCAGGGCAGGAAACATACACAATGTATTGGTGCGTTTCATAAGCAGGTTGAAAACAGCATGTAATATATGTTCCCAATGTTAGAAAAGAAAAGGAGGTCGGGGGAGGAGAGAAGAAATTAAACCTATACGTACAGTAGGAGCACCAGAGGGCTAAAAACCAAAATGTTAACAATTGTTCTGGGTGGCAGGATTATGGGTGGTTTTAATTTTCTTCTTCGTAATTTTATTATTTTCCAATTTTTCTTTAATGAATGTGTATTATTCTTATAATCAAAAAAAAATGTGTTTTAAGAGATGGAGTGGGGGGATTAGAGATTGTTCTTGTCCTTTAATAGACTCTAAAACTGAAGCCCAGTGTGAAAAAGATGAATATTCATTCATTCGCTCATCCATCCATTCATTCCCTCACTTACTTATTCACTCATTCATTCATTCATTCATTCATTCATTCACTCATCTATCCATCCATCTGTCCATCCATCCATCCATCCATTTTCAAATGCTTCTAGACACCTCCCTAGAGCCAGGGTCTAAGCTTCACAGCCAAAGGGCTGAAGGTGACCCATCTCTGATCTCAGGGAGGTCACAGTCTGGGGCAGAAAAGGACATGATGGCAAGTCCTTACGATGCCTTCATACAAGGGACCACAGAAGTAGTGAAGAGAGGGGGGCCAGGGCAACCTGGGAGCATCAGAGATGGTCTCACAATGAAGGGAAATTAGGACAGGGCTTTGGTGCACATGCAGGAGTTCTGGAGTTCCAGAATGGGGGAGGGTACCACTCGCAAAGGCATCATGGGCTATATGAGAGAAGATCTACTCTGTGTGGGAAAGTGTGTCAGGAGATGAAGCTAGAATGTTCTGCGAGCCAGGTTCTTCAGCGGCTTTGAATTGCCTGGCTGTGCCACTCAGTGGTCGCATGACTCTGAGCAAGCTGCGAAACCTCCTGGGCCTCAGTTTCCTCACCTGGAAAATGAGCTAACGACCTCATCAGGTTACTGCAAGAACCACGCTAGGCAACAACTCTAACACACTCAGAACAGTACCACGTGTGTAGACAGGGCTATAACACGGGTCGCCTTGATTATTTGCTATTATTTACACTTTATCCTGGAGGCATTCTGGAAACCAAAATGTTCTTAAGCTAAAAATTAACGTTAATTCATTCATGTATGTATTTCATTCATCTGCCAGATGTTTATTGAGACCCTTGTATATACCCAAGCGTGTTTTTAGGCACTGGGGGTAGAGTTGCCAGACCAAATACAGGACACCCAGATTATCTGAGTTTCAGACAAATAAAGAATTGCAATATTTGGGATAACTTTATATGAGAAAAGTGTCTGTCGTTGGTCTGAAATACAACTTAACTGGATGCTCTGTATTTTTATTTGCTCAATCTGGCGACTCTGACTGGAAATGCAACACCAAGTGAAAAAACAAAACCCTTCCCTCCTGGGGGGGACATTCTATGGGGGAGAAGAGACAATTCATAAGTAGAGGCATAATTTCTCAGGCAAGGATAAAGGTGCTGAAGAAGTTTAAATCAAGGAACAGGGCTGTATTGATTTCCTAGTGCTGCTATAACAAATTACCACAAATTTCGTGGCTTAAAACAACACGCATGTCTCATCTTACAGTTCTGGGGGGTCAGAAGTCCTACATGAGTCTCACTGGGTTAAGATCAAGGTGTAGGCAGGGCTGTGTTTCTTTCTGGAGGCTCTGGGAGAATCCATTTCCTCACCTTGTTGGGCTTCTAAGGCCACCCACTTTCCTTGGATGGTGGCTCCCGTCAATTTTCCATGTCACATTACCACTGACTGTCCTCTCCTGCCTCCCTCTTCCACTTCTACAAGGACCCTTGTGAAAAATTGGGCCCACCGAGAAAGTCCGGGATAAGCTCCCCATCTTGAAGTCCTTAACCTTCATCACACCTGCAAACTCCCTTTTGCTGTGTAACGTCACATGTTATTGGTTAGAGGGCTTGGGATGTGGATATCTTTGGGCGCCATTATTCTGCCATTATTGAACCACAGGGGCTCAGAGAAGGCTTTTCACAGAGGGTGACAGGGACCTGAATGAGGTGGTGAGTGGACCATGCAGACAGAATGTGAGGGGCTCTCCAGGGAGAGGGAACCCTATGTGCAAATGCCCTGCAGTGGGGGGTAGGATTGGTATTTAAGGACCAGCAAGGAAGCTAGTGTGGCTGGATACAGGGAGGGATGGAGAGATGAGGATGGAGAGATGGAATGGGGGGCCGGCCGTGCAGAATCCCAAAGAGCTAATCCCTCCCCCACTCCTGTCCTTCAATTCCCTAAACCCTGTCCCTAACACCATCCTGCTCTGCTAAGCTGACAGTCACTCCAAGAATACTTGCATTAAAGACCAAACTCCTCCCAGAAGGATTGTAGGATTAGAAGGAAAGTTTCCCTGCAGCATGAGGGATTCAAGCTAAATGTTTAGAAGAACTTCCTGTGTGCTAGCAGGAAACGGTCAGTTACCTGCCAGAAAGTTTGGTAACATGTGGGAGACTAGGTCTTGACTGAAGGTCAAAGGGGCCAAGTGCCCCAGGACCCCACATTCAGGGACCAGCCAAGCTCCCAAGGTGAGTGGTGAGTCCTGACCTTGACCACTGGCCACACTGTGACCTCAGGAAGCCACGTCACCTCCCCAAACCTGTTTCTCCAACACAAGAGAGTTGGACTCAAGGATCTTCAAGGTCCTCCCAGGGTTGACCAGCTGTAATTTCCACACCCTAAGACTCTCTGACTTTAGGGATCGTATATTCTAGGACAAAAACCTCATAACTGTGTGACCGCAGACAGGTTTGCCTACCCTGCTGAGCCTCAGTCTGGGCACTGTAAGTGGGGGTGACTGCAGAGCCCACCTCCTCGGGCGGAGTGACGGTGATTGGGCCGAGCACACAGGCAGCACTCAATGTGAGCTCCAGGGACAAGGATTCTAAAGTCACTCTCAGGGCCTCAAGTCTGTGACCCTATCTCCAAGAGCCTGACATTTGCCGGCTGTGGAATTTCAAGTCTCCAGGAACCCCCCCCAGCAACTGCCAGCGTGCCCCCAACGCCCTGGCCTCCCCCATGTGCTGGGTGGCAGGCCTACCCCATGACCACATGAAAAGCCATTCCCCCAGGGTGTCCCCACACCTGGGAAAACCGGCAGCCTGCCCGGCACTGGCCCCGCCTGGTGGCTGGAACACCGGGCAAGATCAATGAAGCCAGGCTGGGCTCCCAGTGCAGCCACCTTGTTCCAATCAGGGCTGGGCGCCTTCCGCTCCGGACCCCCGCCTGGCCCCGAGCTGCTGCCCCTCCCGGGCCCTGCCCAGCAGCCCACGTTTCCAGCCCCGTGACCCCGGAGAAACGGTGCCCACTGCCTGACTCCCCTCTGGCTGCAGGCTGCCCAGACCTGGGCGTTGAAGAACCAGCTGGCCGATGGGGCGGCCAGAGGAGGACCAGGGCCCCAGGGTAGGGGCCGGGTCTGGTCCTGGCATTCGGGCATCAAGCCATACAAGCCCCTCCCACCTCCAGCCTCAGTTTCCTCCACTGCACGTCGGGCTACTACAAGTCACCCCATCTGGTTCTGGGGGCCATTGTGAGAAAAGCAGAAGAGACAGGAGGCAGAAAGTGTTTTAGGAAATGTGGACATGCCCGGTACAGAGGAAGGGGGAGAAAGCAGGTGGGAGAAGCCAGTTCTCCCTTCCTCTATCTGGGTCCTTCTCAGCCTCCAGGTCTTGGCTCGGATGTCACCTCCTCTGAGAGACCCTCACTGAGCACCTGCTCTAAAGTATGGGTGACCATCTCCTCCCCCTACACACCCACCCAGTCATCTTCCATCCCTTGGTCTTCGTCTGTTTTATCCAACATCCCAAGATGCTATCAAATATTGGCGTTTGTCTGTTTACCTCCTTGTTTATCTCCTGCCTTCCCCGCCGAATCAAAGCTGCATGGAGCTGCTGCCTGTTTTGTCCATACCTGTACTCCCCGCACCTAAAACAACCACCGGCACGTAGGCTGGAGGTACTCAATGAGTGTTTGCTGACCGAGCAAATCTAGAGCCTCCTCCCCGTCTGCTTCTCATTTCTCCTCTTCCTGTCCATCCCAGCTCCCCGCCTCGGGCACAGGTCTCCCTGAGGACAGGACTGGGAACATTTTCCCCTGCGCTCCTATGGATGGGGCCAGGCCTCTGTGAGCTGAAGGAGCTTCACATCATCAAGCCCAGCCCTGATTTGACTGAGCCTCAAAGATGGGGCAGTAAGAGGGCCCAGCTCCCACCGTAGGTCTGAGCACCTTCTAGGATCCCCTTCCAGAAGCCCCCTCAGGTGCAGCCAGAGACACACAGGTGCTAAACGTCACATTCTTGCCAGTGACAAATGCATGCCAACAGTAAATGACAAAGAGTGCCCAGTGTTTGAGCCTGTGGCCTAGACATGCCAGGCAGGGATTTATGAGCCTGCTCAGGTCTCTGTTTGGCTCTGCCTACATCCTCAGCACCTCTCCGAGGGCCGTGGGCCTGGTAGGCAAGGAGGGTAGGTAGGCTGGCATCACTCCGGGAGCAGATCTCCCTGGCCGCACCCCCCAACACCAGCCATCCAGCCCTGCTGGCCTTTGGTCTCTCGGGGCCACCTGTGGACCCTGGGCCACTGCTCTGTCTTGCTTCCATGGTGTCTACGCTCCCTATGTAGCCAGGCCAGGCAGCCCAGGCTGCCGGGTGCAAAGTTCAGCTCTCACATTTACCTGTGGGGTGAACTGGAGCAAGTGACTAACCTTCCTGTGCCTCAGTTTTTCTAGTGTTATAATGGGGATGATGACAGGGGGCCCAACACATAAGGTGGCCATAAGAATTAAATGAAATAATACCTGTAAAGCATAGATAACATTCTTTATTATAACTGAGGGTCCCGGGTTCCTGGGGTGAGCAAAGCACAATTTCAGCATCAATAGAGCTTGGTTCAAATCCCAGCTCTGCCGTTTCCTGGCTTCCTCAGTCAAGTTCAGTTCCTCGCCCATAAGGAGGCCCAGTGACACATATCTGGAGGACTACTGGTAAGATTTAAGGAGCTCAGTAGGGAGCATGCTCAGCGGGGCCTGGGGACCCAGAAATGCCCCATGTGGGGGTGCTGCCATGAGGAGGATGGCTTCAGAGGCCACCAGATCATTTGGCTGAGATTGAGCTGGTAGATAGGAGAATCTTGTTGAAACAGTGATCTGGTCGAGAATAAACACTCCCCAGTTTTGACACACCATGGGCAGTTTTGCAACCATATACAAATGTAAGCATTTTTGTCCATTTTTTTTTAGAGCTTTGGTGGGGGTGGGGAGGAGCTTTTTCTATTTTTTCCCCTTTGCTTTTCTTTTAAAATGTTTTATTGTAAAATATAGTAACAGAAGAGTATATAAAATATAAATATTGCTTTAAAAATAATAATAAGACAGACATCCAGAATAAATAATAAAACAGAAGCCACTTAGCTGTGGCTTCCAGACCTGGACACTTAGGGCCTGACAGGCTGAGGTGGACTGGGGAGCAGGAGAGGAGGGACAAGACCAAGCCTGGGCCTTCAAAAGGCTTGTGTAGGGGAGAGCTGGGCCAGTGGGCAGGAACTCAGAGTCAGGTCCAGCTGCCGGTGAGCCTCCTATGTGACCCTGAGCACGTCTCTGACCTCTCCTGGACCTCAGGAGCCCCAGAACTGTCCTAGATTAACATGGAATTCTAGAACATTGAAGATGGACAGTCCTCCTGAGGATCAAGTGTGGCCCAATGCACTTAGCTCCCTGATGAGGTGTCTGATGACCAGAGAGGGGAGGGACTTATCCAGAGTCACCCACCAAGAAACAAGGGGACGGCTCCCCTGGAGCCAGCAGCCAGGTCCATGAGCCTTGGGCCTAGCCCAGGTTATAGGTCATAATCGTCTTTAGGCTCCCTTCAGGCCCAGTTTTCTAGGATTCATTGAGGACTGGGACTCCTTTGAGTTGATCAGGACATAGGGTGCAACTGCTTCCCCAACCAGGGAGGGTGGCAGAGGGAAACTGGAGCATGAAAGAGCGGAGGAAGCCACAGAGAAGAACTTTCAGGTGTTTAGAACCCAGCACTGGCGAGGGGTGGGGGAGGCCAGGACTCCAGCTACATCCCCGGCCAGACTGGAGACAGTGACCCACATAGAGAGCTAACACATTTACAAGCCGAACAAACAACTATAAAACCGGGACACCCCCCACCCCAGCCGTCTGGATGCAGTCCCCATCCCTATCGCACAGCCTGGTATGGAGTGCTCCACTAGCCACTGGGCATGCGCCTGAGCACCCTCACTTCTCTGGCCTCTGTTATCCCTTCTGTTATTTGGAAAAAAAAAAAAAAAAAAAGCTTGACCACGTGCACCGCCACCCCCACGGAGCATGGTGAAAATGAAATATTGCAGCCCGCGGAGTGGTTCAGACACTGGCTTTGGAGGGAGAGGGACCCAATTCCAAATCCAGGCTTCCTTGCCACGTGGAACACTCTCTGAGTCTCAGCTGCCACATCTGCGCAATCCACACGATTGTTCTAAAGTTCATCTCGGATAATGTCGGCAAAGTAGGTGCTCAAAAAGACATGACTCCCCAGGCCGGGGGAGATGTCGCCATTGGCTGGCAGGGTGACTTGTGGGCAGGACTGCTTACCTAATTTGGGGGGGCTCGGTGCAAAATGAAAATGCAGGCCCTTTGTTCAAAAAGTCTGAAGGATTTCGAGGCAGTGAAGGCAGAGCAGGAGATCAGGCACGGGCCCTTCTGCAAGCAGGACGTGGGGTTACAGGCCTGGGGAAGCCAGCCCTGCCAATGGGGCATGGGGGGGCCGCGGAAGCCCAGCTCAGGTGGAGGGGCTGAGGCCCTTCCCCTGGGGCTCCCACCGCCTCTCCCTGGGGCTGCAGCTGGGATCCCGACCGCCGGGCCCTGCCACTCTCGTGGCCACGGGAAGCAGCATAAAAGACCGACTGTTCTCCACCTCGTTCTGCCCCGTTTTTATCTCATGCCATGCATACAGCACATAGTTGATTTCTTTCCGCAAAGGGCTGCGCTTTTTTTCTTTTCCAAGGGCGACACTGGAAAGCCATGTGGCTTTTATTGCTGGCAGGAATGTCTGAGGCGTTCCTTCACCACCACATGAAATGGAGCCGTAATCTTCATCTGCGTAAGGCCAAAGCCCCCGGTCGCCTCAGAGCCATCAGCCTCTGAGATTAATTAAGGCTTCACAAGGACTGACAGCCATTAGGACCTTTTTGGGGAGGTGGAAAATCCCTAATGGGACTGGGTGGGCGGTGGGGTGAGGAGGGCCCACCACAGGGAGGAAGGCACCCTGGACCAGAATCAATGAGAGAGGGTGGGATGGGGTTCCAGACTCAGCCCCTGGCCTGGGCAGTGACTTTGAAGGAGACCCTTTCCCTCCCTGGGCCTCAGTTCTGCCACTTGACAAACGGGAGATTTGGATATGATATCTCAGAGCCCTGTTGAGGCTGACTTTCTAAAATTCTGAATCCTGCCCACAATTCTCATGCCAGGATTCTAATTCTCTTCCATGACTCTAACTTCAAGCATCTGATTCTGGTCCATGAGAACAGAGTGTGGGGCCAGGCTGCCTGGTTGGAATCCCGGCTCCATAGTTGCCCAGCTGTGTGACCTTGGGCAAGTTTACATCTTCAGTTCTCTCACCTATAGAATGGCAGTGATGCTGTACCTCCCCAATAAGGGTCCTGTGAGGCACAAATGAGCACAAAGTGTGGGATTAGGCCTGGCATGCCGGACTTAACCGTAGTCAGTAATGATTAATAGAGCTCAAGATTCTAATCCCGTGGTTCCAATTCAATTCCAAATATTGGTTTTGGACTGGCGGCTATTCTTGCCATCTGATTAAGGCTTGGAGATGTTTTGGACCTGAATATCCTCCCTTCTTTCCTCCACAATAGGGAGTACGAGAGGTGACAGCCACAGAGGAGCCCTTTCCCTCCCTGACTGCCAGAGCTGAAGCCCCTTACTGGGCCGGGGAAAGAGTATGCCCTTTCCAGAACCCTCCTGGGCTCTGAGTTACCCAGGTCCCTCTCACCAGTCTCTGTCCCCTGCCCCCCACCAACGAAGAATCCTCTGATTTGATGACTCTGCCAGCAGGGAGTTCTGCACCGGCCCGCTGATGTGGCCAGAGAGTCCCGGGCACTCTGACCAGCCAGCAGAGCAGAGACAGTCTGGATCAAGGAATCCTGTTGAAACAAGGGCCCTCCGGTTCTGAGGCCCAGAGTGGGGAAGCTCTTTACTCTCTGAGCCTCAATTTCCCCATCTGTAAAATGGAGAGAATAAAAGATCCTGCAGAAGCCCCTTGAGGGTTAGCCGTAATTGAGGTGAAACTCCCAGCACACAACAGGACTCCAACTAATTAGGGAAATTATTAGTCATAGACCAAAGGGCTCTACCAGAATTATTTCCCTGTTTCATAAATGACCAAAGTGAGGAGCAGGGAGGGCAGTAGGAAGATCAGACCCCTTGACGGGAGCCGAAACCAGAGCCCGCTTCCCTGGCTACTGATGGGGCCTGCCTCCTCGCCCCTGGCCAGGCACATGCTGAGACCACCTCTCTCCATCCTTCTCTCCTGTCTCTCCAATTCCCCAAGCTGAGTGCCCTCTCAGGAGGACCTACAGGGGAGTTGGGGGTGGAGGTCCAGGGCTTCGCAAAAGAGGGAGTCAGTGCCACCTGAGGAGGTGGGAGGTGAGGAAAGGGGCCCCTTGGACTCGACCCCAAAGTCACAGTGAAACCTACCTGGGGGTCCACGGGGAGCCAGCCTGGTGCCTCCAGGGACCGTGGAAGCTCACTCCTACCGTTCCGATGGGGATGCTGAAGACCTGAGGGAGACACCCAGACTCTGGCATCTCCCCTGGAGCAATGGGTGCTCACGGTCTCATCTGTACGTGAGGCACTGGGGGACCATCGTGCAGGTCCGGGTGGATGTCAGGGGTGGCTGTCCGCCCACCTTGCTTTTGGTCGCACCATGCTGCCCGCTGGCCTTGCCAGGGCTTAGTCCCAAGTCTTGCCTCTTCCTTAGTGAAACAGGTCAAGTCTCTCCCACTTTCTGGGCCTCAGTATCCCCATCTGTCCCACTGGGGACTACAGCTGAGTCTACCTCCTCACAGGCAGGTTCTGAGGCCGGACGCGAGCATGAGGTGGGTAAGCCTCAGCAGACGACCTGTGCAGCCCCTTTCAGCCTCCCAAGCTGGGTTGGAAGGTTCTGCTGATTTCCACACCTATGGCTGTTTCACCAGGTCTATCGCCTCCCCACCCCACCCTCTGCTGGCTCCATCACCCTCGTGATCACTAACGTTTATTGAGCACTTTCAATATCTAGACGCCCGCTCCTCCCAATGTTTTATTCAACCAGTGCAGGGGTGCATAATCAGGTGGTGCCTCTGATCACCAAATTTTGCGTCCGATCAGGCTTTAACCCCACTCTGGTTCTCCCTAACCCAGAAAATATTGAGCAATATTTCTCTTTGTTTCGATGGGCATAACACCTACCCCCACATGATTGCTGGGATGGAATGAAAGCCTGTGCTTAAAGCCCAGACACAGGGCCTGGGCACGGGACTACCTCAGCAGTCCTCCCTGTTGCTGTTCCTCCCCTTCCCCCGACCCCGCCAGGGTTCGGAGGAGCCTCCGCGAGGTGCAAAAGTGACACATGCAGTCAGCGGGAGAGCCAGCAGCTGTGTCCTAACCACAGGGCTCTCTCCAGCTCCCCCGCCCTCCCCTCACAGTCTGGCCCTTTCCAAAAAAAAAAAAAAAAAAGCCACCCTGTAATTTGAGAAGCACACTTGTCCTTCTGCACATTCGGGAGCCTTCCAGAGAGGCTACCCACAAGGAATTCTCTGGGGTAAGGGCCCCCAACCCTGCCAGCAACAACCCCTGACCATATTGTTGTTGTTCTTCATGACCCTTTCTCACTAATTTTTATGTGTGCGTGTGTATAAAAATATATATGCATAAACACACATATCTGAAATCGGGATGCATGCAAGGCTTGGTTTAACTAGCAGTATTTTCTTTCTTTTTCTTTCACATGGAGCGATTGATGGCATTTTAGATGTGGTGAAACACAATGCTCCTCCCCTCCTGGAGGGAGTCTAATCCTCTGGATTGTGAAATGGAGTGATCAGAACCACCTCCATTCACAGAAGGGGAAACTGAGGCTCACTGAGGGACAGAAATGTCCCATCTTAAGTTCCAGGCCACCAGGCAGGAGGGCTTCACCAGAGTGAGGGTGTGGAGGCCAGGCTGGAAGAAATCATTAACTTCTAGGAGACAGTCCTCTGCTAGTAACTGGACTGGGGCTCCCAGGAGACTTGGGATAAAGGGAACGCAAGCCTCCTTGGGGATGGGGAGGTAGCTAACAGTGTCAGCTGAGGCCCAGAGAGTGTCTGTCTGTAGGAGGCTAGGGGGTGGGGGCCAGTGGATTTCCAGTGAGGGTCTAAGAGCCTAGGGGAAAGAAGGTGAGTCTTCTTAAGGTCCAGGCTCACGTAGCCCTGTGATGGTTGCTGGAAAACCCTCCCGCAAGCCGCCTCTGCCTAGAGGCAGGTCACAGACAGGCCTTACCTCCCCCAGGCAGCCCCTAGGCGAACCAAGGGGGATGCAGGATAGCCATGGACTAGGCTCTGAGTCCTGGAAGCTTTGAACATGAGAATTGGATATTTCACAAATGGGAAGTATGAGGCCCACAAAGAGGAAGAGACTTGCCAAAGGCCCCCAACAAGGGGGAGGCCTTATTTTTTCAGTGTGATACAAGTGATAGCTTGCATGGATGGAGCACCCCCATGTGCCAGGCCTGTGCTAAACACCTTAGACACATTTCTGTGAGGAGGCCACTATCATTTGCCCTACTTTGCGGATGAAATAGACAAGAGTCAGAGAGGTTTTAAGCAATTTTCCCTAGATCACAGGTAGGTGGTGGAAGAAGGCAAACTGAGGCAGTGGAACTGCAGATCCAGGCCCCTTCCACAACCAGTGAACTTCTTAGGTTTTCCATGCTACATATGTCCCGTGTCTGGCACACTTGGGGGATCCTCACCTCTCCCCAGGCACCAGACTCTTGAGGAATCAGACCTGCCCTTGTAAGCTCTCTGGCCTGTGGGGAGACACATGCAGGTACCTTACTACTACCATCACTTTTAGGGTGCACTCCTAGACCCCCTCAAGCGGCCAGAGGAGAGCACCCTGACACAGGGTCATTTTGACCCCATGGATCCCACTCCCAGGGGCAAAGGATGCTGGCGGGGTGGGGGGGAAGTGGCCCCCAGATCCTGAGTTCTGTGGGCCCCAGGTTGGGTCCCTGCTTACTCAACTCTGGGCCAAGGTAGGCCCAGACCTCCTGGCTTCCTCAGCCTGCTGTGGACAATTTGGGCTGCTCTTAGGTGGGAGCGTTTCAAGAGAAAGCAGGAGATTTGTACACCAGTCCACTAGAAGAGGGAAAGGAGGTGGCTAGCCATAGAAAACAGGGAAGAAGAGGGTATCCACGTGTCCCACGTAAGGGAGTGGGAGCTGTCCAACTGTCTCTCGAAATGGTAAAAAGAAAACAGAAAGAGAGAGAGGTGACCCTAGGTTCATTGGTCAGGGATGGGGAGGATGTAAGTTAGCCATAGGTAGAAACTGGGAATTTCTGGCCTGTTCTTCTGCGTGTCCTCCTCAGCCTCTGGCCCCTCAGGATGGGACAGGAGAGGACTGTCCATTTCTGGCAAGGAGAACGTTCTGTGGGTCGGAGGGCACAGAAACCGTCGGGTGCCAGAGATGCCAGGGCAGTGGGCATCTGTGTCCATCAGGGGCAGGCAGGTAGGGCAGCCTTTGGTCTGACACAAAGCCGTTGGCTTATCCTGTCCGCATAGATGGTGAGGAATCGTCTGGAACGTCTGTCCAGGAAGGGCAGTTCATAGGAGGCGGGCCGTTGCGCCTGGACGCGGGACCGAAGCTGGCACACGTCTGTGGGCAGGGCCTGGCCGGGCAACTCCGCGGCGGGCAGAGTGCAGGCGCCAACTAGCGGTGGCTCCCGAAACTGCTCCCGGCCCGGCGGGCCCCGGCGACCGCAGGCTGGAGACCCAAGCGTCCCCCGGTTCCCGCGCCCACACGCCCACACGCAGTGAGCACCCTCCCGAGGCCTGGACCTCGCCGGATCCTGTGCCAGGTGCCGAGACCCACAGGAACCGCATTTTCAGGATGTCCGTTTGTGAACCCGCCGTAGGATGAGGGAGAAATCGGGCGGAGGGACAAGTAAGGGCACGGGTGCAAACCGAAACCACTAGACGAATCGAATTTACAAACCCAGACACATTGGGTCCTGGCCCCACAGCCGCTCCAGGGCCACACGCGTCGCTCCCCCTCCCCGGTCCCGGGCGGTACCTGGCCACAACTTGGTGGGCCTTTTGGCGGGAAGCTCCCAGAGGTCGGACGCGCCAAGGCCCTGGTGCCTCGTTTTCTTCTGGTTCCGCCGCTACAGCCAGCGCTCCCGAGAGAGCAGGGGCCTTGGCCCCGGCGATCTGCAACTCCGAGATGCAGGCTCTATAAAAAGATGCCGTAGGGCCCTTCGCTGTCCCTGCCTTCGAAATGGCCCGAGGGGCTGACGTGACGCTACGACAGGGGCAGGGACCAGCTCTCCAGGTGGTCGAGGTTGGGCCAGAGCCGGCCCGCCCTGAAGCGCACGCGGGGCTTGAATTCGTTGCGCAACGACGAAATGGCGCGCACTGGGCCGGGGTCAGATCTGGGGCGCGATCTTGCGGCCAACTTCGGACCCTATCCTTCTTCCCTTCTGAGGCTCGGAATCTGTCGTGCTGCACCTGTCAAGCGCCCGGAACAACGAACATTCAGCCCAGTCTCCGAGACGGCGGGGAGACTCGGCGCGCGCCCGTCGGTTCCCTAGACTCCAGGGAGCCCATCTGAGGCGACAATCCAGAATGAATGGGGGCTTGATTTTTGCAGTTCGCCTCCCCGCTGTAGCTTGTCCTTAGGCCTAGGAGGCGGGAGAGGCCAGGATTGTTTGCCGTGAAGCCCTGGGAGTCGCTGGGCCGCGCGGGCGGGAGTGAGAGCGACGGTGCCTCCGCGGAGCGGTCTGCGTCCCTGCGGCGCGGCCGAAGCACACCGCCCCGTAAGACGGAGGCATGGGCCCTCGGGGAGCCGGTTTGCATCCACACGGAGGAAAAAAATTGCCTCCTCTGGAAGCCGGGGGGCCCTTAGCTTGGCAGCGATCCTCGCGTTTGCCGCACGCTGGTCTTCCTGCCGTGGACCCGCGTCCTCTTGCACGATGCGGGACCGTGGCTATATGCGCGGGGCAAAAATCAGGGGGAAACACTCGCGTTTTCCAGGCCCCATCGTGTTTTTCAAAGAATCACAGGCCGCCACAACGAAGAACGACGAAGCAAGGCCTGCACGGTCCTGAAAGTTGCTTTGGGGGGAGCGGAGAGGAACGGGGTTTGTCACCCCCAAGCCAGATTCCAGCCCGCGGGGGACACCCGTCTGTCCCCGGTTGGCAACGGGGCCAACGAGGCCGGGCCCAAAGCCGCGCTGGGCTGGGAGCTGCAGAGGCGGCTGCTGGTGGTGGAATCTCGTGTGCGGTGGGAGCTCTTGGGCGGAAATAATTGGCGGGACGGCGGGGGGCGCCGGGCACCGGGTGAGAAACCTCTTTGGGGCAGCTCCCCGCTCGATGTCGCCGGCCTTGGAGCCCCCGCGTCCCTCAGCTAAGAGTGCAGGCATCAGAGGCCGAAAGCAGCCGGAGCGGGGAAGGCCCACAGCCACCGGCAGCGGGGAAAGGGTGCGAGAAGGGGAGCCGCGGCCCCCGCGTCAGGGAGCCGCCGCCCAGGAGACAGCCGCAAAGGAGCCCTCTGTAGGGCCCGGGCGTTTTAACCACAGTTTTAGCATTGACCCCGGGGCCCCCGAACTTTCGAGGAGCCCTGGGCTAACGCGCCGGGCCCCCGACCCGGGCGTCCTCCCCGGGGCGGGACCTTCCGCCCCTCCCCGTTGGGCGGCCTTCGGCGGTCCCCGTTCCTCCCCCACGAGCGCGCCCGAGGTGCCGGCGATGGGGGCTCCGATTGGCTGCGCGACGCGTCGCTCGGGCCGGCCCCGCCCCCGCGGGCTCCGGGGTACTAACCCGGCGCGGGCCGGCGCGGCGCCGCCACTTGATTCTCGAGGATTTGTTCTGGGGCTGCGGCCGCGCAGTCAGTGGGGCGGCCGCGAGCGGGCCGCGGGGGCGGGAGGCGGCGGCGGCGGCGGCAACACAGCCCGCGCGGGCCCCGCCGCGGCCGAGACAGACGTCCCGCCGCGAGGGGCGGCCGCAAGCGGGCCGCGAGCCTAGGATGCGGGACTAGCGGGCAAGGCTGCGCGCGGCCGTCGGGGCAGCGAGGCCTCGCTGCGGGCGGGCCCCGGCGGGGCGTCCCCGGGCACCGCCCCCTGCGCCCTGAGGCCGCGGCCCGGCTGCTTCTGCTTTCCCGCTTCTCGCGGCAGCGGCGGCCGAGGAGGCGCCCGCGCCGGCCGCCCCCGGGGGAGCCGCGCCGCCGCCGCCCGCCCGGCGCCCTGACGGCCGCTGTTATGCGTATTCCTGTAGACCCGAGCACCAGCCGCCGCTTCACACCTCCCTCCACGGCCTTCCCCTGCGGCGGCGGCGGCGGCGGCGGCGGCGGCAGCAGCGGCAAGATGGGCGAGAACAGCGGCGCGCTGAGCGCGCAGGCGGCCGTGGGGCCGGGCGGGCGCGCCCGGCCGGAGGTGCGCTCGATGGTGGACGTGCTGGCGGACCACGCGGGCGAGCTCGTGCGCACCGACAGCCCCAACTTCCTCTGCTCTGTGCTGCCCTCGCACTGGCGCTGCAACAAGACGCTGCCCGTCGCGTTCAAGGTGAGTGCGGGGCCCGGGGCGGGCGGACACTGGCCCTGGGGATCCGGGCGTCTCAGCTGCAGGAGCCAGGGCCCCGGCAAGGGAAGGGAGGGGACGTGCCCGCTACCCCGCGGCGAGAGCCCAGCAGCCGGGCCCGGGGCGCTTTCGGTCTCGCTGCGCGCTCCGCCCGGGGACTTTGGCGTTCCCTCTCGGATGCACCGGCACGGATGGCTTTTAGGGGGGTTGCCCCCTCCACCTTCGGGGAGCCCTGCTGAAAGACGTTGATGAGGAAACGGGCGGATGGGGCTTCGCTCCTCTCCAGTCCGGATCCCTCCGACACAGCCTTGCAGGCAAAGGGGAAGAAGAGCCCCGGGACCAGGGCGAGGACACCGGAGGTGGGGTGCGGAGGGTGGATAGGGCCTACCCTCCACTGCCGGCACCCCTCCTCCTGCACCGCTTCAGAAACACTTCCTGCTCACACCCTCAACCACTGGCTTCTGAAATTTTACACCGGGCGACTCTAGGGCTGAGAAGGGGGGCACCGAACCCTAAACGTTTGCGGCGGGAATCCCGAAATGGGGGGCGCCCCCACTCCTGGCAGCCCCCAGTCATTCAGAGGATCTTTTTCTCTTTGCCAGGGAGTAGGCGACTGTTTCATTTTCATTTTTTTAAGGGGGCAGCGAGATGAAACGAAAACGCCTTGGTTTTCCCCTAAACCTCTCACAGCTGCCGTGAGAAAGGGCAGGGCAGGAAGGGCCAGCGGCTGGGGGTGGCGGGTGCCCGAGGTGGCTGGAAACAGCGGCTTCTGGCAGCTGAGGCCGTCCTTGCTCCCATTAAGAGGACTCCAAATTGGAAAAAAAAAAAAGGATGAGTGGCTCTTGGAGGTCTCCCGGGTGACATCTTAAAATGCCAGTGGGGAAAATCTCCCGGGGAGGAGGGGGAGGGGGGGGGCCGTGTGACTTTAATCCTCAGATCGGAGGTTTTACTGTCACTTGGAGCTTAAAAGGAATCTTTGAAATTAAAAGAAGACAGGATGTTGACAGGAAATCTGGCCTTTTTAATCAGACCCCAAACATTTTCTCCTTGAAATTTTTACCATCTGGATCCCTAGTCCCTGCACGCGGTGGCCACGTTTAAATGGCTGTGACTACATTTGCAGTGTGATTCCTTTTCAAAAGGCATCTGCCTCTGCACGCTGCTTGGGGTCGGGGAGACCGTATCAGGGGGGGCATCTCCACCCCCATCCTGCAATTCCCAGCAGGTGCATCCTCCTGCTATCGAAAGCCCCTCTCTCACTTTAAAGAGGTTTTCTGTACAACCCCTCTCAAGACACCGGTTTGTTTTGCATTTTGCATTTTCTCTGCATAACGAATTCCGGCTCTGCAGAGGCCAGCAAACTGGGCCCAGGCCACATTTCAGGGCCAAATTTCATACCCCAAACGGCTCTTGCATTAATTGAGCATGGGGAGCAGTCCCGTTATTATTGTTGTTGATACTATTTTTACTTAGAGATTTGGTTGCTAGGAGCATGTTGATTCCTCTTTTGCTCAGGCCTGAGGAAAGAGGGGAACTACACCCCAGACCATAGTGATAGAGCTCATTCACAGCTCTCGCTCAGATTTCATTGCAAGGATGATTTCTCAGGACTTGGCTTAACCAGTTGATCTAGGATTTGGGTGTGGAAGGCGGAAATTTCGGCTTCTTATTTTTGTTATTTGGGGGGGAAGGTGTCCGTTGTGTTTAAGCCTCTTCTCCGCTCTGCCTTTGAGAAATCCTGCAGTGTGCCTGAGACCTAGGGGAGCTGCCCGGCCCCTCCCCGCCTCTCCCTGGCCTCCCCTACCTTTCTAAGCTGTCCCCCTGCCCCTGTGCCTTCAGGTGGTGGCGTTGGGGGATGTGCCTGATGGAACAGTGGTGACTGTGATGGCCGGCAATGATGAGAATTACTCTGCGGAGCTGCGTAATGCCTCGGCAGTCATGAAGAACCAGGTGGCCAGGTTCAACGACCTTCGCTTCGTGGGCCGCAGTGGGCGAGGTGAGCAGCAGGGAGTCTGCGCACGCTGACACCAGCAATGGCAGAGGTCTGGGAATGAAGCTGAGGGCAAGCCCTTGGGGTCCCAAATGGGAGCCCCAGAAACAAGTCCCTAGGCCTGGCTTGGTCTCAAACAGCCATTTGGAGCCCCATGGGGGTGTCACAAAACCCTTGGAGGATGCGAGTCCTTCGCCAGAAAAAGGCACAATTTGCTCCCAGTTTCTGGGGTTTACTAACTCTCGAAGCTGTCCGTGTCACCTCTCTTTCCCGGTGGAGTATTCTGGCCTCATAAAAGATGTTAGGAGGAGATCATGGATTAAGGAGCTCGAAGGGGGACCTCGTAGGTCTTTTGTGGCAAGTGGGCTTAGCGGCCGGTTTAGACGAATGGCTGGTCTGCAGGGGCCCAAGCACCCCAGCCACTCTCCCCTAGGGGCTGGGATCTCCCAGAGCTTCAAGCTTTGAGCAAGCTTTGAGGCTGCCTCTCCCCAGCTGTGGTCTCCCCAAGCCACAGTTTCCCCAGCCCTTGAGCCTTAAGGTGGTTTAGAAGAGACACGAGTGCGGTGCAGGCTGCCGTCCCCCACCTCAGAATCAAGGCCGGTGTGCCCCCCCGCCCGTGTGATCAGCCTCTGGCGGGAGGAAGGCAGGCAGGACCAGCCGCCACTGCGGGCGCCCCCCCGCCCCCCGGGGCTCTTGAGTGAGAGGCTGCTGGGACCTGAAACCCACCATCACTTCTGGGTGGGGAAGTCCTAGAAACTCTGCCCCAGTGAAATGGAGGCTTGAGGACTCGCTGGCCCTTTAAGACCAGGCTGCTGAAAAGCGGGGAGTGCCCTTCCCAAGACCCAGCCTGCCCTTCCAGCTTAGTTAAGAAAGTAAGCTAGGTTCCCTCTGCCCCCAGTTTCGACAGAGGCTGAGGCAGAATTGTACTTTTCATCACCAATAAACAAGACCTTTTCAAGGTTTTAGTTCGCTCCGAGCCGCCAGCCCTGCTCAGCAACGGGCATCTGGGCACCATTTTTTCCTTTCCAACCGTTCAATGTATACATACAAATGTCAAACATATTTTGACTTTTCAGCATTAATTAAAACCAGGGCATTATTTGCATGTAATAACTGTTTACTTGTTACTTTTTATGAAACTGAAATAGTTTACATTCTTTCAAACATTTCCTGTTCCTGTTGGCTCCCTTCCCCACGCACAGATTTCTTTCAAACGTTGCCCTTAACTGGTTGCAGGTTGATGGATGGAAAATGTTTGCTTTTATGAATTAAGCTTTCATTGCTGCTCCTAATTAGTCTCCAAGCCCCTTTTGTCATCCCCAATCTCTCCAGCCTTTTGCAACTTAATCCCAGCCGCAGCCCTGAGTGGAGAGTCACTCGCCACCGGTCGGTGGCTCGCTGGGATGCAGCTTGACTTTGGGACGGTGGCCAGGTGTGCAGGCCCAGGTGGCATGAGGATGGGGCCGGCGGGGGGGGGGGCGGTGCAGGGAGGCCCGCTGTAGCTGCAGGCCCTGGTGAAGCAGGCAGAAGGGAAGGTCCATCCCGGGAGCCCAGCAAGGCATCAGGAACATGGCGCCTTACTCCCTGTCCTGGGAGGTGAGATCGAGAAAGAGAAGATACGGTGATACCCTGAGTGAGCAAGGGCATGCTGGCCGGCTGGCCTTTCTGCCCCATAAAGTGATTTCTTTGTGGCATTTATGCCCATGGACCTGTACTCACCCTGCAGGGCTTTAGGGGAGAGAGGTGGGTTTGCAAAGCATCATTTAGCTGGTGCTCTTGAAGCAAGCAAGGCTGAGGCTGGGGTTGTGGCTCTGGAAGATGCAGGAGGCTGAGTTTATAAATCATTCTCACCGCCCTTCTCCCATCAGTCTCACTGGTCCTGGGGTGGGGGGGGGCAGGAAGGGGCCTGAGTGGGAGCTCCAATACCTGGGGACTTGACAAAACTTTCAGACCTCAGAGGCTCGTGGTATTGAACAATCTGGGCTCCACTACCAGCCCACCTGGATTTCAGTCCCAGCTCTGCCGGTGACTTGCTGGATGACATGGGGCAAATGGCTTAACCTCTCGGTGCTTCAGTTTCCCCAGCTGTATAATGGGGACAATAATGACCTGAGATTTTATGAGGATTAAGGAAATCCTGAGATTTTATAAGGATTAAGGAAATTGGCACGACTGTATCACTTGGCACATATTGAGAGTTGGATCCAGGTTACAGATTTTGTTACTTCAAATGCCTGCGACTGGAGGAGATCTTTGAAGTCCCTTTGAGTGGTGTAGTCACTGATTCTGTGATTATGGTGCGGTTTGGGCGGGGGCGGGGGAAACCCAGAAGGTGTGAATTGTGGAGTGGGAGAAGTGGAGGCGGTTGGCAGTGAGAAGGAGGGCGCAGGGGTCGTGCGGCCCGCAGCGGCCCGTCTGCCGTGCCCATGCTGCCCATTGGGAAATTCCCACCGAGAGGGCAAATCAGTGATTGACCCAGACAGTGGGGCACTTCAGGAGTTGGGACAGGTTGGAGTTTGGGACCCAGAGCCTTTCCCTGGCCCTCCGACTTCTGCCAAGACCAAGAAGCCAGATGGAAACTTCTGTTTGTTTCCTTGCCTTTTATTCCTTGATGCCGTCTTAATTCCAGGAAGATAGGTTTCCACGGAGGACATAGACACACCACCACCACAGAGCCCTCACGATAAGCCTGAAGGTGGGACCCAAGGCAAGGCAGGGAAAGAAAGCAAGTTGTTGGTGTCTCCAGCAATTAGGCCCCAGGTTCCCACCCCACCAGATGTAGTGCCTTTCTTACAACAAATATTCTGTAATGCACCCTTCACTGTCCTACAGTGAAATGTGTAACTAATGGAACCTACCTACTTACGTGCAGTTTCAAAATCCATAGAAGTCCATAGCTATAATGGAGAACAAAGGGGAAAGGGATTTATGATAAAATATCCATCTGAATATATAAATGTGGGGCGAGACCGCACTGAGGTGAGCGGGTGCCTGCCCCCCTGGCAGAAGCCCCGGGAGTGCCACGGCAGACCTCCAGCTGGGCGTGCAGGACTCAGAGTCCGCTGCCGTCGATGACATGGTCTTCTGAAGTGGTGAACAATGCTTGGCAAAGTTCTGAACAAAGTTTCAGGGGGGAAAAAAAAAGAACTGTCTTCCATCTTGGAAAATTCAACAGATACTAAAAGTGTGCAAAAATCCTTTGCTTTCTTTTATGTAAAATTGACTTAGGCTCATGGCTCAGAGAATCTTTGTAACAAGTGTTTCACACCCAGGAGGAACGACTACCTGGGTGCGCTGTACGGTGCTGAATGTCTGTGTCCTCCGCCCCCCACGCCCCCTCTCCGGGACCACATACTACAAATTCCAAAAATGTCCTCTAGGAGGCAGCCTAGGTGAAAGTGAAAACAGCATGAGTTCTGGAACTGTCATTAGCTGGTTAAAAAGAAATCATAGTAGGTAGAGCGAGATTTGAGGTGAGATGTGTGGGTGCAGCCTACAGGCTTCTTGACCAATGTCGAGAAAACCCAGAGGTCCCCTGACACGTGTCTCCCACCTGCTGTCCATGAAGCCCCCATGGTGGGGGTTTATGACACGACAACCCAGGCTGAGAGGGACAGAGACTGGCCCAGAGCCACACTGCCAAAGGTGGCTGTAAGTGTTGATTGGCAGGGGCCCTGGGTCCTGCGAGATTGTCTAGGGTCACCTAGGGCCCCGAGGGGTAGCTGTTTCCAGACTAGGACTTCTCCCCTCCAGCCGGGCCCGGCCCTGGGAGTGCCTTGATTTGCAGTTCCTGGACTTCTGGCTGATGGCAGGTTTGCCAGAGGTTCCTGCACAAAATCCTCCACCTTCTCTGTCATCTCAGCTTCCTGCCCTGAGACAGGGAGAGATGGGAAGAGGGGTTCACCACCAGGTAGAGAGAGAGAGGTGAGGGGCACTCAGGGGGACAGCTTTCCCCCACCCCTTGTTCGGGGACCCCCCGCCTCCCATGGTACCTGACACGTGCCCCTCCCTTCCACTCCTGCTCCCAGGTCCCGGCCCCTGCCTTTTGTCCTTCTCCCTCCCTCCTCCCTTTGGGCACCTGGGAAGGGTGGTGCCAGGCCTGGAAAGTGGGAGGAAACTGTAGAGGAGGGCTGATGGCCTCAGGGGTAGTTTGTGGTTTGCTGCCTGGTGAGAGTGGGGGCTTCTCACTCCCCAGGAGCAGGTCCTTAGTATGGGGTTGGGAGAGGGGCAGGCTCCAGCACATTCTAACCTTTCTGGCCCTGCCTAGATACTGTTGACCTGGATGACTCATTGCCCCTCTGTGAGTCTCAGTGTTCCCATCTGTAAAATGGAAACGGTTGTCTCTCCCATAATGCATTTAACAAACATTTCTTGAGTGCCTTTTATGTGCCGGATGCTGTCCTAGGGCTGGGGACACAGCAGTGAACAAGACAGAAGTTCTGGTGCCCAGGGAATTTACCATCTAGAAGAGGGAGACAAAAGAAAATAAATAAGTAGAGGAATTGCCGAAAGTAATAAGCACAATGGGGGAAGTTTGAGCAGGGAGGTTGGGAGTGGGAAGGTCTCTGATGCTTCACATTGAGCTTCTTAACCTTTTTTTTTTTTTTTACCCCATGGGCCACTTGACAGTTTCAGAATAATGTGTTTTAAAGAATAAAATAAAATACAAAGGATTACAATGGAAACCAATTATAATAAAACATAGCAAAATGTCTAAAAAAATTGGGATAAATGTGCTCTTTTAGTAGTGTGTTAAATAATAAGATGTGGCAATGGGTCTGATGACGACCGTGATTTTGAAGTTGTGATGAGCATAAAAGATATTTAGAGAAATATGCAATGTCTGTAATGTGATATGTAAATATCTGTGACGTCTATTGGTGACAAGGTCACAGGGACTTCTATAATACCTCTGTGGTTTGTTGCCCACGGTCATACTTGAGGGAGATGCTAAACTGTAGCCAGGGGTTAGAGACAATACAATTGTCTCCTTTTTTCCTGTCCCTGTTCACAGGGCCCGCTTAATCCTAAGAAGGAGCCCTGGATGCCAAGTTTAAAATGCCTGCTTTAGATAAAGGGGACAGAGAGGGCTTCACCGAGGAGGTGACTTTTCAGTGGAGACCTGAGGGAAATGAGGGAGACACAGGAGCACTTCAGTAATTGGGGCCCATCTGGCCCAGCACCTGGCAGTGTCTAGGAGGTGATGGAAGCAGCAGAGGCCCAGGGACCCCCCGCACCCCCCCACCCCCTGCCTACCCGGGAAAGTGCCCAGCTGGCAGGGGAGGGAGGAGTCCAGGGGGAAAATGACCAAAGAGGGAGGGATGGCAGATCCCAGGAAGGGAAGGTGGGCAGGGAGCCTGAGGCCACCTGCCTGGCATTTCCCTAGACCTTCTGCACTTTCGGTTTCCAGAAACCATGGAAAGTGCCCCTGTGGTCTGAGAGTGAGGGGTTCGATTTCCTCTGACCCAGGACTCCAGGGGCAGGTGCTGTGTGCATCTCCATCCCTGCCTCCAGTGTACTGGCTCAGGAAAATTCTTCCAGAGAGGCCCCACCCTGCCCCAGTTTGAGTCACACCTCGATTTAAACCAACCCCTGGTGTCTCAGAAGCCCTGGGGTTCCGTGGTGTGGCCCTGGAAGCCTAGCTGGTTTACTTTTGTTCTGGATTCTCCTGTTTCCGGGACTTGAGTTTTCACATGATCACTGGACCCAGCCCGGCAAAGAGAACCACAAGCTCTCCTTCCCTGCCTTGAGTTTTCATCTCCTGCCTGTGAAGGGGGGTAGCAAGACTGCCTGCCCACCTTGGAGAGTTGCCGGGAGTGCAGGGAAAGCAGAGGGGTCCCCATGGGCAGCCTCCCTCAGTTGCCCACCCTGACCCAGCCCTGGCAGACACAGGTGCACTGAGCCATTGGGCCTCTGCCCTTAGGGAGTCCCTGGATCGATAAATGGGGTCCAGAGATAGGGATGCTCAGAAGCAGAGAAGGAGGAGGCCAAGCTTAGGAGATGAGCAAAGCCCCCCCCCCCCCGCCACCCAGCACCCCAGCCTCCCCAGTCTCATACTGTGTGGGGGCTTTGATGCTGATAAGAAGAGGGCAAGAGAGAAGGGACTCCTACTTCACTGAAGGTGCTGGGAGAATTGGGTTGCCCTTATCTTTCCCTTATACCACACCCACCAGTTAAACCCCAGAAGAATCAAGGAATTAAAGGTAGAAGGTAGGGAGAACGCTGTTTATCTAAGGTAAACCTTATCTGTTTGTTACATGGGGAACCGTGCCTGAACATGAAACACTAGGAGAAATCACCAGCAGGAGGAAGAACTGAAAATGCTAAACAGCTCCGTATCAGAAGGCAGAATGTAAAGGCCACTGAGCTGAGAAACTGCCACAAAGAGGGTGGGGAAGTGCTAATAGGTTAACACAGGCTGATTTCTAAAAGGCACTAGAACGCGAATAAGGAAAGCGTAAAGGAACACGAAGCGATAATTTGTGTTGGGTTGGGACAGACCATAATCATATAAAAAGTTTCAGTCTCACTAGGCATGCAGAGCGGCAGATGAAGTCAGGAGCATGTAGATCTTCCACCTTGATAGGCGGCCATACTGCCGATGGCCTCGTGCTGAGTGGGGGCGGTCACGGTCACAGTGACTCTGAAGGAGCATCCTCTCACTTGAGAGATCAATGCCCCTGAATGCGTCCCAGCCCTCTGATGCAATGAAATCACTCACCACTTCTTGGAATCTGTTCTAAGGAAATAAGCAGAGATGGAGACAAAGATTTTTATAAACAAAAGGTCATTTTCGTTTTATTTTAAATGGTAAAAAAAAAAATTATTATTTTAAAGGTTTTTCCTCTCTTAGGAATTTTGAATGGAGACTTTGGAGCCAAATGTCTATCTAAAAATAGAACAGAGTTCTGGAAATAACAGTTACGTCTACAAATGAAATGTCGGCAGCTCCCCAATCAGCCCACTTTCAGCGCCCCCCCCAGGGGGCCTCCGGGAGGAGGCTGCAGGGGCAGCAGCAGGGAGTAAGGAGGCAGATAAAGAAAAGACGAGGCTTCTGTGGGTTGAAGTATTTTGCAGCCATTAAAAATGAAGTTTATGAAGAATTTTTAATGACATCAGAAAGTGCTTATGATGTGAGGTTAAATGAAGAAGAACAAAACCGGGGTATGAAGATACGTATTTTGGGATCCTTGCCATTCTATAAACACACATACCCACCCAAAAGGGACTAGAGCACAAAACACCCAAATGTTAAGTGTTTATCTCTGGCTAGTGGAACTGTGGGTGATTTTTCTGTGTTCCCCAAATTTTTTATAAAGTTCATAATTTACTTCCAGGAAAAAATACGTATTTTTTTAAAAGATTTTATTTATTTGTTTGAGAGAGAGAGCATGAGCAGGAGTGGGGGGAGAGGCAGAGGGAGAGGGAGAAGCAGACTCCCCGTTGAGCAGGGAGCCTAACCCATGACCCCAGGATCGTGATCTGAGCCAAAGGCAGATGTTTAACTGGCTGAGCCACCCAGGTTCCCCCCCAAATATGTATTTTATACATATTTTTATAAATACACGGGGTGCTCCCCACCCCAAAATCATGAGGGTCTCTGGGTAGAAGGAATGGCACAAAGGCCAGGAAGCAGGGAGGAAATAGCAGGGTGCCCAGAGCATGGGGTGGGGGAAGATGATAAAGTTGGTGCCAGACCTCCCGAGGCCTTGAATGCCAAGACCAGCAGGTAGAACTTCACCCAGAGCCCCATCTTCTGCCCAGGTTCAAAGGAGAGAGATCTGCCCCTTCTGGAAGGGAGAACAGGGTATTGTTAATAGCTCTAGGTGCCAACCTTCTGCCTTTATTCTCCACTCCCCCCAGGGAAGAGTTTCACACTGACCATCACCGTGTTCACCAACCCTACCCAAGTGGCCACCTACCACCGAGCCATCAAGGTGACCGTGGATGGACCCCGGGAACCCAGACGTAAGTGCCAGAGTCACTGAGCCCCCTGGGTGGGGGAAGAGAGCCCCACATGTGGTGGAGAGGGCAGCAGCCAAGGTCAGATAGATGGCACTGGGTCCCTGGAGCTCTCCTGTGGGGGATCGCAGTCCTGGGCTCTACATCCCAACACACACTGTGTGCCTGCCAGCAACCCCTGAACCCTCTGTGCTTAGCCCTGGACTGCTGGAGGCCAGCGAGGATGCTGGGAGGGGAAGAGGCAGAATTAGCTTGACCCCCTTCCCTGTAGGATGCCTGCCCATGGAAAGGGGGGAGTGGATGGGCCGCTAAGGGAGTATGGATTTGCAGTTTGCATCTGTTAAGGAAAGTCTTCAGGGATGGAAAAGGCTTCAGATAGGGTATTTGTGAGGGGAGGGGGGTCAGGCCAGGTTTGCTCTACTCCACCCCAGCTTCCTCTGCCAGGGGCTGAGGGAGGGAGCCATCAAAAACAGGAGCTGGTCTGGCTGTGAGGCCAGATCCGCTCCTTGGAAACTTTCTTTGGATCTCAGTATGTGACTTAAGTCACACAGAGCCCAGGCACTCTGACCCCAAAACCTACACTCAGGAATGCAGATTTGATTCTGCAAATATTTATTGAGCACCTACTATGTGCAGGGGGTCCTGATGTGTGCGTTTTAACATCAGAGACACTTGTGTTTAATTGCTTCTGCCTGCTGAAGGACCCCCAGTTTGCAGATTTAGATTAGGGAAATTGGAGGGAGGGGCAGTTGCCACAGAGTGGGCCAGAGCTTTACGTTCACTGAATGAATGAATGAATGAATGAATGAAACTGAGAACCAGCTGGCCATCTCTGGATTGGCTGCTTTCTGACCAGGGTCCTGACCAGAGTGCTTTCGTGGACCACCCCCGGATTTGTGACCTGCTCAGTGTGGGGCATTGAGAGCTACCCTGTCTTGCTCTTTAGGATAGTGACCCTTTGCAGTTTGGAAAACCCTCTCACATTTATTATCTCATGGGATCCTTGTGACAGCAGAACCAAAGGGTCACCCCAGTTCCAGTGAGGAGAGAATCCAGGCCAGGGGACATTGAGAACCTGCCAGGGCCTCCCACAGTCTGCTGAGAGGTGCCCTGTCTTCCTAAGACAGTCTGGGATTTCTATTCTAAGCTGGGTGGACTTGGGGCAGGAAGACAGAATGGGGACCTGAGCCCAGGAGCCTCAGAACAAGGGTGTGGCTATGCCAGGGTGTCGTCAGTGAGGGCCACCCAGGCCTGGCCGTGGGCTGGCCCCTTCCTTCTTGGGAATCAGGCTGGCCTGGCTCCCCATCTAGCCAATTCCTGGGCCATGAGGCTCACAGGCAGGCATCTGCTCTGGCCCTATTCCTGTTGGGATTGGACTTGGATGGGTCCATGCCCCTGGCCTTGGGCTTCATAGCCCTGGACAAGTTGTGTCTTCTTTTTGGCCTCAGTTTTGTCATCTGTGAACTGGGTCAGTGATCCCAAGAGTCTCAGGGGGTGATGTTTAGGAAGCCCTTGTGAGCCGTAGGCCATCATGATGCAGAGAGCAGATTCTGAGCCAGCCCGCCCGGTTGAGGGACCTCAGGCAAGTTGCTGGCCTCTCTGGGCCTCAGCCCCTCCTCCCGGAAGTGGGGTGATACCACCCACGCTGCAGGCCTAGAGATCAGTGACGGCATGTGGATAGCATCTGGCTGTGGCAGAGGGAAGGGTCCTGGTGAGTCACTGGATTCATGGTGTCCTGTTATCCCCAGTACCTGGCCACTGCCATGCATTCCCACCACCACCACCATTAGTGGATGGTGACCCTCTCTTGGTCAGCAGCAGGATGGCTGCTGAGAAACCGAAGCCATGGCCATAGAGGTATAAAGGAGGTGACATGCCACTCTGTCTCTAGGGGCCGAATCGGGATGGACAGGAGCCACGGTTGGGCTCAATGTGATGCTGCAATGCTTAGCAGCCACTCCACAAAGCACCCAGTCCGTAGAGGCATGCGAGCAGGGGGTCCCGGAGCTTGCTAGGAACATTCCCTGGGGGGCCCAGCAATGCCTGGAATCCCACAGGGCCGTCCACGTCCAGCCCCGCTCATCCCAGAGCTGCCCACCCTCCCCCTTGAGGCTCCTGGATGAGGATAGAGGCTCAGCTCTCCTGTGGGAGCCCCCAGTTCGAATCCTCTGCCTACTCCTCTCTCCTGGGGTCCCCCAGACCTGAGACAGCCCTTCTGGGGGGGTGAGCTGATGGGGGAGGGTGACACGGGACAAGGCAGTAGAGGCCAGAGGGAGACGAGGCAGCAAGAGGAAGGAAAGGAAGCTGGGCCGGGGGACAGGCTGGAGTCAGAGGCTAGGCTGGCTCCGCGACCTGAGGCAGATGGCGGCCCTCTCTGGGCCTTGGCACGGGCCAGACCCATGGGTTTAAAGAGACTTGTTCAGACAAAATCTTAGCAGAAGCTGATTTCTGGAAAAGAGCAGCTGTGGGAGGGGGCGGCTCTGCAGGCCGCCCGTGCTGAGGACCTGCTGGCTTCTGCCCCCGCCCACCCCAGCCTGTGGCTCAGGCCTCAGCAGCACCCTGGCCTCTAACCCTGACCTGGCCTTCAGTCTGTGACCTTGGACAAGTCCTCTTCCTTTCCGGGCCTCTCTGTCCCCACCTATATGAGGTAAGAGGCCAGCTGCTGGTTGCCAGGCATTCCCCACGTGCCAGACCTGGTGCGAAGTCCCCGTTAACAGGCCCTCAGCCACCCCAGGAGGGGACAGGCCAGGAGGCAGAGCCCCTGGCCCAAGGGTGAGCTTTAGTGCCCCCCACGGGCTCCAGTCTAGGACTCAGAGAAGTGAGGGCCACTTGGAAGGGCCTTCCCACCTCCCTGGGCTCATCTGTAAAATGGGGACGATAGTAGCTCTCAGCATCTGCCCTGCGGGGTCGTCCTGAGTGGTAAAGGAGCTGGTAGCTGCCCAGCCCCGCCGGAAGTACCAAACCCTCATGGATGATCACAGGATTTCCTTTCTGGGCTTTTCTCCTGCTTGCTGACTCCCAACCCCATGTGAGGCCTGAGCCTCCTGTGGGGTGGGGTGGGAGTAGGGGCTGGTTCTGGGAGCCAAGGAGTGGGAGTCTACAGATCCCTGAGGCCCAGCTGTGGGTTCTGTGGCTGGGTCGTTCCCCTCTGGTGCCCTGCAGAGCATGCCCGATCTGCAGCCAGGTGGCTGGCTGGGTTTGAAGGCTGGCTTGGTGGCTTCCTGCCTGTGTGGCCTTGGTTTCTGAGGTTCTCAATGCTGGTGTCCCTCATAGTCACTGGGGGCTGGTTAAAAAAGCAGGTGGCTGAGCAGGATCCAGGATTCAGGCAGGAGGCAGTCCAGTGCCTAGCAATTCTGGCATGGACCGTGGTTTAAGAACCACTCACCCCATCTTCCAGCCTTAGCAGGTGCTGATACCTGAAAGGGTAGGACCCAAGTTCTTAATCCTGCCTGGGGCAGAGGGGGGCAGTTCAGGCATCTTGCCTGTGGGCCCTTTCTTCCCAAAAATGTACATGGAATGATTTCAACAAATATTTTCCTGGGCACCTTTCATGTGTCTGGCACTGTTCTAGAAGCTGGGGATGCCACAGTGAACCCAGTAGATAGGCTCCGGGGAAAGATGGTAAACAGCGGGGGTCACCACGACCCACAGGGCCCCACCTGCTCTGTGCTCATTACCCCCTGCCTTCCTCCCTGACATCCTTGGCCTCACTCACCCCACTCTGGCCACCCCAGCCTCCTGGCTGGTCTTCCAACTGGCCAGCCACATCCCTGCCTCAGGGCCTTTGCACTGCTATTCTCTCTCCCTGGAACACTCCTCCCCGGACACCCCCGGATACATGGCTTGCTCTTTCCCACCCCGAATGAAGGCTTTACTCTAACTTCTCAGCGAGCCCTCCCCTGACATGTTGTTTCAAATCATACACACCCCCGCCCCCACCCACACTCACCAGCCTTGATTTTACCTAGAGCCCTGATTACCTTCCAAGATGCTATAGAGTTCACTCATTTATTTCTCATCTCCCCTTAGCGGTGCTTATGCTCCATGGGGCAGAGGTTCTTTCCTCTGCTTTGCCAGATGCTGGCCTGGACCCCGAAATACAGACATGAGCACTTAGGAGGTACTCAGTAACTGTTTGTTGAATAAATGAAGTAAGCGAATGATTAGCTGACTTAATTTCAGGTAGTGAGAAGTCTTAGGAAGAAAAACAGAGCTGGGGGGAGGGGTGGAGAGTGCACGGATGGGACATGGGCAGGGAGCAGATCCAGGTGGGGGCCTCTTAAAGAGGTGACATTTGACCAGAGAGGTCTGAAGGAAGTGAGCACAGAGCCAGTGGTTGCTGGGGGCCCCAGACAGCATGGGCAGGAGAAGTGACCCTAACTAAGCCTGTCTCTGGGCCTTTGAGGGCCCTAAAGTTGCCCCAGTTTCGTTCGCAGCTCCAGGTGTGGGGAGGCAGAGGGATGCCCGGATTGCAGAGAGGCAACGGCTTCTGGCCCCCGGCTCCCAGGATCCCCTTGATCCCCAGGGGAGTGCACCCAGCAGGAGGGAAGGGGTTAACCTCAGACCTCCCGGCTTCCCCTAATCAACCCCAGGCCGATGGAAGCCCCACTTGCAGCCCTGGGAGGGAGCCGCTTGCCTCCCTGCCCGCTGGCCCCCCGCCAGCCCATTTCCCTGCCCAGCCACCGACCAGCTTTCATCTGCTCACAGGGGGCCGATTCAAGGCGGACCACCCCGGGCCCAGCACCCGCCTGCGAGTCCGCGCGGTTGTTAAGAGTCGGGTGTAAATCTCCTGACAGGCCACAGAGCGGGCCTCGGGCCCGGGTGCCCCACCCCACGGCTGGGCGGACAGCGGCTGCTGTGTCTGCGTTGTGACCGCACCAGGGCCCGGCCAGGCGGCCGAGTGGCTTCAGACGGGTGAAGGCCCCGTCACGGGGGCCCACATTGTTCCCAGGAGCCGATGCTCTTCCTGAGCCCTGCCCAGCTCTGCTTCTCCCTGTTCCCCGTCCCCTTTGCCTCCTGTCCCTCCCCCACCCCGCTGAGGCTGAGCTGGTCTCTTGCCAGTGGAGCCTCAGTACCCGTCAGCATAGCACTCCTCTCTTGGAGGTCTTGGGAAGCCAAGACCTGAGCTGCCAAGCTTCATGCAGCATGCTGACCGTTCCAGGTTTGACCTGACCTCGTGCCTCCACTTTCCCATCTGTAAAATGGGGGCACTGGTCGCAGCCTCTCAGAGGGCTGTGGCCCTTGTGGATGACATGCACGGCCCACCTAGCACAGTGCCTGGCCCATCGGAGATGGTTGCCAGTCTCATCACGGGGGCTGGCGTTGGGCCAGCGTGAAGGCAGGGGGATGGCCCCGCTGGTTCCCCCAGAAGCACCAGGTACCTGGTAGGTGCAGGGACCCCATGCTGGCCCAGCTGGTGGTGATGAAGGATGCCCTGGGACTGGCGGTAAGGGAGCCCCCAACCCAGAACCAGGCCCTTGTCTTCTGCCTCCAGCACTGGGTGACCCTGGGTGAATCACCCAGTCTGGCTGGGCCCCAGCATTCATTCCCCTTCTTCTGATCCTCCTCAAACATCTGCGAGGCTGGGCACCCTCACTGTGTAGACCAGTAAGGAAGAACTGTGGAGCCCAGAATACCTTCCTTGAGGGCCAAGGCTAGACTGCCCATCTTGCCCATCTAATTCCTGCAGCATGTCCACACACCCTCGGGAGTCAGAATGGGATCTCCATTTTACAGATGAGACAGCTGAAGCCCCGAGGGGGAGAGTGACCTACCCCTGATCGCCAGTGGGTGAGAGCTGGCTCGTACAGGCCTGGGCCACTGGGACCCGCCCTTCCACAAGTGAGGGTCCCAGCACGAAGGGAGGCAGTGTTGCAGGGGTGTGCTGATCTGAGCCCAGCTCCTGGAGGCTGACAGGTAGCCCAGGCCAGGTGTGGTGGGCCCAGGTGGGGCCTTACTCAGGTGGTCCCCATCCTCCCTGCAAAGTGCTTTCCTTTTAAACACTTGGGGTCTGTCCTGCAGCTCATCCTCCCCTCGGGGGCTAGACGGTAGGGAAACCACGTTGCAGGTGTGGCAGCTGAGGCCCAGAGGAGGAGAAGGGCTTGGTGGGTGAGAGCAGAGCATGGTTAGAGAGCTGGACTCTCAGCCCTGAGCCTCAGAGCAGGGCAGGGCTCCTGGGGGCGTCCACTGAAACCCTCTCCTCTTCTCCCCAGGCCCACCCTCCTGGGCCTGCAGAGAGCCGGTCTGGGCCCTGGGCCTGGGCTGGGCCCTAACACCCATTGTCTGGAGGCCCTGATGATCAAAACCCAGGCAGGCCCCTTTCTAGCAGGATGGCCTCCAGGAAGAGAAGATGGCCTCAAGCCATCTGCGTGACCTCAGGCATGTCGCTGACCCTCAACCAGCCTCCACTTCCTCACCTGCAGAATAGGGACGGTGCAGGGTGAAGCCAGGCAGGGCATGTGGACGACTTAGACGCTGGAGCGGAGGAAGCGTTCCGTGAGTTCTGGCGGCTGGTTTTACTTCCGGTCGTGCTAGCTCCTGCTGGGGGCCTGTGGAGGTGCTGCAGAGGCTCGGTGCGGGGACGGGGGGTCTGCCTGCAGGGGAGAGGCCCTTGGGGTGAGCCCCGAGCGACAGGGAAGCGTTCGTGGCAGGGGCTCCCGCTGCGCCGTGGCTCTGAGGTGTGAGGGACTACCTGAGAAACGCCGGGAAGAGCAGCACAAGAGGAGGTGGGTGGTGGGGGCTGAGCCGTGCGGTCGAGGCAGCCCTGCCTTCTCTCCTTCTGGAGGCCCTCAGATGGCCAGGGGCTGAGCTTTGTAAGCGTCAGCCGGAGACTTTCAAAGCTAGAGGGGCCTCCGTGAGCAAGCTGTATGGAGGGGAAACTGAGGCACGGTGTGACAGAGCTGGGCCCCAGGTGGCCACGTGAGCGGGGCCAGAGCTCCCAGCCCGCTCCCGCTGTGGGTGGCCAAATGAAAGAGGTCTATTCTGTAGGCCCGTCTCTCCTCGGGCACAGGAAGTTCCGTTCTGCTCCAAATGTGACGGCCGGGGCCCTGTGGCTCGGAGACTCTCTGGCGCCCTGGCCACGTGGAGCCACCTCAGCTTCCCTCGGCCCCTCCCTGGCAGTGGCCCCGGAGTCCCACAGCGGCAAGGAGGCGAGTCGCAGAGTGCTGTTAGGGCGGCCCTGCTCCAGGAAGCGTGGCCCTGGCGAAGCAGAGCCCCCTATGGTGGAGGGCGTGCTCTCGGGCCAGATGACCTGATTTCTACCCCAAACCAACCGCTTGGCGCACATCTCAGCCGGAAGCCTCAGTAGCCCCACCTGGACAGTGGGAGCAAAAAGGAGACTGTCAGGAGGAAGAACATTCTGTGGACTTGGCCTCGGGGGTCTGCACGCCGGTGTTGGCTCTGCCGTCCCGGCTTTGTGTCCAACTCACCACCGCGGCCCCGGCGTCCCGGTCTCTGATGTGGGCATGATAATCCTGCCTCCCGGGGCATGCGCTGGGGTACAAGTGGCCCGTGTGGCCGGGGCGCATTCGGAGACCTTGTTTGGCCGCGAAGGGGACACCGCGGCTTGCAGGGGGGCGGGGACTCGGGTGAGGCCACGGGGCGCACAGGCGGCAGGCCCGTCCTTGAGCCCACGCTGGCTGGGAACCCTGCCCTCCTTCCGCTGGGCTGCGGGCGTGAGTGTGAACATTGGTACACAGCGTGACTCAGAGACAGGACTTCGTCCCCCAGTGACGGTAACGACAAGGCCTGAGGTTCTGCAGCTGTCCTGGCAGCACCCCGTTGGCTCACGTCAAGCTTGTGGTTGACTGAGACACCCAGAACCTCTGCACCCAGGCTGCTCGCAGGTCAGTCTGCAGACCCCCACGTCTATCCGGCCGACTTCCTGCCTGTTGACATTGTTCTGAGTTCGTTTGTCCCCCAGCTTGTCCACATCACCCCGCCATTTTCAGGGGCCACCACAGTCGTGTCAACAACATGTCTTCCAAGGGGCTGAGCCCCGAGACACCCCCCTAGAGACCACCTCCCGAGGGGTCTCTGTTAAGCAGTCCTCAGTTGGCTAAAGTTACCCAACCCACCAGAAAATGAAATCTCAAACTTTGAGGTTGCAAACTGGCAGCCCGTGAGCAGGACACATCCTACAGGTTGGTTTGGGGGTTTTGGGGTTTTTTCTTTTTCTTTTTTTTCAGTGTTGGAATTAATTGCCAACATGTAAAGATTTCACATCAAAGCAGGTTTCTTCTGGTAAACGGGGAGCTCTGACCACACTGGGCCCACCCACATCAGGGCACTGGCCAGCTGGACCGGGTGGCACCTACCCCTTCTGCAAGACACACCCTCTCCAGTCTGCCCCACTCCCCAACCATCCCGTGTGCCTCACTTACGTGACTTGCCTGGCCCCCACAGGCATCAGAGTCTGCAGCCCCAGCTCCAGCTCAAGTCACCCCAGCCTCCATTTGCCCCCTTACCAATGGTCCTGGGAGGCAGCCCAGGGGGGCCTGGCTGGAGGCCGAGTGTTCTCATCCCAGCTGACAGTGTCCCTTGGGCTCCACGCCTCGGGCGTCCTCCGAGGAGAAAGTGGGTTCCTGCTTCTTGATGACTTGCTGAGCCCACTGTGGCTCCCAGGACTACGGGTTCATCTCTAAGAGCATTGGGATGCCCATTTGAGGCAGGGATGGGCAGGGAGCCTGGGCGTGTCTGGTGCCAGAATCCATTGCATCCCCATTTTGAAAATCAGAAATCAAACCCATTTTGAGGCCTCCAACTCTGTTTCCTCATTCCCAAGGGCAGTCACTAGTCATTTCATGCTTTTCTAGGCCCCCAGCATGTTTCCAGGCCTCAGGAAGAACAGTGAGGGTTTCTATTTTCCCTCCCACCTACTTCTCTCTTCTCTCCTTGTCAATCCAGAAAACTTGGCATGTCACTGCAGACCCGAGGACTCAGGCAAGCCTTTCCTCTCCCTTAGCTGCTCCCCATGCTTCTCCAAGGGATCCCAGATCCAGGACATCCTTCTCCCTTCCTCACTGTGTGACTGAGGGCAAGCCTCTGCACCTCTCTGAGCTGCAATTCTCTTTGGAAAAAGAGAACCTGGCCGCCCTGTTTGCCTGGCCTCCTGCCTCAGGGTCGGGGTCAGGTGCAGAGGAACGGTCCAGCCTCGGATGTTAGGCTAATGGCTGGTGTCTAGCTGATCAGCCCATTCTAGTGTCTGTGCTGGAGAAATCCCCAGACACAAAGAGGTGTGAGGAGGGTGGTTTTGGAGAGTACCGCATGTGAATAGCGGAGGAAATGTGAGAACAGCCTAATCATCCATCCTAGAGGATGACGGGCTGAGTGAGCTGTGGCCTCTGGGGCTGTGACATGCCGGATGAGGGACATCTGCTGGCTAGTGGCTGGTCCTCCTCCTCCTCGCTGTGCCCTCACCGTGCCCCAGGGAGGGCTCCCAAGGTGTAGCGGGAACTGCGCTGTTACCACGGGGCTGGGTTACTCCCCCCATTTTACAGATCAGGAAACTGAGGTGGGACTCTGGGATGTGCTCCTGGAAAAGCGAGCTAGAGAATGACAAACCAGGCTGAGAGCGTTCAAGAGGTTCTGTGAGAAACTTGCTCCATGTTTTCCATGCTGTGACACCAAAAAAGGCTGGAAAGAAAGACCACCAAACTGACCACGTGGGGGCTTCTGGGGAGGGGTTTAGGGTGGGTCAAAGGAGCCATTAGCCTGACCTGTAATTCTGTAATGCTTTTATTTTTGTAGCGGTTCATGTGTTGCTTGTGAAATATAAAATGAATAATTGAAAAAGGGAGGGGGAGTCCCCGCAAGCTTGACGTCATTCGGAAGCCGTGAGGGTAGCCTCAGCTAGGCCGCAGAGACAGGGGCGTGGCAGCCCGACCCTGCCCACACCCCCGGGGCCCAGGAGACGAAGCTGGGGCCCCTCGTGAGTGGGCCCCGGCAGAGAAGTCATGGGAAATGCTAGCAGTTTGTCTAGGTGTGATGCGCCAAGCCAGGGGTGCTGGTCCCCTGTCCCCAGCTTCCAGTCAGAGGCGGGAGCTCAGCCCCGCCCAGAAGTGCCCCAGGCCTCTTCTCATCCCCTCGGATTTTCCCTTCTGTCAAAGGCCGAAGGCGGGGAGAGGAGAAGCGCGCCCTGGGGGTCCCAGGGTGGCTCAGGGCTGGAGCAGCCGGTTGTCACACTGCAGGACCGCCTCCCGCTATTCTTGTAGATGTGGGGAGTGGGGGTTCTGGGACACTGGGAGGCAGAGGGTGGCAGCACTCCTGGGTTCTCTCCCTAGTCCCACAGGAGCCCCCTTGAGCTACTTTTCACAGACCTGCTGCCTCGGTTTCCCCTTCTGCACAGTGGATTGTAGAGGTTCAGGTAGAAGCACGTGTATTCCTACTCAAGCAGGCAGGGGTGAGACAGACCATCATGGCAGCCCCAAGGCAGCACATCGTGGCCACTCTCTGTCCAGAAAGCCTGTGGGAACCTCAGCAAAGAGGTTGGTAGTCACCTGAGGATTGTCCCTGCAGAGGTCTCAGGTTGGACCTCAGGGAGAACCTCCCAGCAGAGTGAGGCATTTCTGTCCCCCTGAGACTCTCGGGAACCAGCTGCTGATGGGCTCCCCATGCTCTGCAGGGCACCGGCAGAAGCTGGAGGACCAGACCAAGCCATTCCCTGACCGCTTCGGGGACCTGGAACGGCTGCGCATGCGGGTGACCCCGAGCACGCCCAGTCCCCGTGGCTCAATCAGCACCACCAGCCACTATAGCAGCCAGGCCCAGACCCCCATCCAAGGTACGGCACAGGGGGAGCCGGGGTGCGGGGGGTGGAGGGGGGTGGACGGGACCCTGGACGTGGTCCTGCTTCTCCAGACCAAAGGCTCATTTGAAGGTCATTCACTGCACTGCCTTGTTTGATGAAAGAGGGCGCTCTTGCTCATTGGCTCCTACAGATGTTTCCTGGGGATACTGTGTGCCCAGAGTTGGGCTAGGCCCTTCATTCATTCACTCAGCAAACATGTACAGACGCCTACCACGTGCCATGCGCGGGATCAGCATGAATAGACAGGCCCTGCCTCCAGGAACTCACGGTCTCCTGAGGGACATGGGTATTAATCCCATAGTGTACCCGTTAAAATTGGGGCATGACTTATCTAAGGAGCCTGTGGACCCCACGTGTCCCCCTCCTGAGCCCTCCGAAAGAGGGGCAGTGGTGGATGCCTCTGCCCAGGGCTGGGGCGACATTCTGAGGCCACGACAGCACTCGGACAGCGTTTGTAAACAGCAAGGCGATGGTGCAGCCCTGGACACACACAGCATTTCCTGGGGAAAGTCCCCCCTTGGCCCAGAGACTTCTCCCAAACAGAGAAGACGAGGGCGGCCTCTCAGCTGAGGCCCCAGACAGCGTCTGTGTCCCCATTGCCTGGGGGGACGCGGCAGGCACGAGGAGGCCTTGCAGAGGAGACGCATGCCTGGCCCGGGGCAGGTCCATACATGGCCCAGTGAGGAGCATCTCCTCCGTTTTCCGGGCCCTCTCAGCCAGCAGGCTGGAGCACAGGAGCCTGTGTGGGGTGGGCCCTTGGACCAGTGGGGCAGAGAGCCCTCATCCGAAGTGCCGAGAGTGCCATTCCTGCAGGGCCTGCTTACAACCCATCTAGCAGAGGAGTGAACTGAGGCCCAAGAGATTAAGAGCCACTCTTGGGTCACAGAGCCCATCGATGACCAGGTCCGAAGTCCCCCACACACCTGCTCCCAGGAACTTCCTGCACTTCTGAGGGTGCAGACAAGGGGGCCCCAAGCAGGAAGAGCCCGGGGTGGGGGTGCGAGCTGACCTCCTTCTCCATGCTCCAGGATGAGCTTGGGGCTTACTGGGGCCCTCCGCTAAGGGAGGCCTTGCCCCCAGCCCTTGCCACGTGCGCCAGGCGTGATGCAGTGGCCGGGGTCTTGATACGGCCTTGCAGCATGAAGAGACGGTCCCTTCTTTTCCAGGATAGGAAGCTTCTGCTCTTGGCCTTGCTGAGCCCCCAGGGTGAGGAGAGACCCGTGGGCTAGTGAGTTTGAGACAGTCAGTGGTTCTGAGCCCCGGGGGGCCTGCGCATGGGGGTCTGACCTCCAGAGACCGGGAGAGGTAATCTGCTCTCCAGGTTCCTGTCCGCCCCTGCCCGAAAGCTGTCCCTGCTCCCGTCTCCCCCAGGCCAGCCCTTGTCAAGGCACACTGGCCTGACACGCTGGCCATGGGCACAGCTGGGGCCCAGGGGGTATTGGAGCCCGGCCTGGGAGCCCCAGATTCTAGAAGGTGAGGGTGAACAATGGCTTCCTGTGCAGCAGCTCCCATGGAAGGAACACCTACCTCTCCCCTGCCACAGTTGATGGACACGGCTTAGAAATCGGTGCCTACAGAGCCTGAGGCAAGCCTACCCGCCCCCTGTCCGGCCACTAAGGGCCGGGCCAGAAGCCCTGCCTCCACCCTGGGGCTGGGAGGAGAGGAGGCTGGGCCTGTAGGGGGTGTGGCTGACCCAGCCCTTCCCCTCTGCAGCATCCTGAGGCAGGGCCCCCAGGCCGTCCCTCCACACCCACGGGCAGCCCGTGTGGCCCTCTGCCCCAGCCAGCTCTCCCCCTTCCGGGGCGTGTGCTGTCCGGAGTGAACCTTGCCGTCAGGTGGACCTGGCTAGGGATCTGGCTCTGCCAGGCCCCGGCTGTGATCTCAGGCAGATTACTTCACTTCTCTGAACCTCAGTATTCTCATCTGTAATGTGGGAAGAAGAGGGGTGTTGGCAGGGCCGGGTTTGGGGCCCCCTCACTGGCATTCCCCCTGTGGTGGGATGAGCCTCTGCCCTCAGACTCTGTCCTGGGGATCCCCCTCAGGACACCCCACCATCTCTTCTGTCGATGCCCCTTAATAGCTTTGACCCCCTGGCTTTGGTCACTAGGAAGCAGTGCCGAGGCCCCGACCCCTCCAGACGCCAGCCCCCGGCCCCCTCGGCTGTGGCTGCCCACGGTGGGGGCTTCTCGCAGCTCAAAGGCCTCATTCAGGCACCATGCAGCAGCTGGGGCAATTTGGAGAAGAAAATAAACATTTCCTTCCAGTGTTGGGATTGGCTGCTCCTCAGCCGACCAGCTCGGGTTTCCTGGGGCTACTGGGTTGGGGGTGCGGGGTAGCAGCCACAGGGGTGCTGAGGGCAGGCCCTCCCCCACCACCCAGGCAGTGAGGCAGGAGAGGACAGTGGCAGTCTGGGTGAGCCCAGCTCAGGCCCACAGCCCATGGGAACTCCAAGGGCCACGCGCACCAGGCCCGGGTCCACCTTGCATGGCCCTGGGCTTCCTGGGCCCTGTGCTTCCTGGGCTGCAGCCCTACTGTCACGTTCTGGGGTCCCTGCTTGAGTTTCCTTTGTTTGGAGGATGGGGCTCCCATCGCGTGGGCGGCACTCACTTCCTGGGCTCAGAGTGGGGGTGTCAACCTCGTGCTTGGCTCTGCTCGGGGAGCCAGGCGCTGTCCACAAGGCCTTCTGCCCTGGTGTGCTGAGCTGAGGCGGGGAGCCAGGCACCTCTGACCCCTTACACCCCAGGGCAGCACTGACCAGCCAGGGGACCTGTTAGAATACTAGATGTTCCAGAAGGCCCCAGTCATCTGGTGCCTTGACCCCCCCATCCACCCACCTGGAGTCTGGGAGCGTTGTTCCGTGCTGATTCACAGTCAGGACCAGACCAGAGCCTGCTAAGGCAACAGCCCCAGTGGAGTCAGGAAGATCCCAAAGCCCTGAGAAGTTACAGGGGTCACCTGAGGTCACACAGCACCTCAGGCAGATCTGGGGAAACTAGAGGCCTGAGGGGACCTGCAGCTCGCCACCCTTAGCCAAGCCTCAGAGCAGGCAGGGCCCACGTAGAGCTGGCCACGTGACAGGGACAGGTCTCCCTCTGAGTCCTATTTGGTGGGGGTAGCACAGAGGGGTTGGGGCCAGACAGACTTGCCCTCGGGACCACCACTGGGGGATCATCCACCTCTCTACTGCTGCCCAGAGTCACCCCCTCTGCCAGGGTACAAGGAAAGCCCAGGGTCAGGGACCCCCCCTTTGCAGGGCCCTGCACGGGCCAGTTCTCTCGGGTGCTCAGAGCAAGAGGTGCTCCAGCCGGTGCACAGTGCAAACCCTCATCGGAGCCTCTACTCTGTGTGGGTCTAAGCACTTCACATGTGGGAACTCATTTAATCCCTAGCAACTGTTACTGTCTGTATTTTTCATGTGGGAAGACATGCACAGAGAGGTTAAGTGACTTGCCCAAGGACACACAACCATAAGTGTCGGACAACCAGGATACACACAACACACAACCAGGATTAAGTGCCGTGCTGGGCTGCCTCAGAGACAGGACAGCTACCTGTCAGGCCCATTCCAGAGCTCAGAACCTGAGCCCTAGGATTCTGTGCCAGGTCGTGTGCTGTGTGACCCTTAGGCAAGCGCCTCACCCTCTCTAGGCCTGAGTTTTCCTACTGAAGGGGTTAGACTCAATCCTGGTGCCCCTTTGAATGCTGAGTTCAGGGGGTCTGTGACTGCACGAGTAGGGCGCAGAGGCTGAGAGGCTCTTGTCTGGGAGTCCAGTGAGGACCCATACCTGCAGGAACTAGGGCAGGGCCTGGGCCGGACGCCGGGTCCCTCCGTGTGAAGGCGTGTTCGGCCCACCAAGCCCCTCCGGCTGCTGTCTCACTTTGCTGCTGAGCCAGGTGAAGGTGGCGTCTCTTCCCTGTCTGGCCCCCTGTCAGCCTCAGCCCACAGGACAGCCCTGGGGACACAGGCCCAGGGTGAGGGACAGACAGCGGCTGTGGGGCCAGCCCCCACACCAGCAGGAGCTCCTGGAAGCTACCTGAGCCCCACCTGGGCAGGAGAGGTACGCACACCCAGCAGCAGCGAGCCGAAAGCAGAGGCCCTGGGATGAGCTCCAGTCCTTCCTGTGCAACATTAGGAAAATCAGTCTCTCTCTCTCTGGGCCTCAGTTTCCTTGTCTGTAAAAGCATGCTCCAGCTCCCAAGCTCAGAGCACCATTGGAGACTCTCTTCATACCCACAGTCTTACCAGTTATTAACAGGGAGGGAGGAAGGCAGAAGCTGTTCCTCACACCCCCAGCAGCCCAGGTGGGCCCACCTTCATGCCCTGGACAGGCTTCTGCACTGCTAGGCTGTAAAGAGGACTCCATGAGGAGAAGGGAAAGTCCTCCCCCTTCTCCACGTGCCCACGGAGGCCTCCAAGGCCACCCATGGCCCAGGCACCTGCTCTCACCTGCCTCCCAGGTGGGGCCGCATTCCGAGTCGGGCAGACTCCAGCCTGCAAGCAGCCCAGGGCAGTAAGAGCGGAGGCAGATCTAGAAGCAGGGATTCCCCGCAATTGGCCGGTGAACCAGGGCCCCGGCGCTTCATTCTTTTTTTTTTTTTTTTTTTTTAATTATTTGGGCCGCCTGGGTGGCTCAGTCATTAAGTGTCTGCCTTCGGCCCAGGTCATGATCCCGGGATCCTGGGATCGAGTCCCGCGTCGGGCTCCCTCCTTGTGAGCCTGCTTCTCCCTCTCCCATTCCCCCTGCTGTGCTAGCTCTCTATCAAATAAATAAATAAAATCTTTAAAAAAAGAAAAAGATTTGTCTATTTGAGAGAGAGAAAGAGCACACGTGCTCAGCGGGGACGGGCAGAGAGGGAGTCTTAAGCAGATTCCCTGCTGAACATGGAGCCCCGCGCAGGGCTCGATCTCACAACCCTGGGATCATGACCTGAGCCGAAACGGAGCCAGGCGCCCCACCGATGGGCCACCCAGGCACCCCTCCCAAGGTCGTTCTTGAAGAGGCCCCCCTGGGGTGCTGTCAGACTGCGGCTGACTGTCGCCCTTGCTGTCCCCCAGGCACCTCGGACTTGAACCCTTTCTCCGACCCCCGCCAGTTTGACCGCTCCTTCCCGGCGCTGCAGACGTTCACGGAGAGCCGCTTCCCGGACCCCAGGATGCATTACCCCGGCGCCATGTCGGCCGCCTTCCCCTACAGCGCGACGCCGTCGGGCGGCCTCAGCGTGGCCAGCATGCCAGCCACCAGCCGCTTCCACCACACCTACCTCCCGCCGCCCTACCCGGGGGCCCCGCAGAACCAGAGCGGGCCTTTCCAGGCCAACCCGTCCCCCTACCACCTCTACTACGGCGCATCCTCCGGCTCCTACCAGTTCTCCATGGTGGCCGGCAGCAGCAGCGGGGGCGACCGCTCCCCCACCCGCATGCTGGCCTCGTGCACCAGCAGCGCGTCTGTCGCCGCCGGCAACCTCATGAACCCCAGCCTGGGCGGCCAGAGCGACAGCGTGGAGGCGGACGGCAGCCACAGCAACTCCCCCACCGCCCTGAGCACGCCGGGCCGCATGGACGAGGCCGTGTGGCGGCCCTACTGACCCCCCGCCCTCCCCCGGCTCCAGGCGGAGGCAGGGACCCCACGAACCTTCCCGGCAAGTGGCTGGCCCGGCTCGGAGGCTCGGGGCAGGAATGGGACTTATGCTCCGGGCCAATCATGGGCCCAGGGTCCACGAGTCCTGGGGCCCGGAGCTGGTGGGTGGCTCTGAGAGCATCTAGTCCAGCCACGTCGTTGTACAGAAAGGTAGGGACCTCCCTCAGGCCGCTGCCCTATAGCTCAGATCCTCATCTCATCCCACGTGCCTGTGGGAAGGTATCCTCCTGCCACCTCCCCTGGAATAACCTGGCTGTCCCCAGCCGTGCCCGGTGCTGTCACAGGGCCCAGGTCCCCTGGGGGCAGAGACCATCTGTTCCAGAGAGAGGTGGCATTTGCCCAAATGGCCTGCGTCTGACCCACGGGGCCCTGGAAAGACCTCCCCACCCCCTCCCCTTCCTCAGAGACCCTGTTACCCCATGGGCCCAGCCCTCCCTCAGCATTTATGCAAACTGAATCAGAACTGGAAGGTCTCCCCGCCCCTGAGGGGGTTTCCCCTCATTGTATAGATGGGGACGGGACCCATCCAGAGGCCCCAGGAAGTCGCTGGCAGAGATGGGATGAGAAGACCCCCAAGCCAGTCGCCCCCCGCCCCACCCAGCTCTGCTCCCTAGAGTTCCTAACAGCTGAAAGCCTCCCACCCTGTCCCAGCTGTCTGCGGGTCCCAGGCCCCAGAGACTAGCCAATGGCAGCGGGTCCCTAAGACCAGGAAAAACACCTGCACACAGGTCCTCGTGCACTTTACCAGCCCAAGGCGTTCACCCTCTGTTCTCTTGGTGGAGGGCCAGGGATCCCCCTTCACCCCCCTCCTTGGCTGGTCTCAGAATTGCCATTTTTAGAAAGAGCACAGGGACCAGAGAGGTCCTAGCAGAAGGCATCGGGGTGAGAGGTCACAGGGTCAGATTTCAGCAACCCTGTCCCACCTCGGTCCAGCCAAGCTGTGCACACCCCCAACCCCCAGCCTTGTGGGCAGGCCCGGCCAGATCTTCCAGCCTCTGACAGCACTCCATCTTGAACCAGTCTGTGCTCCAAAAGCAGGCTTGAACAAAAACCAGTTTTTAAAGCTGATTTTAGAATAAGAAGCATCAAACATTTTCAAACCCACGGTCTCTTAGAGGTAAAGCCCTACAGTAGTGACCAGCAGCCCCTCTGCCTTCAGAGAGTGTGGCATTGTAAGGCCTTCCGGCGTCCTACCAACTTCCAGCCGAAGGCCCACGTTGGTGGGGACCCAAGGGAACCCCAGGCGACGCTAGAGCTCACATCTGCGGCTCGCAGACATTTGCCCAAGAGGAATTGGAGAGGTGGGGAGCCGCGGCTGCGGGGCGGCGGGACCGAAGGGCTGGCCAGCCTCGGCGCAGCACCCCCTGTCCTCAGGGGGGAGGTGTTGCCCCTTTAGTTTGCAGATGGGAAAGCAGGACCTGCCCAGGGGTTCAGGCTGCACAGATGCTCATGTCTGAGTTTAGTTCTAAAAAGACGCAAGTGGAAAGGACAAGAAAACCCGTAAGGGCTAGACAGCGTGTGGTTTTCAGTCATCGTTTCAGCCACATCCTCTGTGGATGTGACGACCTGCCCTCCGTCCTTGTCGTCTCTGTGATAGCTCTCGGCCTGCCGTGCCACCCCCGACCTGTAACAGCAACCAGATGATGCGCACCGGATACACACTCCGGCGAGCTAGGAAGTCCTTGTGGTGATCTCACTCAAACCCCTCCCGCTGCAGTTTCTCTGGTCCTGTCCTCACTGGAAAAAGCAGTCTCCATCTCTTCAAGATAGCTGCTGGGGTGTCCTGCTGATTCCCTGCACCCAGGGGGGCTTCCCACCCCTTCTCAGGAAGCAGCTACAAATCCATTGCCCTGGTACCTCCCTCACGCCTGTTCTCTGTGGTTGCAGACTGGCCCCAGGCCTGCGTGGGAGGCGCCCTGGGGTTCCCAGTGCCCAGCACTTTGTAGCCCCACTCCGGATTACTAGCCCTTCCTGATAGCCAAGGCCTGGTAGGGGCAGAGACAGGAAATAAATGGATCTCCCCCCCACCCCCCCCACCCCCGCCGACTAAAAGCGATGACAGCCATGCCGAGTCTGTTTTTAAGGCCCATAGTGGGTACAGACGGCTCGGGCTGCTAGGAATGGTCCTTATTTACAAGGCTGCTTTAAAGTTGTCCTCGGCGAACACACTGATTTAGAAAGCACAAGGAAACGGAGGGGTTTTGATACCATATTACTGTAAGCTTGGTGGTGGTGGGCACAGAGCCTTTGTGACATACTGTCATGTCGAGGTGTTACTACCTGCCACACACACATCTTCAGTGAAACCGTCCCAGAGCTGGGAAGGGGGGGAAGGGTGGAAACTGCTTTGCACTATAATTTGCTTAGTATGTTTGTTTTCAATGCACAACTTGCTGTACAGTAAACTGTCTGTCTTCTGTACTATTTAACTGTAAAATGGAATTTTGACTGATTTGTTACAATAATATAACTCTGAGATGTGTTGAAGGATCCCAATGCCAGACTTCTAGGGCTGTGTGTATGGGGTTGGAAGCCGTGGGGGTGGGGGTGGGGGGCTCTCCCACCGTGGCCAAGGAGGAACAGGGCAGGGCCTGGGGACAGGAACAGGACTAAACCCACTGCTTTGGAGACCTCCAGCACCTTGGCCTCCCTGCATCCAGCTCCATCAGTAATGACCACGGGGACCGCTCTGGGCAAGTGCGGCCTCCTCCTGGTGTGGCTGGAACCCCAGAGGGACGTCAGACAGGTCTTCATGGTGCCACCACGACTCACAAGTAGCCCGAAGGAGCAGTGTACCCCATCTTGTTCCCCAGGCTCGGAGTGGGGCGGGGGCAGAGGCGGGTGGAGGGAGCACAGCCTCAGGGAGCACCCCGCCCCAGGGCCTGTGTTTGCTGGGCCCGCAGCAGTTTAGCAGCAGATCAGAACTACAAAGCAGGCAGCTGGGTCAGCTCCCCCCGTTTGCAGATGAGGCAGTAAAGGTGCAAAGAGAGGGTGTCACCTGGCCTCCCATCTCCCCAGAGGTGTTTGTGGCTGACGGCGGGCGCTGTGCGTGTGACTGCGGGGGGACCTGTCTCGGTGCCTGCCAGCGAAGAGGCCCGGCCGCCCGTGCCTGTCCAGGTGGGACCTGAGGGGGTGAATTTTCACAGAACAGACCTTATTCTCTAATGAAAATACTTCAAAACTAATCCCAAGACTTTGCCCCTTTCCGTTAGGTCGGTCTGCCTGAAACCCAACACCCGACAGGAAGTTTCCCTTTCCTCGGCCTAAACCCTTGATCCGGGCCCCTGCCCCCACAGCACCCCTTGGGCCCCAGGGGCGGCAGGCTGTCTCCCAGCAAGCCCCGAACCCCAGCTGCAGAATTTCTGAGTGTGCTCGGGTGGCGTCTACCTGGCATGAGCAGGGCTGGTCCTGGACAGGCCAACACTCTGCTTCCAGAAATGGGTTGAGTTGGGGTCACTTTGTAGGCAATTGTGGAGATTGGGAGGGGGCCACAGTTCAAGCCCCTGCGCCCCAGCCACACTTTGGTGCCACGGCTGCTGGGAGACGAGCTGTGACCTCTAGAGCCCCTGACTCAAAGCTCCATCGCCTTCCCCCAGCAGGCACGGACCAGCGCACCCAGCTCATCTCATCATCCAAGACGAGAACTGAGGCGGGAAGAAGTCCTGGGACTTGGCCCTGGGGGGGTGCGGGGGATCACAGAGCTTGAGGGCTGTGGGGGCGGTGCTGCAGTAACCACAGTGGCCTGCAGGTGGCAGCAGATGGGGAGCGTGCAAGGTCCCCTCAGGGTGATGGTTCAGTGGGACTTCCTAAGCTTGGGAGCTTCATCCTCAGAAGGGCCTGGGAAATGTCTTGGTTGGAAGAACGATTTGCTTTCCCCCTTTAGCTGTGTGGCAGTGGGTGGTCCCTGTCCCCCTCTGAGCTTCCTTTTCTATTCATACTTCTACTCTATACTGTGTCCGAGTACCAGTGCGTGAGTGGAATCACAGGTCCCATGATCACTAAAGGCCCTGCTTTGGGACAGCCGTTTACTTGGCTTGAGGGAAAGTTTGACATCCCTAGTTCGGTAACCCCAGAGTCCTGGAGCCCTGGCCAGGCGCCCCCACCTCCCCTGAGCTGCCATCAGGAGCTCAGGACATGAAGCAGTCCATCCAGGATGAAGAGGCCATTTTGTCCCAGAGTCTGGGAGCCCGTTGGCCTCCAGAATTCCATTTTGGAGGCTCCAGGAGTTGCTCTGGGCTGGGCGGGGCCTACAGTCTCACCAAACCCCACGCCCGCCCCACAGCCTGTGTGTGGCTGGCCTGGCCATAGGCTGAGAGCGGCAGTGCAGGCCTTGGGGCTCCCAGAGGTGGCCTCCTGGGCACGAGGCTGTGCTGAGCACCTCCTGAGAGGGGATGTGGCCCCCAGACAAAGCACTGCCCCTCGGAGCAGTCCTGCAACTGCAGGGCTTCCGGCCATAGGGACGGCCCTGGCTTGTATTCTGAGAGGGATGTCCCGGCAGGATTTTATGGCCCGACACAGTGACACGTGCCCAAGGGGAATATTGTGAGGGTCTTAGAAGACTCCTGGGGGGCCAGCAGGGGGTATTCCGGGGAGGATCAGGGTTAGACGCAGACCCCATAAACACAGGCACCCAGGTTCCCCCCTCCTCCGCCGGCATGGCCCAGGGGCAGCTCTCAGCCACACCAGGTACCCGCTTGGCCACGTGAGCAGGGGATGGCACGTCAGTGGGTCGGTTCGTTTTGGGGTCGTAAATGAAATGAGCTGTCAAACAAATGGGGGTGGGGGCAGCCAGAGTGAAAGAATGAACTGTTCCTTGCGGAAACCCGGAGTGCCCCCATTCCTCCCCACGAGGGCCGGGGAGCTGGAAGGGGGAGGGGCCGCACCCCCCAACATCCGCATCCACACCTGTGTGGTCCAGCGGCTAGAGGAGCCTGGAGGGCCGGATTCCAGGCTTCCTATTTTTAGTTTTGCAGCTAAACTCGTGCTGTTTTATATATTTATATTGACCCGTGGAGAAAGCCTGCCCTGAGCCCGGCCAGGAGGAAGGCTTCAGGGGAATGGGGAGTAGAACAGCCCCAGAGCCAGTTTTCTGGAGCCACTTTGTGCCCACGCCGACTGCTGGAAACAGTTGTGGCCTCGTTGGTGTCCTAATGGGTGGCAGCTATCTGGGCCACACCACCCCACGCTGCTCTTTCGGCCTGATGTCTGCAAGGCCTTGGCCAGGGTTGTTCACTCATTCGCCAAACATAGACCCAAGCCCCACCGTACCAGCAGCTGCCAGACAGCAAGAAGAAATGGCAAATAAGTCACAGCCACGCTCTTGAGGAGCACAGAGGGCTGACAGGCAGGAAAACAAGTGTGCTGACCCATGGGATACATGGTGTGGATGAGACAAGATGGAAAGATCAGGAAATTCTCCTGGCAGAGATGCGGCAGCTGGGCCGCATCTAAGCATCTAAGCAGAGGGCACCACCTGTGCACGGGCCTGAAGGACGGGAGCTGGGCAGTGGGGAAAGCGGAGTAACAGCAACAGGATGCGGAGACAGGGGGGCCCAGGTCACAGGGGCCGGCGGCCAGTCGGAGGGGATTTGGTTCTGCAGACACTGGGGAGCCAAGCTGAGGTGTGGCGGCACATTCAGATAGGTGTGTGTTGGAGGGGACAGCACCGTGGTGGCGTGGAATGTGGGCTGCAAGCAGGTGCAGAGACCTGTTCACAAGCTACTGCAAGAGTCCAGGCAGAGGAGGGCAGAGCCTGTGCAAAATGGCAGGAGGAGGAGCAAAGCGTTCCTAAGGCACTTTTAACACTGAAGTCACAGGAAGGACCCCAGGACCTAAACCTCAGCTCTGTTTTTCTCGGTTTCTCAGGGTTATAGCCTCTGAAGGAGCCACCGGAGACAAGGTTGCAATAAGAGTTTGCAATAAGAGTTTTTGTTATTGACAGCTGTGCAAAAACAACAGCCCTGCCCTCTCCCTGACCTCCCACCCCACAGGTTGTCCTGCCTCATGACAACCACCTGACCACCACACCCAAGGCCACAGGCAGCCTCTCAGACTAAAGCATTCGGGGCTCAGAGTCTGGTCCAGCCACCCCACTCTCCTCTGTGGCCTGAAGATGTAATAGTTCTAAGACCTTGAGTTTGAGGTTCCCAAGTTCTATGTATTACAAACTGTAAAATCACATTTTAAAATTACACTAAATAACAGGGTGCTGGGTAGCTCAGCCAGTTAAGCATCTGACTCTTGGTTTTGGCTCAGGTCATGATCTCAGGGTCGTGAGATCGAGCCCTGAGTCGGGCTCTGGGCTGGGTGTGGAGCCTGCTTAAGAGTCTCTCTCAAAAATAAATAAATGAAAAAACTGCTCTAAATAATACATAGTCACGGGAGAGAAGGGAGATAATACAGATCACCAAAAAGGGCACAAGAAAAATCACCCACAATCCCACCCCTCCAAAGATAAGCATTGTTAATATTTTCAGTGTTTTTTTTCCCCCATCCAGAACTCTATTTTCTATAAATATGTACTTTTCCAGGAATAAACATTTTTCTAGCCAGGTATACATTGTATAACAGTATATCAATTAATGCATTTTAAAGATAGAAACAAAAGCAATCTAGAATGAAATCACTGAAAGGATGGGGTTATAACTGTTTTCCATATTCTTCTTTATATTTTTTGGTGTTTTCCAAAGTTCTCCAAAATGAGCACATTTGTCAGGGGGATCATATATTATTAAATTTCTAGACCCTAAATATGCAGGCAGAGGAGTTCAAGATTGGGTTTGGACCGAAGCTTTTGACATTAGCTGAGGCATCACCTCTTCCAGGGAGCCTTCCTTGATAACCCCGTGCTAGGTTTGGTGCCTTCTCTGTGCATTTATCTTTGAAATAATAACAACAACAGCTAATACTGCTTGCCAAATATTTTGCCATTTTTAAAACTCAACTCATTAAGGTGTATACCATCACTATCCCCATTTTACAGATGAGGAAACTGAGGACCAAGAACAGAATTCCCCCCCAATTCTAGTGAGGGCAGAGCAATACCTGAGGAGGTTGTTTGCTCCCCATCAGCTGAAGGTATTGGAAACTCAAAGTAAGAACTGACTTCAGGGAAAAGGCGCTATTTCCTGCACACCTGGGTTTGTGCCCCATGGCTTGTATTTGCATAAAGACTGATCATCAAAGGGAAAAAGAAAGGAAAAAGAAATCATTTTCTAATTTTTGGTCTCTTCTTTTAAAAAGTAGAAGCAGATGGGGCACCTGGGTGGCTCAGTCGGTTAAGCATCTGCCTTCAGCTCAGGTCATGATCCCAGGGTCCTGGGACCGAGTCCCACATTGGGCTCCCTGTTCAACAGGGTGTCTGCTTCTCCCCCTGCTTGTGCTCTCTCTCTCTCAAATAAATAAAAAATAAAATAAAAAGCAGAAGCAGAAAGGACTCAAGGTTTTATGGCCTTTTCTCTGCTTCTGAGAGTGATGTGTCTGCCTTTCTGGGTTGTGATTCTGAGAGTCACAAAGCAGGAAATCGAAAGACGGAAATCCGTGTCTCTGCACCCTCTGGTGACCCCCCAGTCCATCCTTCCCCATTCCGAGAGGACGCCCCGTGAACGAGGCCTCCCTGGAGGCGGGCCACGGGGCTCACTCCCCCAGGACCCGCACACAGGGGGGCTGTCTGCCGAGGTGGCCTCGCACAAGTTCTATTTCTTTTTCATGAAAACAAGTCAGTCCTAAATCACCAACGCCTGAAATTAGAAAAATACGAGGCCCATATCATCATAAAACGATTTTAACACGGCGGGGCCCTCCTGGTGGCAGGAGGGGTGGCCAAGAGCTCCATGGCGGCCCCTTCCAGTTGCAGCCCCTGGAAATGCTCAGAGGGACGCGAAATTTGGTTTTCATTAGCAGCGAATGTGAGGAGTTCTGTCGCTCTGAATGGACCTTTGATTCTGGCTGGCGGTGGAATCTTTCCAGGGCCCAGTGAGTTTTGTTTTGTTTTGTGTTTTTTTCACAGAAAATGGGCCAGGCCCTCCTCGCTTATATCTCCCTGGACTACACGGGGATTGGGCAACACCCCAACCTCTTGACTTCTAAAGTCAACAGCTGGGGCGGGCAAGAGAGGCACGGAGACCTATTCGGCTTTATTGACTCTGAGGTTTTATTAAAAATGTTATGTTTCCTTGAGGTCTGCGCCAGACCCAACAAGAAGCCCGGCCAGTGAGGGGCTGGCCCGGGCGGAGGGGATTTTCAGCACCTGGAAGACAGCCTGCCTTGACCTGGTTTCTCCCACCCCCGTGACCCCCAGAAATGGCCTTAGCTTTAGAATCTCCGCAGAAAACCCAAATTCTTCCCTTCTGTCCACTTTAAGTGACAGAACATCGGCCTGCTCTTTTACTCGTTCGCTGGGTGTTGGTTCAGCACCTCCGGGCGTGCTGGGTGCCCGAGAACCAGCTGTGGAGGCACCGGGGTCCCAGGCCCTCGGACCGGAGGGACGCCGCGAGCGAATCTGTCACCTGGTTTCAGAGAGTAATAGGGGCTGTAAAAAATAAAGTAGGAGAGTGAGCTGGAGGAAGACTGGGAGCCGGGAGGGTCCCTCTGAAGAGGGGACAGCACGGGACCGCCCGATCTCAGCTGCTGGGCTTGCTGCCGTTTCTCCAGCGGGCACACCCGCAAAGCCGTTGGCCCTGACAAGGCAGGGGCCACAGAACAGCTTCCTGGCCCTGCCCAGGGGCTCTCTTAAGGCCCTGTTCCCCATCAGATCATGGCCAGTGACCGTCTTAGCTACGGTTCCCAGAGGCAGATCCAGAGGTAGGGATCTGTGGGTCGTGGGCTTTCAGGAGTGGAATGAGGGAAGGGGGACAGAGCAAGGGGAGAGAGCTAATTGGTGAGGTCTTTGGGCTGGAGACTGGCCTCACTCTGGTCTCCCAGGGGCCTCTGGAGCATGAACGGCACCACTGAGGTGCCCCTTCCCCACCGAGAGCCAGCCTTTTGGACTCCAGTGTCGGTCAGCCAGACTGTGGCTTGCCGATCCCCAGGAGAGACGGAACCTCCCTGGTAAGATCCCTACTATTGGGCAGAGAGCAGGTCTCCAGAGAAAGGGGCAGATGTGCACTGTTAGCAGCCAATACTCACGCAATGTCCACATGATGGACCTGGGTGATGTCCGTGGAATGTCAAGATTATCGAGGACATTGTAGTGGAAGCTTCTGGAAAGTTACCCACATCCCCTTCATAGGCCAATGCCCCCCTTCCCCTGCTGCTGTGAATCTGGGGAGCAGGAAGGGGCAAGACCATGTGTGCCAGAGGGTAGAAGATAAACCTTGTGAAGATTCAGGGGTCCATCATGTTGATGAAGATATCAAGGACCCAAGGGGCTGAGGCACACGGAGCTGTCACCTCTGAGACAAAACACATGTTGTACCTTTCCTCTTCTACCATGCAGGAGACAAAAAAAAAAAGCCCCCCTCCCCAAGATATATCCATGTCCTAATCCCTGAATCCTGTAGATATTACCTTATTTGGAAAAAATGGGTCTTTAAGGATCTCAAGATGAGGATATCATCTTGGGTTATCTGAGCAGGTCCTAAATCCAATGACAAATGTCCTTATAAGAGATACACAGAGAAGAGGAGGAAGCAATGTGCCAACAGAGGCAGAGATTGGAGTAATGAAGCCACAGGCCAATGAATATCTGGAGCCACCAGGGGCTAGAGAAGGCAAAGAATGGATTCTCCCCTGGAGCCTTCAGAGGAAACATGGCCCTGCCAACACCTTGATTTCAGGCTTCTGACCTCTAGAACTTGGAGGGAATCTATTGTTTAAAGGCACCCTCTTTGGCCTCTTTGAATTTGGAAGCAGCATATACCACACTTGGGAATAATACTCTGACCTATTTATTAAGTGATTAGAATGCTAGTGGGTGCTTTTAATTGTGTTAAAATACACATAACATAAAATTTACCATCTTAACCACTTTAAGTCTACATTAGCCATCTTAAGTGGCATTAAATATATTCACATTGTCGTGTGACCATCGCCACCATTCATCTCCAGAACTCTACATCTTGTCAAAATGAAACTCTATCCCCATTAAACAATAACTCCCCAACTCCTGGCAATCACCATTCTACTTTCTGTCTCTATGATCTTGACTATTCTAAGTACCTCATATAAGTGAAATTACAAAGTGCGTGTACTTTTGTGACTGGTTGATTTCACTTAGAATAACGTCCTCAGGTTCATCCACATTGACATATGACAGGATTTCCTTCTTTTTTAAGGCTGGATATTATTCTGTTGTATGGATACACATTATGCTCATTCATTCATCCGTTGATGGACACTTGGGTTGCTTCCATGTTCTAGCGACTGTGAATAATGCTGCTATGAACATGAGTGTACAAATATCTCCTCAAACACTGCCTTTCATTCTTCGGGATACATACCCAGAAGTGAAATGGCTGGATTATATGGTAGTCCTGTTTTTAATGTTTTGAGGAGCCGCCATACTGTTCTCCACAGCAGCCTCCCCACTTTCCATCCCCGCCAACAGTTCAATTTCTCTACAGCCTCACTGACATTTGTCAGAGAAAGCTTTCAGCTTTGAGATGAAGAGAGAGACGACTCTGCCAAGGTCCAAGCTATGATGCCCTGCTCTTCAAGCCACACAACCAAGAAGATTCCACAGGGCAAGAGAAGGATATTGGGCGAAGTCATTGGCAAACCTGGTAGAAGGGGGTGCTAGTGCAGACCCTTAGGGTTGTCGGCAGCAGAGAACGACTCTCCTTTTGAAAAACAGTGTTTGGCCTGCTACTGGATCCTAAGAAAGACTGAGCACCTGGGACAGGAAGCAGCTCTACTACCTGAGCTTCCAAACTGAGCTAGGGATTATCAGATCCACCAGGTCATAAGGGTAGGAGGGCATAGCAGCAACCCCATATAGACTAGAAATCGTATACCACTTGGAATCAGGACTGGGCAGATCCGGAGGATCCAGGTAAGTGAAGAGGTGCATCAGACCCCCCTCCCCATGTCATCTGCTTCTGTCGTCCCTATCTCTATCCCTAGACACACGCCTCATGGTCACAGTTCTCTACGGTCACCTGTCAGAGGAGCAAAGGACTCAGGTTTGGTTCATGGGCTGGCACACAGACTATGAGCAGTACATCTGTTCACCGCCTTCATATGGAGGAAGACGTGCTACCTGTCAGCGCTAACTCCCGGGCTCAGGTGCAGGCTCTTAGAAGCAGAACCACACAGGAGGCTCTCAGAAATGGTCAGCTGTAGCCTTTTCCCAGTTATGCCCTTGGCATGGCCTGGTGCTACGGATTGCATGGTCTCCCCTCCAAAACTCATGTCCTTCCTGGAACCTCAGAATGAGAACTTATCTGGAAATAGGATCACTACAGATGTAATTAGTTAAGATTAAGTCATACTGGAGTCGGGTGGGCTTTTAATCCAATGGTGTCCTTATAAGAGGAGAAGACATGGAGACAGAAACATAGGGAGAAGACCAGAGACTGGAGTGATGTTCTACAAGTCAAGGAACACCAAGGATTGCCAGCCACTACCAGAAGCCAAGAGAGAGGCATGGAAGAGACTTTCCCTCAGAGCCTCCAGAAAGAAACAACTCCGAGGGCACTTCAGTCTTGGACTTCCAGTCTTCAGTCTGTGAGAGAATACGTTTCTGGTATTTTATGCCACCCAGTGTGTGGCACTTTGTTAGGATAGTTCTAGGAAATGAATACACCTGGAACCGTGTGGGTGATGGAAAGATGGGCAACACATGGAGGCACTCGGCTTGGGCAGGGAGGCCAAAAGGCCCGCACTGTCATCTTTTGGCCAGAGAGACTTGGAAAGGTTCTTATGTTCCAAAAGCAAAATGAGAAAAGGAAAAACCACACATTTCCACCAACTTTCAGGAGGTGAGGACTGCCACCCCACCCAATGGGAACTTGGGTCCAGGATGTGGACAGAAGTGTCATTAGTCCAGGCAAGGAAACATATCCAAATGCTCTTGAGGTTGTTTTTGGAACTGCATTTGGCCAGATGGGAGAGGTGCTGGGCCAAGGTCCAGTTAGGGGAAGAGGAGGGAGCAGCCGGGTACTGGGTGAGCAAGTGAGGGAGATCACTCCTCTTTACTCCCAGAGACCCCTTGTTCATAGATGTAGGTCTACGAAAAGCAGAGAAGGGGAAACCTGGCTGGGGTCTTGCCAAGTTGCCCCTCTGGGTAGGAGACCAGTGGCCATATCACCTCATCCTGGCATCTTTTAGTGAACAAAGCATGTCCTCAGGGCAGAGGAAATCCTTAAGGAGCAAGAATCCACTAGAAACATCTCACTCAAGTACCACCTTCCCACTTTTTGCTATATCAGCTACACTAGTATTTTACTTGACAATTTTCTTTAAAACATTGTCTCTTTCTAGTCTCTTCAACAAATGCTGGGACAATTGGACATCCACATGAAAAAATGAGTTTCGACCCCTACCTCACACCATATACAAAAATCAACTCAAAATGGATCAAAGACCTAAATGTAAACACTGAAGCAATAAAACTCTCAGAAGAAAACAAAGGGGTTGAGGCACCTGGGTGGCTCAGTCGGTTGAGAATCCCACTCTTGATTTCAGCTCAGGCCATGATCTCAGGGTCATGGGATTGAACCCTGTGTTAGGCTCCATGTTCAGCACAGAATCTGCTTGTCCCTCTCCCTCTGCTCCTCCCCCCACTCACGTTCTCTCTTTTTCTCTCTCTCAAATAAATAAATAAATAAATAATTTAAAAATAAATAAATAAATAAAAATCTTGAAAAAAAGAAAACAGAAAACATAGGGGTTAAATCTTCATGACCTTGAATTCTTAGATATGACACGAAAGCACAAACAACAAAAGAAAAAATAGATAAATTGGACTTCATCAAAATAAAAAAAAAAATTGTGTGGCAAAAGACACTATTGACAGAGTCCAAAGACAACCTACAGAATGGGAGAAAATAGTTGCAAATCATATATCTGATATACAAGATTAATATCCAGAATATATAGAGAACTCCTAAACTCAACAAAAAAAAAAAAGATAAAAATTCAATTCAAAAATAAACAAAGGACTTAAATAGACATCTCTCCAAAGATGATATGCAAATGGCCAGCAAGTACATGAAGATGCTCAACATCACTAATTATGAGGGAAATGCAAATCAAAAGTGCAATGAGATACCACTTCACATCCACTAGAACGGCTACAATTAAAGGGGAAAAAATAAGGAAATAGCAAATGTTGATAAGGATGTGAAGGAATTAGAACTTTCATACACTGCTGGTGGGAATTTAAAATGGTTCAGCCCCTTTGGAAAACAGTCTGCCAGCTCCTCAGAAAGTTATACACAGAGTTACCACATGACCCAGCAATTCTAATGCTAGATATATACCCAAAAGAATGGAAAATAGGTGTTCCAACAAGTACCTGTACACAAATATTCCCAGGAGCACTCTTCACAATAGCCACAAAGCGGAAACAACCCAAGCCCATCAGTGAGTGAATGGGTAAACAAATGTGGTCTATCCATACAACGGAATATTACTCAGCCACACAAAGGAATGAAGGACTGACACATGCTATAACATGGATAAACCTTGCAAACATGATGCTCAGTGAAACAAAAGACCACAAGTTATAGGATTCCATTTATGTGAAATGTCCAGAATAGGCAAACCCATAGAGATGGAGAGTAGATGAGAGGTTGCTAGGGGCTGGGAGAGGGGGTGATGCATAGTGACTGCTGAAAGGTACAACGTTGCTTTGGAGGCAATGATCATATGAGTGGTAATGATCGCATAACCTCATGACTATACTAAGAACCACTGAATGGTACACCTTATAAAAGGGTTAACTGTATGGTGTAGGAATGATAGCTTTTTTTAAAAAATTGTCTTCCAGTCTGGACATGTTGGGGACCAAGCCGCACGACTGAGGCTTTTGCTCTTTATGGTAACAGCACCTACCTCACAGGACTGGTGGGCAGACTCGTGAGCTCATGCCGTGATTTGCAAATGTTAGCTTTCAGCAGAACCTTCTGGAGCACTTGTCAAAGACAAACTACTAGCCACATCCCCAGGGTTTCAGATTCAGCAGGAGCCCAAGAATTTGCATTTCTGGCAAGTTCCAGAGGGATGCTGACACTGCTGGTCTGTGGCCCACACTTTGAGAAGCACTGAAGGGATTCATGCAAAGTGCTCTGTGTCCGGCCCCAGAGTAAGGACTCAAATAGCACGTGAGTCCTGACTTCTCTGAAGGGGTCACATGAGTCACGTTCTCAAGCCCTCAGAGCTCCTGCAAAGCCATTTTGCGTGGTCATCTCAAGTGCCCCTGTGGATTTGACAGAGAAGTGACTTTCTCCAGGGCAGTGAGACGGGCCTTCAGGATGAAGTCTCTCCATCCCTGCTCTGTCATCTGCTCACTCATCCAAATGTATCCCGGGCACTTGCCCCATGTCAGGGGCGTGCTGGGCTCTGAGGGAGCCCAGGGGTGATTAAAAGCCAGTCGCAGAAGGTCACGGCTGGGTGGAGAAGACCACGCTGATCCTGAAACAGTCATCATAGCGGTGTGTCCGAGGTGCCACCCCATAAGGGTACACTTTGAGCAATCCCCAGAGACGTCCAGAAGCAGGCTGGTGGCAACGCCGAGATTTCCTGCAGGGTTCGGGTTCTCTTTCCAGCTCAGGGCTGACCCCAGAGAAGCGGGCAGACCCCGCTCGCCCAGGGGTGGGGTGCCCCGTGAGATCGCTGGCCTCCAGGGAACGCAGGCACATCTTTATAGGCTCAATCGCCAAGACGAGCTGCTTCTCAAAGGAAACCGGAAAGGAAGACATTCAGAAGGGTAATAGTGCTCAGTATTTCAGCGGTTCTAAGAGGCGCCATTTTTCACATTTTACTATCTCTGAAAACTGGGGTGTGTCTTACCAGAGCTGTTGGCCAGGGGCCCTCTGGATGGCGTTCTCAAGCCAA